>NC_142043.1:55274040-55583540 GCF_982192425.1 Myodes glareolus | reverse complement strand
GGTTTTTTGCTTGTTTTTTTGGTTTTACAAGACAGGGTTTCTCTGTAGCTTTGGAGCCTGTCCTGGAACTAGTTCTTGTAGACCAGGCTGGCCTCAAACACACAGAGATTCACCTGCCTCTGCCTACCAAGTGCTGGGATTAAAGGCATGCGCCACCACTGCCCGGCTCAGTCTTATTGTCTTAATGCAGGGGGATGCTCAAGGAATAAAGGTTTTTTGACTCTTCATGCTTTCAAAACACACAGGGACAGCGGGTACCACCAGCCCTCTCCCAGTCCTTCCAGTTGCTGGAATCAACAAGGACAGCCGTCGATGTGAATGGGATGCTAACAGACCTTGCCGGGTTCTCACAGCTGTAGCTGGAAGATATAATCTGTTCTCCAACAACCAAAAGCCAAGGACTTCTCTCTTGTGTAAGACACAGGGACACAGCATGAACAGACTGGCCTGTAGGCACTCATCGGTGCTCTTGTCCACTCACACTACAAAACACGCACTCGAGTGGTTTTGTGTTCGAGCCACGCACGTTGGGTGTCAGTTCGGTTTTTACTGTGAGCCAATTACCTTTCAGACAACATATAAGGTGTAGCACACGAAGAACCCCAAGTCTAAGAGCAAGAATCTCAAATGTAAACTTAGAATGTATTAAACATTTCCCTGTTTCGGCGAGAAAAAAAATAAACCACTGCCAATCTCAGATAGGAACTGGTCGGGGGAAAAAGGGGGTTGGCCAATAGAGAGGTATTTAACAGGAAGGGGGTGTTGATGACGAAGGGTCACTGATAGGGATGTAGGTCACTGACAGGGAGTAGGAAGCTTGACAGGATGGAATCAAGTGGTAGGGAGGAGGGGGTTCACAGGGAGCAGAAGTACTAATAAAGATGGGGGTGGTCGATAAGGATTAAAGGAGGATACACGGGTGCATAGAAGTAATCAGAATGTCACATGTGTATGCGTGAAACTGCCAAGTCACAAAACTAATCAACAGAAAACACAATCTTTTCCCGAGCATTCCGACTCCACCATACTGGCCTATGTTGTCTTCTGCAGCTGCACACAGAACACTCAGCAGTGTCCTCAGAAGCTGGGGTCTCATCAAGCCTGTGAGTCACCTGTTAGGGTTGGGAACTGAGGGTAACACCATGGGACACTGTTAGCACCGAGGGCTGGCCAGGCCTTGGGACAGCTAAGTGACTCACTGTTAATGACAAGCTCGTGCCCTCAAACTCCCACTGCCACAGCCTGTCTCTCTCCACACCCAGGAGGGAGAGGGAGATCATTTACCACCTTCACCAGCATGCCTGCCGTCAGCACGGCTGTGCAGTCTGCTGACACTGGCCTGGCTGCCTCCTCCCCCATTTCCGCCTGCCAGGACGTCTGTTTCCGTGAACGAGACTGGACACAGGTGTTTCTCTTGCTGGTCTGCATCCTGTCTTCTCTGCCTTCATCTTGCTGTGTCCCGGTCTCCTCTGCTGCCTGGAGACGGCTTCCCTCCGTGGCAGGCTGCCACCCAGCACTTCATCGCTGGCCACTTGTCATCCTAGAACAAGGCTCCGGGCCAGGAAACTTCTGTCATCGTTCCTGGGAGACTGTGACTTATGGGGGATATGTGGTAAAGACGTGAGTTCACAGAGAATCATGCCATCCAATTAGCACAATGGAGGTACAGGCAAAAACAAGTCCAAGAGCCAGGTCACAAGGACATACAAGGAGAGAAACCTCATAAAGTGAAATATTGGTGATTGGGTTGAGGAAGGGGTAAGATCTATTGATAGGCTCTTGGAAAATAGGTAGACCAAATGCCCAAAGAGACAGATAACAACTTTTTTCCTATTCTATTTTGTTTTTTTTTTTGTCTTTTTTTTTTTGAGACAGGGTTTCTTTGTGTAGCCTTGGCCATCCTGGAACTCGCTCTGTAGACCAGGATCACCTCAAACCCACCTGCCTCTGCCTCCTGAGTGCTGGGATTAAAGGTGTGCACCATCATCATCTGCCTTCTTTTCTCTTTTTAAGATCTGTTTTATTATGTGTGTTCACACTTGTGTCTGTGTGGATGTATGGGCACTCATGTACAGGGGTCCGCAGAGGCCAGAAATGTGCGCTGAATCCCTCGGAGCTGGAGGTACAGGTGTTCACAAGTTAGCTGCCTCATGTGGGTGATGGGATTTGAACTCAGTCCTCACGGTTAAGCAGCGAGGGCTCTTAAGTGCTGAGCTATCTCTCAAGCTCAACAACCTCCCTTGCTCAATGGCAGCGGCTGTGATACTTGTCCCTGGGAATATGATCGCTTGGTCAGCACAGTGTCTGCCCTCCCTGACGGTCTGCGGAGCTTACGAGACAGAAACAACCGAGCCAAGTATGAAATGTTACAGGACGCCCGGACAGCATGTGCAGACGCCTGGCTCGCTGGAGGACAGACTGGGAGGCCCAGAGGGGCACAGAAGACCGTGTTCTAGGCAGAGGGAACAAGCCCAAGGAAGTTCTGGAAAACAAGGCTTCTGACACATCGGAGCAAGATCTTCCACCTGCAGGTCTCAGCCCGCTGCCGGATTGTGAAACTGGTCTAGTCTTTCGTGATCCATGTCTTCCAAAAACGAGGCAGGATGGAAGTGTGAGCGCCTCCCTTCTTAAGTGCACCATAGTCATACACAGTGACACCACGGGTGCTGTGCTGGGTTATCATGTGCACTGGCTCCTCCTGAAGCAGAGGAGTCTCCACCTACATGGAGCATGAGAGAGGCAGGGGCAGGGGAGCAAATGCTTCCCCAAACCTGCAAACTAGGTATTATGCTTGCTTCACAAAAAAAAAAAAAAAAGGTCAAACCATAGCCTGGGGTCACAGGGCTCTCATTCCAGCCTGGAGGGTGAAAGGGCTCCAGGGAAACTTCTGGAAGTTACTTTGCCTGAAGAGCTGGCATTATAGTTGTTAATGAAACCAAATGACTATACCAACCCAGGATCTGTCCTTCCCACATGAAATTTCAAAGTAGAGACAACTAACACAAGAGGGCACTCAAAATTCCATGTGTCCAATAGTCGGAGGGAGGGAGTTAGGTGTTGGTATTCAGGCATCTGTACTGGCCTGTCTTTGGGGTTCTGACAGGCTACATCCTCAGCCAGCGCTCTCCCTCCCTCTTTCCCTCCCCTCTTCTACTGCTCCTGTCCCCAGAGGACAGTCTCCCCCTTCCCCTCCCTCTCTTTACATTCCCTTTTCCCCTAATAAAAACCCCTCCACGGGGACTCTGTTGCACAGCATCTTTCTCTCGCGTGCTGCTTTTTTTTAAAAGTTACAACAGGTGGAAAGGAGGGAGGGCAGGCAGGCATTTGGCCCGTGGCAGGCAGCTGTGTGTCATTCAAGTGTGAACCAAGTCACATGACTGGATTTACTCCACGATTTTCCTGCTTCGTTACTTGAGCGCCTATGCCGGGTGTTGGACGCCACTATTTCTTTCACTGGTCAGTTTTGTGTTCCTGGAACACAACACCCCAAGGTGAGGGAGTGATGAATGTCGATTAGGCATACAGTTTTGGGGGCTCAAAGTCTACAACTAGGTTCAGGTCTAAAGAGGCCCCCTGGCTTGCATCTCAACATGGTGTACAGCGTCACAGCAGAAGGATACTGGCCAGAGAGATAGGAAACCAGACACTCAGGACTGGAATCCGTTCTGCTCTTTGGTAGCTGTCTCCCTCCAGCACCAGAACCACAGCACTCTGACGACGGTGCCCCCAGTGACCTAGTTCCTTCACACCAGCTCCCCGTCTCTAAGGTTCCAGGCCATGCCAGCAAGCACCACATCGCTGCACGACTTGGCCACATCCAAGGCATTTCTCACGAGACAGTTTTCTGAGCCAAGCACAGAGAAGGCCCTGGAAACTGGTGAGCCGGGCTTTCACTAATAAGCCTGGTAGACAGGTGAGGACACTCTTACCCAGCTGACAGTAAACACTTTGGAATCAAGAGTCTTAGACACAGAAAAAGAAAACAAAACACAACTTCTAAATATTGTTACTGTCACCTGAGCAATGTGAATAGCAACCAAGAGACTTATAGTGACCAAGCTGTCGCTGTTGGATAAAGACAGAAGGACTCGCAGGCAAGGGGCAGTGTTTGCTATCAGCTCTAAAGGCAGGCTGGCCGGACTAGTCCACTTTAGTACTGTGGTCAGTAAAGGCCTCGCAGGCTTCCATTACTTCAGGCATGTTCCCATATACCTGCTTATAAATTCTCTTTGGCGTTGAGCATTTAGAATGTGAAATAAATCCCAACTAGACAGTTATGAACACTGTGGGCTAACTGGACAGATAAAAGTTGAGTTCCCTGGGGGACAAACAACGTACTCCCTTGTCTAGAACACCAGACTGGGGACGTTATCCTTGCCTATAATGTATAACAGGAGAAAGCTTGGTCCCCACCCCACCCCACCCCACCCCTCTGATTCCATCTCTGGGAAGGGAGCCCAAGTGGGCTGGGCCACTGACAAGCCAAACTCATCTGTTCCTGAGGAGCAAGTCCCAAGACCCTCCTCCTCTGCAGAATGTTCTGGAGGAGGTGCATCAGGAACAAGAGGATAGGTGACAACTTCTGGAAGCAGAGCTGATGTCCCCAAAATGATCCTTATTGTCACGGGTCCCCATAAGGTTTGAGGACAACATTCACCTTCCCAAGAACACGGCCTTTCAACTATGAACTCACACACTGCACCAGCAGTAGCTCTGGTGGCCCAGGCACCGTACTCATCGGGCTGCTACTACTGTTCTTGCCTTAATAACCAAAGAAGCCCGGCTCTGCACCGGGCAGACGAAGACCAAGCACTACTCATTAACCTGTCACGAGGAGGCCCCGACTTTCAACGCCATCAACTGACAGCAAAGGCCTTGTAGACGCGAGGTTAATCATGGCCTCCAGAGGGGGGAGCCTGAGAACACAGGTCATGGCCAGGTACGCCCTGCTTTATAAAGAACAGGGATGCACCTCTTAAAAACCATGACAGCTCAAGCTGCACCTTCAAACGAACGCAGCACGGCCAATACAAAGTTCCGGCAGAACAGCTTCCAAGAGCCCTTCCTCAGGTTCATCCACCAAGTGTGAGCGATGCTAAAATTATGTTTTAATAGTGATCATGTGACCTAGCAATTTTCATTCCTAGGGAGGCTTAAGGCCATACGAGTAGGGGTTTCTTGCGGTTCACACAGTAAAAAACAAAAAGCTGTCCACCCATCTTGGGAAAACACTCTAACAGTTCACCCAAACACGTCCTAGACGATGAGTGGATGGGTAAGATGCGGTACACCACATGCAGTGGGAAATTACTTGGCTAGAAAACAGACAGTAAGCGTGCAGACATGGACCGCTATGCTAAATGAAGAGTGTCTGTCTCAAGAACCCACGTGCCATATGACGTTAGTTGGAAGAAACACCTAGAATAGGCAGATCCATCCACCTTCAGAAGGCAGTGCTGTGCTTAAGGGGAGCAGGACAGGCAGGTGGAGGGTGCGGAGTTTCTGGTGGATTCCATGGGACTGCTCTAAAGTCGACTGATGACGTCCGCACAACTGTAAATATACTACATGAAGTGCGATCCGTGCATTACATCTCAGTAGAACTGGGTCTAAAGGGGGAAGTGGGCAGGGTTGCGGTTTGGGCTACCTGTTGAATGTCCAGTTAGCATGCAGGAAGCCGTGGGTTTGATTCCCTGGGTTAGAAACTGAGATGTGTACCTCTACCCCCACCGGAGGCAGGAGGCAGCAAGTTCAAGGTCACTCTCAGCCACAACGGTGATACTAAGACACTTAAGGCCAGCCTGGGCTATGTGAGATCCTGTCTTCAAACACAGACTAAAGAAAAAAAAGCAAAACCTGAACAGAAGAACCAGAGCCACACCTGGTTCCTTTCACATTCACAGCAGGCCCTGAACACTTCCCCCATCACCCAGCGCTGTCTTCTAACAGGGAAATGACCGACCCACACTCTCTTGTGTTCAAAGCAACACTCAGGCCTAACCATGATGTGTCTGTGGGGCCGCAGGACAGAGCACTCCCCCTGCCCCCAGCCGCTATGGCTACAACAGTGGCTGATCGTTAGAAAGAACAAAGGTGCCCACCGCTGACGGTGACAGCCACGCACAGCGCATCAACAGCACACACCGCGCAAAGCCATGCTGACAGCAACAGACAGCACAGCACCCCACACAGATACACAGACGACAACCACAGAGCTGACCACAGACAGAGCTGCTCAGGTGGTGTGGCAGAGGCTCGGAAGGAACCAGAACATCCCTCTCAAACACTGGTTACAATTACCTGCGGTGCAAAAAGATGCAGCCGAGTTCTTCACACTGAGTCACCCAGACCCACCCATGCTAATGCCACAGACCTTTTAGACAATGTAACATCTCTCCGCTTTAATTAAAATACAATCTTGACATGCCTTGTCTCTCTCATTCCCTGCAAGACACACTCTGCCGGGTCTGTTCCTAGTAAGATACGTAAGCTCACAGACAGTGTGCACTGAGCTGTTACTTAACCCTGCAAAGCATCCAAAGCCTCAGAGACAGCGGGCACTACCATCCGGGCTCCGGGCTCGCCTTCATAGCCCTTTTGTGTCTGTTTCCTCTAAGACTGAAGCATTCCAACCTGTTGGGAAGCTAGAAGGTAAGCAACTCAAAATAGCTTCAGAAAGTCCCTGAAACTGAGCAGATTCTCTAGGCCCCTCCCTGCCAGAGTCGTCAACAACAACAACAACAACAACAACAACAACAACAACAACAACAACAACAGAGACTCAAGGAAGCCAAGCTACAGGAAGACTTGAGACCAGACCAGCTCCCCGAAAGCAGCAGCAACCCTCCGACCTGCCTGGGAGGGGTCTGGACCAAGGACACTCTCTAGACCTGTGGAGCTGCCTGGAGGCTGTGCAGAGTGCTCCAGGCTATTTTGTCAGCTGCCCCCCCACGCTTGTTGATAGGCTGTCTTTGAGTCATTTCTGCCCCTGTAACCCCTCACCCATACTCCTGCAAGCAACCTCAACAAAACTCATTGGCTCACGAAGCTGGACTTTGGTGGCGTCCCTACCTCGCCTGCTGTTGAGTTCCCTATCTGGGGTGAACAGACATTGTGTCTCCCTGGAGAAGTTCTGTCACGAGACACCCCCTTCCCCACCTCCCCAAGGCTTGTGAGAGATTACAGCCCTCTCCTGCTGATGCTAGCTTACTTTCTCCACCTTGTGACCACAACTGACACCTGGGGAGAGGGTCACAGCTTATGAACACACACCCGGCAGAAGGCTGCTGAAAATACAGGCCACCGATCCACATCATAACGTCCCAGTGCAGTGTGCACAATACCGATTGTGAGACTCTTACCAGGCCTCCTGAGTGTCCCTCAGCTAAATGGTCTAGATGCCTGGGACCTGTACTGTGGAGTAAGACACAAATTCTCAAAGGTTTATCCTGCAGCGCCGTTTGTCTATCATGGCAATGCAGTAGGTAAACACTGGAACAAAGCGTTTTAAAACTGGAGAAATGCGTCTTCTAAAACTTATATATTGCATCTACCTTTCAAGGCTGATTAATAGAAACAGAGTACTCTAGATATACGTATGAAACAACCAGCATTGGGGAACAAAATTTAACAAGGAAGGGATGAGGACATTTTTAAAGAAATTATTCAGTCCCACGAAACCCAGGCACAATTGGTCGGTTCCCTCCTTTGTGGAGGGAACTATGTGGCTAACAAGAAAATAAGTCACCGTTGGCTGAAAGACACCTCTCATTCCCATCCTGGATTCAACTCAGGCAAACTGTCAACATCCAGACCTATAGAGTGACGGACAAATGGGCCGGCATAGGGATGGACAAAGAGAAAAGATGCAGATGGAGAGAGATCACAACGCCAGCACAAACGTAGCCAGATCATCCTATGGTTTTCGGCATCTGCAAGATGGAGCTGGGATGTCTTAACCCACCTGCTCAGCTTTGCATGGAAGCCCCAGAACCACACACTGTGGACGGCCCTTTATAACGTGTCCTAGGGCTATAACGTGTCATCTCGGGCTACTGAGTGAGAAAAGGCATCAAAGGTCACAATGCTGGGGACACAGCAGCCTGAATGGAAGGACGGCGGCTGCCACAGCTGTGTACGACATGAGTAGGAGGACCAGTGTGTACTTCTAAGGCTAGCTCTGGAATGGACACCCACAGTAGCCTGTCAGACAAGCGGAGGGGTCCAGTGAGACTAGCCACCTTCTGTACCTCCCCAGTCTGCTGCTCCCCAATTTCAGCGTTCACCTGTTTTGTTCGCTAACAGAGCCCTGGGGCTCAGAAGTGGGCACAGTTCATCAGAGTCATCCAACCCAGGATGAGCTGACCAGTCTACCGCTCCTTGACCAGTCTCTACAAAGCTAGGAATGTGGGAAGGAATGTGGGAAGGTGTCCATCGTTTCTTCTGAACGACTCTTGACCGTGGCTTTTGGTCGCCACGAGCCTGCCAGAGGGCTGACACGGAAACCATCCTGGCCTTAGAACCTTTCCCCTCGGCTTCACAGCAAAGGAACCTGACATTTCCGCCATGAAGCGGGGGGGGGGGGGGGGCTCACGTGCGAAGGGATGGACAGGGAAATGAGCTGAAACGAGTCCCTCCCTCCTACTCCTCCGTGCCCCCCCCCCCAGGTGAGAGAAAGCAGGGAGGGAGCCGGGGCTCACCTGCTCTAACGTGAGTTGCTTGGAGATGGTGTCATTCTCCAGCTTCTTAATCTTCTTCATCAGCTTGTTGACCTGAAATTCCTGCTCCTGCTCCAGGTGCTGCTCCAGCTCTGCCTTCTCATGCTGCAGCTGGAAGACAAGAACACGGGTGCGGACACTGAGCAACTCCAACGCCATCCATCAAGGCCTTGCAAACCCAGGCTTCCCAAGGCCGCACCACTACCAGGCCGCTCACAGACACCACGGCGCCTATCTGGGCTCACGCGCGCACAGCTCGGAGCTCATTCCTTGTAACCACGGGGCTGCCATCCAAACAGTAAATACATAAACCATCATCAAACCTGGTTATCTATTCTGAAAGAGTTCAGTGGATGTCTCTGCAGGGAGGAATTGGGAATCCGGGGATCAGAGGAGAGGGAGGCTTTGGAACACGTACTGCCACCTCTTTTAAGTTATACGTCACGGACAGAAAAACTAAGGGCTTCAGGCATATGCGTGCCAGTCAAGAGAAGGTAAGCTCTCTTCTTCTGCCTTGAGATCTGGGTTTGAACTGACATCGGCAGGCTGTGGTGACAAGTGCCTCTGCCCGCTCAGCCTTCTCACCGGCCCAAGGAATTTTCCATGTAGAAACTTCACACTGCCAGCCATTAAATTAACCGTAACCTACTCAGATTTGCATCACGTCTGAAGAAAGAGATGTCACAATCCGAAAATACACTGAGCAAATTATTCGGAATTATGCTATTTCCCAAGGTGCACGTAAGCTGGTGTTGGCAAAAATCAGCAACATCAAGTTTTCCTTGCATAATGAAATCATCACACCTCCTACGTCTTGCTAACGAACCCCGGGTGTGTATGTGGGGGGTGGAGGGACTAGGGCGGGACCTCTTATATATGCAATTAAAAGTTAATGCTACGGTGTTAAATGTAAAAAAAAATTTACATAGTTTGAATATAAAACCAACCTTTAAAATCCAAAAGGAAATTAAAGAAACCCAGGGGCCACAAGGGAGGCCAGAGTTCTCACTGGTAACCGGTCGTGATTTCCAGTACTCTCTTGGGTGGGTGTGTTATGATTACGGCGCAAGAGGGACCCAAGCAGGACCCATGGCGGGTGAAAGACCAATATGCATACAGACAGAGCTTGGGTGTAGAGTTTATTGAGATAAAGGGAATGGGGAAAGAGAAAACAGGAGAGACAGAGACGGGGAGAAGGGAGAGAAAGGAGAGACGGAGACAGAATGCTGCCACCTTAAAGAAATGGCAAAAAGCAAGAGTGGGAGTAGGCGGGGCTTGCCTCTTAAGGGACAGGGTACTATCTGCCATGCCTGCAGGCGTGAGGCAGGGCACAGGGCACGATGCACTGTGCCAGGTTCCCAAGGGGCAGGGCAAGGTGTGCCTGGATACTAGCAGGGTGGGGGCATCAACAAGACACAGACACTAATCCACAGTGAGAGTTGGCCCTCTGCTGCAGGAACCCGACAGAGTTGACAGTACACAGAGTTCAACTTCTTCCACTGAACGGTATGCTCCGCATGAGTAGTGGGGCCCGGGCCATCTCACTCACCTCCATTTTTATATGGAACACAACAGCTCACTGAAGGGAGGAGGGCAATGCACCTGGAAATCAACAGAGCTCGGGAACCACACCCAGCCCTTGGCCCCACCCCTCAGCAAGGACACGCCAGGAAGGCTGCCTTCAGACTCTGCCTCCAGTCTGCCGAGAGACATGTTTGGCATTTGGAGAATCAAAAGATTAAGTCCAAGAAAAATTAGGCCAGCCCACCTTCCCTCAGGAGGGGACAGTGGGCAACTGGGAGACCCAGGACCAGATCACCCCCAAAGGGACACACACTCACATCTGGCAGGATTTCTGCGGCTTAGAAGTGCATACTGCCTAAAGGCACCCTCTGAGGTCATCTTCCACCACGGGAAGTGTTGACCGAAGCAGCTGCTGCATCCTCCCTCTCCCCCACACAAACAAGCTGGTCACCCTTGCAGGGACTCAGAAAAATAACAGAAAGCAGATGTGAGGGGTGCTTACAGGGATAAATCTATTCTTAGCTCATTCTTGAAAACTCAGGTTCTGCAAGTCTATGCAGTCATTCGAACTACACAAGTGGCCAGAGCCCAGGCAGAGCTTCTGAGGGGCAGACTCTGAAAAACAAGCAAGGGCTGTTTTCACCAAATACTGCCATTCTGGGCATGTGGAGGGTGCAGGTATGATGTGGGGGGCAGGTAAACCCACTGTTAAGATGTCCCCGTGCCTTGAAATAGACTGGCCACATTAGGTCTGTCTGTGAGTTAAGGACCTTAAAGTCTTAAACCCTTTAGTCCATTTGCATAAAGGTGTTTCTAAATATATCCTCCGACATGTTTTTCAACTGCAGGCATTTTATTAGCTGAAAATGGCTTCTTTAATTCTTTGTTCCATCTTTTTTCCTCTGAAAAGAGTACTACTGCTTCTGCCCCCAGGTAAATTAAGACAATAAAGAATGGAATCTAACCCTGAAAAGCTTCTGGCCCAACCCGCATCATCTGTCAGGGAATGTTAACTCGAGAGGCTCTGGCTGACAGCAGGAAGTCATATTTAGACAGATGTTCAACTGCTGTCAATAATCAGCGAGGTGTTTCCGTTAAAAGACAACACAGTGAACTTGGAACAAAGGCCCTGCTGCAGCTTTGGTGCCTCCCAGAGCCATGCCCTAAGGGAAACTGGAGGATAAAGCTGTCATGACCAGGACAAGGTCCTCAGGTTACACTAACCACTTGGAAGCTACCAAGTTACCCCAATCCCTGACCCTGCCAGGGATTCATTGTTCCCCAAGGAGAGAACAGAGTCAGCCCTTCTGCCACCTCTCGGGTGATAGGCAGATCTGAAGCAGGGCACGGAGTTTCCCAGCGGAGGAAAGAAAAGAGGAAAACGTGGCTCAGCGCATGAATGGCTTACACACCCCCACAGCGATGTGATGAGATTTAAGGTGAAGGGGAGTGGAGCAGAGAGGGAGGCAGAGTGGGGAGGGGGAAGAGGTGTGTAGGGCGGCGCAGGTGGTGATTTTAAAGATCTCCAGTTTGCCTCAGATAGTCTGCCTGAAATAGAAATTATAAATTATCCATTTTAGGCAGATTCAGACTGAGTACCCTTAACCTGAAGCCCTCAAACGCTCCAGAGCCTGAAACTATTTAAGCAGTGGGAAAACCTCTACAGGTAGAAAGTGTCACACCTGCCTTCCTGTCGGAGCAAAACTACAGGGGCACTCACTGAAACCACATCCAGGCTGTGTGCGGTATTCACACTGTGTGTTTTGACCTGAGTCCTCTTGTCCAGGATACCTCCGTTAGTTATAACAGATAATCCAAACTCCTAGAATACCTGAAATTCCTTACACCCAGTGTCCCAAGCATTTCAGAAGAGACATTCTCTCTCTTCTGTGCCATTTCAAGCCATCCTGGACGGAAAAGGGCTTGGATGGACACCCTGAATCTACCTGCTGGTTCAAACCATAGCTCATGACACCACAAACCCCCTAGAGAACCTTGTCGGAGGCAGACCTGAGAGCCGCCACCAGAAATGAGCTCCAGGACCCTCGCTGCTCTGTCTCCAATATGGGTGAGAACCTCCAACTCAACCATTAAATCTCTAATCTCATCAGGGCCCTTCATACGCTGCCACTAAGGTCGGCAATTCTTATGAAAAATAAAATAATACCAAGTAAAGAAAGCAAGCAAACGCCACAACATGCTTGAAATCAACTACCAGCATTTCCTTAATGCAACTCTACTCTGCTTATTTGGGTGAAAAGGGTTGTTTTGAAAACTAAAGAGTTTAGGAGCTGAGACGGCTCATAATGGCAAGTGTTCTATCCCCAGCACCCATATGATGGATGGCGATGGCTCATAGCCAATTCTAACTTCAGTTCCAAAGGATCTGATGCCCTGTTCTACATCCCCATGTTATGCATGCACATAATACATATACATACACTCAGGTGTGTGCACACATGCACATAAAACACTTTTTTAATAAGGAGGGTTTAAGTATACTCTATAGAAGGTATTCTCAATGATTATGGAATAACTTAAGTTGTGCTGTATACTGTTAATACTGACAACAGCCAATCTATGAAACTGGGATCACATTTCATCATAGGTGTTCACCTAGCAGGTTTTACTCTAAGACAGGGGGGTCCTAGCTGCTCAGGTGGGCCTTGAACATAAGCCTCCTGCCTCAGCCTCTTGAGAAGCTGGGATAACAAGCCTACACAACCAGATGACCTTGTGCACGCAACACCATTTGCTACAGAGGGGAAGAAAGCTGCACCCGCTCACCTGGGTACCACCGTGAGCAGCAGCACAGGTGCCCACAGGGTGTCCTCCGCCAGGTCCCAGACTGCACAGCAATGCCGTGGGGCTTACCTTGTCTTGATGCAGCCTGCACCAGCATCTGAGTGTCACCCCAGGACCCAGCTTCCTCAAGGAGACCCGAGGCGTCCCACTCAACAGTAATTCACCTCTTTGTGTACAACTTCCTGTTCCCCACCTAAAAGGCTGACGGCTCAGACAGTCACAGCCACCTGCGTGGCACCAGGTAAAACCTACGACTGAGTTAGCCACTGGACTGTCACTCACCTATTCCTTAGGAAAATAACACAAAATGTCTGACAACAATAATCACCTCTCAGGAACCAATTTTACAGCCCTTGACTGAGAGGCAACTCAGATACACACCATGAGCGCTGGAATCACCCCAAGGGTCTCTTAAGAGCACACTCCAATTTGCACGCCCCTCCCCATACACAGGCTGCTGCTGACCCTGTCCTTCTTACTCAACAGCTCCCTCACATCTCCCTGTCCTCCACATGAATTCAGCCTCTGCCACGGCTGACAAACATCCTCGATGACCCAGGCTAGCTGAGGTCTTACTATTGTTCGTGAGATTACATCAATGGATATCTCCGGAACCACTGAGGACCAATGGATCAGGGTCTGCAGCGGATCTGGATCGGCAGATGTCTTGGTTAGGGTTTCTACCGCTGTGATGAAATGCCGTGACCAAAGCGACTTAGGGAGGAAAGGGTTTACTTGGCTCACACTTCCACACTGCTGTTCATCATTGAAGGAAGTCAGGACAGGAACTCAAGCAGGGCAGGAACCTGGGAGGCAGGAGCTGATGCAGAAGCCATGGAGCGGAGCTGCTTACTGGCTTGCTCCATCCATGTTTGCTTAGCCTGCTTTCTTATAGAACCCAGGACCATGAGCCTGGGGATGGTACCACACACAATGAGCTAGGCATTCCACCATCAATTACCAATCCAGAAAATGGCTAGAGGCTTGCCTACAGCCTGATCTTACGGAGCCATTTTCTCAACCGAGGTTCCCTCCTCTCGGATGGCCACGGTTCATGTCAAGCTGACATTAACCTAGCCAGCACGGCAGACAACCCCTGATATTCCAGTGTCCTCTTCAACACTAGAAAATAACTGCCTACTAACTGCAGATCAAGTCCGGAGACATTGCATCACGTTCAAGTCCATCTGCAACCTAGTCCGGTCAGCCCCCGGGCTTTTCTCCACACTCAGTGCGTGACAGCATGAGCAGAAAGAGTGAGGGAGTGAGGCAAATCCTGGGCTAGGGAGAGGGCTCAGTGGGAAAAGTACTGCCGTGTAAGCTTGAGGGTGCTGTTGACCCAGCAGCCATGTAAAATGTTGGGTTAGGCAACAACAGCATGCCAATAAATACCAGAGCTCGGAGGGGGTGGTGTAGAGGGGGGGATGGACAAGCAGATCTCTCCTGGTCAACTGAAGAGCTGAATCGGAGAGCTCGAGGTTCAGAGAGAAGTCATCTCGAAAAAGAATTAAAGCGGGCTGGGAGGATGGCTCCATGGAGACGCAATCCCCAGGACCCACGTAAAACCACCAGATTTGAGTGTGTCTACAATCCTAGTGCTCCTGAGAGAGGTGCGAGGCAGAGGCAGAAATCAGGAAACTCTGGGGCTGCTAGCTAACCTGTATACACAGGAGCTAACGAAAAGACCTTGCCTCAATCGAAGTGCAAGGCACGGACCAACACTTGAACAAACAGACATGCCCACACACATCACACACTTAAAAAAGAAAAAAGAAAGAAAATAAGTAGAATGGAGATCTTTTGAGAGAGGGACCAGGGGCCAGGCAGTGGTGGGGCACGCCTTTATCCCAGCACTCGGGAGGCAGAGGTAGGTGGATCTCTGGTCTACAGTGTGAGTTCCAGGACAGGCTCCAAAGCTACAGGGAGAAACCCAGTCTCAGAAAAATCAAAGAGAGAGATACCAGATTCCCAATGTTGGACATCTGGCCTGCAAGCACATGTATACACACATGCACACTTATCCGAATACACATACTACACACAGACACAGACACAAGGCCCATGTCTTTTCCTCCAAATTGTAAAGCTTTTGGAGACCACTCAGGCCTAAAGGATGAAGGTGACAACACTGGAGTCAGGCAGGCCTGCCTGCTCCTAGCAGAAAGTGGGTCTACTTCCACCTGGTGCCCCTGTCACCTTAGAACTCTGTGTACAGAGCCTGACTCCCACATCCCAAATTAGTTAACCCTGGGGGGTAGCTCAAAACACTTCCACGGTGCCTCCCCACGTGCCTCTCGGCACAATGTGCACCACCCTCACACAGCAGTGAGCACTGTTGGTGGTTCCTGTGCATTTTAATAATAGTTCATGGCACTTTTAGCATGTGACCCTCTAAAAGTAGGGAATCCGCCTGAGGGCACTGTCCTACCCTGGGCACCCTGGGTAACTTGCTGCCATTTATTTGCTCTCACTTAGCATAGGGAACTGTGACCCCGTGCACTGCACAGGACAGAAGCTTACCTTCAAAGGCTAGCGGACGGCCAGAAGCCTTGCAGGTGAGGGTTCCAGCCAAGGTCTCTGGTCCCAAACCCTTTGCCCTTCGCTTTGACGTAAGCGGCCGGCCACACTGTATCACCCTTAAGGGCAGTGACCAGAACTCTTTACCCCACAATGTCTCGACAAATCACACAGTGGCTGGATGAACGATGGCACCGGCACTCTGGGCACACTGTCTGCCCTAGAATGACCCTCAGGACGAATGAAAACAACTCGGGAGGTACAAAAGACACCATGATAAGCGTACCGCATCCACACCACGAACAAAGCTGTGGCGGTGTCGAAGTTCAATGACACGGCAAGAGGCTGCTAACGGGGCTGCAGAATGCAAGTAGTGGATGCCACTGTTCTGTCAGGAGCCATCACCCAAACCGACAAATACCCACCTCTCCCTGGGGTCCTCAACCCCGGATTCGCACGGTAGTCACCTCTTGGCATCCTCTAATTTCCTTTACCTTTTTGACTGCCTGTACACGCTTAGACACCAGCTTTGCCTGATTTTGTGTCCTTTTCATCCAGTCTCCTCTGCTAATCGTACTTGCGGTAAGTTAAACCGTGGCTCTTATTTTTATCACATTGAACGTCCAACTAATTGAGTACGCAACGTTCATCTCTTACTGGTCACAGACACTGAGTCACTTCTAGTTGGTGGTTCTTAGGAGAGAGAGGCGAGAAGGGCCTCTTCTCCAGGGGGTGGCGAACACGTGCAGACAGGGAGACCCTGAGGGAAGAGTGTGGTTGCTGCATCACGTGGAACCAAGATTTCCAGCTTACTTAGGAAATGCAAATCTGTTCCAAAGATGTCACACTTTCGCGGCTCTCTGAGCAGAGCAGGATAACCCGCTAGCACTGTGGCTGGGGTCCTGTACTTTCTCGCCAGTGTCCTGGCCATTTAGCTACCTACCAACAAGAGCAGCTGGGTCCAATTCTGTGCCGTTTCTCCTCCCAATTGTCTGTCTGTCTGTCTGTCTGTCTGTCTGTCTGTCTCTCTCTCTCTCAGGACCGCAGTTTCACAGTGGCCGTGTGTCACAGACACCTTGCCCCACTCTGCGGCTTTCCCTTGTACCTGCCTTACATGATCTCCTGGGGAGTCTCTGACCCACAAGGCACATCTCCTGGCGATGGTGTTGATTCCTATAGCGATAAATCCTAATGGCAATACCTCCAGCCTTACTTATCGCCACTAGCCTGGCTGTCTCCATGGAGCCAGGGCCTCTGTCCAAAGGCCTGTTTTCTCCATCTAGAGAGTCTAGACGTCTCTCCTGGGCTTCTGACCTTCTGCGTCAACCTACGCCACCAGCTGCTTTCCCACTTTGAAGGATGGGGACCGCTTTTCCAGCCATAGGCCCACACCTGCAGGCCTCCTGTGATCCTCTTGGGTTGGAAAAGTGTTCCCACTGATGGCTAAAGTTTATCCAGTCAGGTCAACCTGACACAAGACACACACTCCCAATTCGAAACAATAACATTTCCCTCCTCAAAAATCCAGCAAGCTTCGGCCCTGGCGTTAACCTCATGATTTTTATTCTCCTTTAACCTTTATTTTCCCTGCTATCAGCTCGACCTCATACTTTATGTCAAAGCCGGGCCAGAGCAGCTTCTGACCCCACCCGCGCATCTTTCCAGAACCAATCCCGCACATCTTTCCAGAACCAATACTAACTCACTCAAGGACGTACCACCATGTGAAAACTCGTGTGCAGACTTTCAAAGAAACATGGCAATGTTGGGATTTTCAATTACTTTTATGTAATGTATGGGTGCTTTGCCAGCATGTATGTCCATACACCACATGTGTTCAATGCCCACAGAGGCCAGAAGAGAGTCGGATCCCCTGGCACTGGAACCATAGACGGTTGTAAGTTACAATATGGGTGCTGGAAATCGAACCCGGGTCTTCTGGAATTGCAGCCAGTGCTCGCAACCACTGAGAATTCTCTCCGGCCACTGAGCAAATGTCTTATCCCTGCAGAGCTTCTTGTCTTCTCTAGTCCTTACATTGAACCCGTTCTATGGAGAGCTGCCAAGCATGCTATTTACAGGGGGATTTGGGTTTATACTTTGGCCACGGGTGGGCCAGTGGCATTTCAAAAGCAGTTTAAACAATCCAGCAGTTCCTTGCAGCTGTTTTGTGAATGGAACTTATTTGCTCCATGAAAGGAAATGAAAACCAGACAGAGATGAGAGTCTGGTAACTGGGAATGAGAAGCAAGCAAGCAAGCAAAAAAAACCAAAAACCAAAAACAAAAAAAACCAAACCTTCCAACTGTTTTGGTAGCTAAGATGCAAAAGCAAAGTCCCCTGGTCCGTATTATCTCCAAACGCCACTGGTCACAAGGACCACAGATCCAGCCAACCTAATGAAAAACATCTATCAAGGTCTCTTCACCTCCCCCACAGAAGGCGAAGCTGCCATTTGAATGCATACCAAGACATTCTTGACCTCGGCCACCCTGAAATTAACAAAACAGTTTCTTACTATCACTATGTCATGTGATTTTGCTGCCTGCACAAACTGAATGAAATGAGTTACCACCTTTGTGGAAGCATCAGGAAGTAGTCTCAAATCCTAGTTGGCATCTTTGCAAAGGATGGTCTGGGAGTCTCTGCTCACTACCAATGCCTAGAGACACACCAGGCGTCTCCAAGGCACAAAGCTTTGGGGTTCTGGGGAAAGCACATCCATCTGGTGGTACTGGAGGGAGACACAACTTCTCCACGAGGGAGAGGGCGAGAGCAAGGTGTCTTTTCTATTGCTGAGACAAAGCACCATGACCAAGGCACATTTAGTTGGTCTCACAGGTTCAGAGGCTTAGAGCCTACCATGCTGGAGTGAAGGCACAGCAGCAGAACAGCTGAGAGCTCACATCTTGACGCACACAAGTAGGAGGCAGAGAGGGAGCTAACTATAAACGGCACAAGTCTCAAAGCTTGCTCCCAGTGACATCCTTCCTCCAGCAAGGCCAGCCCTCCTAATGCCACCTAAACCGGCAGCAACTGAGGATCAAGAACTCAAACATACGCGAGCCTACGGGGGGCCATTCATGCCAAGCACCACAGCAGCATGGTGGGCAAACAAGAACACCTGGGCATATTATTTGGCTTCCTTCCCATTTTTATTCCCTTGTAAGAGAAGGAGGGATGCTACTGCCACTGCATGGCACCAGTCTGAAACACTCACCACCGTCTTCTGAATGAGGTTCATCAGAGGCACCGGCTGGCAACCTCTCCTGGTGCCAGCGGCTTCACTACCAGTTTCACACAAAACTTCCACATTTCCATAGATGTTAGAAAACTACCAAAATTCTAGAAAGCATTCTAACCTCAGGGGCCAAGTTAGTAACAAAAATGACACTCAAGAGATCGGAGACACGATGGCTCAGCAGTTACAGGTATCCATTGCTCTTTACAGAGGACTTGAGTTCAGTTCCCAACACCCACATTGGGCAGCTCCCAAACATCTGTAGCTCTAGCTCCAAGAGGGTCCAATGGCCTTGGTGGGCATTGCACTTGCATGCACAAAGTGTTTCTCTCTCTCTCTCTCTCTCTCCACACACACACACACACACACACACACACACACACACACACACACTTTAAAAACAGAATTGATTTCTCAGTAGAATAAAAGTGTAGTCATTTCCATTCTCTCTAAAATGACAGCATTTCCCTCTGGGCCAGATCCTACTTCAAATGCAAATCAAAATAAGACCGTGAACCTATTTGTTGTTTCAAGGTAAGCAAATTGAAAACCGGGCCAGGTTTTATAAACTGAGGAATATGGACTATCCAGCATGGCTGGTTATCCTCAGTTATTCTATGATGAAAGCAACAGAGGGTCAGCATGGAGTGAACCCCACCAGGCAACTGGATTAGACTGGTTCTCAATGATGGGAGACAAGTGAGAAACCTTTATCACCCAAGAATAAGCCTGACTGACCACAGGAGCCTCCATGCTACTCCTGACCGTGACAGCGGGGCTCCGAGGGCTGAAGTAAGGGGCAGAGAGGCGGTTTTCAAGAGGCAAAGGCATCCAGTTGACAGAATTTTTAAATCCCATGAAAAGAGTGTCCCATTACAGAAACAATGCATGTTGCTTGTAAACAGTAAGAGCAGGCACACCAACAATGACCATAACCTAGCGGGGTGTGGCAGTGCGCGGCTGTATTCCCAGCACTTGAAAGGCTGAGGCAGCAGGATGGTGAGCTGGGGCCCGATCGAGACCTTGCCTCAAAAGGTAATAAATTAATTAATAACAGACTGTATGCTCGGCGCCCAGCCCAAGTGACTGCTAACATGTTGGAGAACCGCTTTTGAGACTTCTAACATACATGCCACCTATCAGTCTGAGTCTGCTCATTCCAAGCAGCGTATTCATTTCAGCTCCACACAATGACGACGCTGCCTTCTCTGAGGGGCTGCAGGGCAGCGCCGTACGCTATCCTTCAAAAGCTACTCCTCTTTCAGGTCAGCCATCACTCATGAAGTAGCCAGTCCCACAATGTGGGCTCAGAAAGGCATCTATTGCTTTCAATAAAGTTTTCACAAGATAGACAAGCAGGCAGTGAGACGAGCTACACATCCTGTGATTTGCTCTACTGAAGACCCACTTCTCAGACTGATAGTTCGAAAGGCCCTCACCTACAGTTACATGAACTTGATTTTGTTTTTACATAAGCACCTCGGGAGCAGGTATGGCCGCAGCACTCCCTTCTGTCCCCGGAGGCCGAGGCAGGCAGAACTCCGTTGGGCCTCGGCTAACTGTTCTCAGGAATCTCTTCGAAATAGGTTATTAGAAAACATCCAATCCCGACAGAGAAATCACACCGTCCTATAAACTGGATGTCCAGTGGTGTTTGGGGGGAACGCGCTAAGCACTCTCATGGAGAACAGATCAACTCTGCCACGCGTGTTTGTCCGTGGCACCTACAACAGTCTCTTAGCAAGTCTTTTAATTTCAAAACAGAAAAAAACACCTGGAAAGCCATAGTAAATGAATTACACAGTTGGAAAAGCCTATTCGCGTCGATTACTCTAACAATCTTCCAGATGGAGTAAGTTTTCCCACACTGGGTGGTTCAGAGTTTGAGTATCTGACAAAGGACCGGTTGACTCCATTAAGGAAATGTGTACCAAGGGCCTGGAGGGTGGGGAGCAAACACTAGACAGTCCTTTCCTGAAGTTACGGCTCCTCCGACTGGCCAACCATGGGGGCAGGTTCTTGGGCATGTGTGTATGCCTACTGGGTTAGTTGCCGTGATGAACTATCTGGCTCACGGTTGAGGGTATACATCCATCACACCGAAGGGTGGGGCAGGGGGGTGTGTGAAGCTGATCCTGCTGCATCCTCTGGCAGAAAGTTCAGCTCACTCTCTCCTTCTTAGATAGTCGAGGACCCCCGCCCTCAGGGGCGGTGCCATCCCATCAGGATAGGTCTTCCCTCCTCAGCTAAACCTGTCTGGAAATGCCCTCCCAATAGCCCTCCTGGCCGATTCTAAACCCTGTCAAGTTTTCAACTAAGACCAAGCATTAGAGCTGCTAACAGAGCGGGTTTATAGAGCTGTAAAAGGAGCCCCACTTGGAGACAGGCCAGAAACGCCCACCTCCAAGCAACACGTTGCTGGCTACCTTCAAGATCCCAAGACCCAGAAGACGATGGTTCAATATGGTTCCTCAGTGAAGAGTTTCAGTTTGAAAACATTCTGGAGATGGAGAGTAGTGACATCGCCAGATGTTAATGTACATTCTACCACCGAATTAGACCCTCAAAATAGACTTAACACCATGTTTAAGCAAGTATAAACAACCGACAACCACCTAAAGATCTAAAAGCCAAGCCAAGATTCACGAGGAACTGTCCAGGAACATGCTAACTATTCCTACACCCGAGAGTTTGACAGTGTGTTCTGAGACTTGCCTGTTCATCACACTTTACACTGGGTCTTGAGGTGGACACGAGACACCACCACATGAAGTTTCAGAATACATACTACTTTGGGGGGTAAGGGGTTCAGTTTAGCGTGTCATACAGTTCAAACACTATTCTCTTTAGAAAGAAAAACTGGGCGTGTGGATTTAGGTTTATAATACATACAAATTTAGATTTGAGGAACATGGGAACAATTACTACAGTTAGTTCTCCAGGGAAGAGGTGAATTCTTAAAACACTGGGAGAACACAAGCCTCATCTTGGGCCTGATGTGACACCCTCACTGCTTCGTTCTGCACGTGGCTCTTACATTTTCTCTTTTCTCATATCTTATTTGAAGGGGAGGGATACCGATGTTAACTGGAAAGGTTATGACAGGTGAATGGGAGGCCAATTACACAAACAACAAGGCCTCTCGCCCCAGAGATGAACATTTACACAGCAAACAAATCTCACTGGCTAGGTTCTAATTGTTGGGTGAGACGCTTCAGCCAGATGCTAACAGCAATGTGAGTTCCCTAAGAAAGGCTTCGTGCACTGTGAAAAATGAAGAAAACTGACGGCCCAGCTAAACACGGGAGAAACAACCTGGGATTGTGCCTGTGTCCCTGTGCTTCCAGAAACAGCACACAGAGCAGGTCACTGACTGTTGACAGCATGGGCCACAGCGGTCAGTCAAATTAACCTCCTCCTCCTTCTCTCTACATCACAATGCAAATGAGTAGTTTTTTTAAAAAATGTGTGCAAAAGCATTCTGTTCTGCACCTCTGCTAATGACCGGCCCTGGCCACCTGCATCAGTCCCTTCCCAATAGCCACTGCTGGAATCCACTTTGGTACAAGCTCCAGCACCGTCTTGATTCAACAACCAGGAAAGAAAACGCTAGAAAAGGGAGAAAGTTAAAGCTTCTATACACAGAAGCTTCCCGGAGGAGCCTCTAGGTAAGGAGGTAAAAACCTAGCACCATGGTGACAAGCTTCTAGTACCTTCTTACAAGGGACCTCGCTGAAACACTCTCTTGGTTGTAGTATATGCAACCTGTGTGTGATTCTGGGAAACGGAAAATACAAACGCGTGAGATGTCATTCCTTCAATGACATCTCAGCAGAGTCAAAGACGGCCTTCGTGTGACCGCCCACCTGCTCACTCTCTCAGTATCTTATTCGTAAATTCCTAAAACTTAACATGCAAACTCTCTCCGCAGAGCGGTGCTTCTCAACCTTCCTCGTGCCGCGGCCCTTTAACGAAGTTCGTGTTGTGGTGATCCACCCACCATAAAATGATCTCCATCACTATTTCATAACTGTATTTCCGACTGTTATGAATCATAATGTAAATCTCTGTTTTTCAATGGTCTGAGATGACCTCTGTGGAAGGGTTTTACTACCCTGAAGGGGTCGCGCCCCACGGGTTAGGAACCACTGCCATAGAGGGCTTTAGGTGTGTTTTGCTAATAACTTGTGCGCCTACAAACCAGCAGAGAGGTGAATGGCCTCCTAACAGGGACCCAAACCGCCCTGCTGTGTTTTGCGAGTGGCTTCACTTTATGACTAGCTAAGGCAATCTGGTCCAGTAAGTACCTCAGCTCACCCACTAGAACATGACCTCACTTCCCCGCCACATATGTGAGCGCAGAAGACCCACCTCCGCCTGCGGAGGTGTCTGTGACTCAACGGCAGACTCCACAGCAAAGACGAAAGGAATCTTCCAGCAGGCGCTGGGCCCCGCATTTCCACAATGCGACCTGGGTGCAGCCCTGCTTGTGTTTTGCTGGTGACCACTAGCAGTCCCGAGGAGCCTCATTCGCCTCCTCCTGCCTTCCCGGGGTGGGCTCTAGAGTCTGCAGGGCCCATACCCCAGCATTCTTAAGTCGCCGAACCAAGGCGAAGACCACATTAGCACTTGAGAAATGAAACACCCTATAAAGCCATTTTTTCCAGGAGAAGGCGAGCAAGAGGGAGAGGAAGCGTGGGGGGCAGGGAAGGTCAAAGAGACTGCTTACCTGCATCAGCTTCCGAGACAGCTCATTGGTGAGAAACTCCTCTTCTTTCTCATAGTTCACGGCAAGGGTTTCTTTCTCCTTCTGCAAGGCCTGGATTTTCTTGAATAACGTGTTACTGATAAATTCTTCTTCCTGCTCAGCCCTCGCTTGCTGTTTAGAAGAATGAGAAGAAAACAAAAAAGCGATGAGAACACAGAGAATTTCCCAAATGCAACGTAGCTCTTCTTTCTAGACCTGCCTATTTTAACACGTGAGAGCTCTGTTCTTTTGTTCTTTTTAAGGTTTATTTACTTATTATGCATACGACATTCCTTCCATGTATGCTTGCAGGCCAGAAGAGGGCACCAGATCTCATTAGAGATGGCCGTGAGCCACCATGTGGTTGCTGGGAATTGAACTCAGGACCTCTGGAAGAGCAGTCAGTGCTCTTAACCTCTGAGCCATCTCTCCAGCCCCCGAGAGCTCTATTTTTAACCGTGAACCTTCCCACCCCTACACACAAAGCAGAGGAATTCTGCAAGGGTTCTAGGTACAACTTCCCAATATCTGCATGAACCTTTTTTAAAAGCGGTAGGTCAAATTATCAAAGACGAGATTTCAGGAGGTACTCGCAAGATCGATACCCAAACACACAGCATCCCTCGTGACAAGACCCAGCCTGCGCAGCACACACCTGAACAAACTGAGGTACATCTGCGTGTTCATGGAACTGTTACAAAGAGAGGTACTGAGTCCTAAAGAGTATGTAAGAGGTACTAAGTGTCTCAAAGACCAGAGAGAACTCTCACGGTTTACATTCTTTCTCTACTAGGAACTCAGGGATGGAAGGTGGGGTGACTCCCAAAGCAGGAATTATTGAGTTGAAAAAACACAGTGGAAACACTCGAGCAAAAGGGGCCAGGCATAATGCAGTGGGTGACAACATTCTTCTGGGGGTCACCTCTCATCTCCCCAAAAGCTTTAATAAACAGCAAAGCATAACCAACAACTCTTGAGGAAAAATCCCTTTTAGAAAGAAAAGAACTCAGCTCTATTGAAAGTAAAAAAACACCAACCTTTTGATATATTTATCCCACATACATTCCTTGAGCTGTTTTTTCTTTTTTTAATTTTGAGGTTTTCATTTTACGTGAATAGGTATTGGCCTGTGTGGATGTCTGTGCACCATGTGTGCCGATGGCAGCCAGAAGGCAGTGTTGGCTCCCCTAGAACTAAAGTTACAGGCGACTGTAAACTACTGTGAAATCCAACCAAGATCCCCCGGAAGAGCAGCCAGTGCGCTTGAACTGCTGAGCCATCTCTCCAGTCTCATCTTTTATTATTTTAAATAGATACTTTAATTCTACTGCTGGCATTTACAAGCAGAAAGCACACAGCCAAGTCCAGGGAGAGAGCACTGCATAAATCCCATGCCTCTGCTGACACCAGACAGCCAGAAGGACAGGAAAAAGGAGGTCGGTTTAGGCAGCCACTACCTTCATCTTTAAAGGGCTGTTACAAACACTCCACGGCCATCACCACCTCGAGACCAGCTTCCCCAACATAGACCAAGATCCTCAAGGCTTCGGGGGTAGCACACCCCTGGGTTACATTTTCCCAGTAACCCTAGAAAACATCTGCCCAAACACACTTGTGATACTGGGACTGGAATCCAGGACTACACAGGGCAGCACTGAAGTGCTGAGCCACACAGCGCATGCCCACTAGCTATAAAGTCCCTGAACAGCCAAGGGCACCAGGAGCAGACCCTGAGTCCCCCAGGGGTTGGTTCCCTTACCTGCCTCACTTCACAAGCCCTTGGCGTGATCTCACCCTCCCTGCTACAGACAAGGAGGTAGACTCAACTTTTGTCTTTTACAGTCACTGTGCACTCTTCTTCCAAATTCAGAAACTTCAAGATCCCCTTCCCACATGATAGGCAAGAATCCCAAGTATTTACATAGCTAGCTCATCTAGATAGCCAACCCCGCGGTCCACCTGCAATCTCCCCAAGCTGCTTGCTTTCCTGGTTCTGACCAATCTAGTCCAATTCTGACTATTCTAAATGTCATGGAAGAGAAAGATGGAGGGACTCTACCCAGCTGGCTGAGCTGATGCTGGGCTTAGATCTCAAAAAGGTCACTTGCCACAAGCCAGCATCCAAGCCGCCACTTACACACGATCACACATTATCTTAAATGAGTGGCAGTTTCACCACAAGTAGTAAGAGGAGTCTCTACCCAGCCAGGCAGACCACCTTCTCCTTCACACGGGGCCTACAGGGACAGTAAGAGGTTCCCAGCTAGTACTTCTGACACAGAAGATCAACCTTCAACCTTCATCTACTTGGTTCCTTCCGCCTCATCATTTCAAGTAGAGTTAAAGGGATGACAGACTGTAGTTCCTTATAAACAAGAACTTTAAGGGCAGATGAGGACTCCTGGTTGCCCAAGGCTAAGGAGTGGTTGCTACCCTGTGCCGATTGTTTGCAGAGCTGAGGGGAGCATCTTGGAACTGGGTGGCATGAATAGTTCTGAATATACTAGCTGCCACCAAAACACACGTTCTAAGGGTGACTGTTATCTTTTTTTATATTATTAAAATAGGACTCTGCTAATTAACAAAGCACAAAGCACGTTGTACAGAGCTGTGTTTCTACATAGTTCTTCCCAGGCAAAGGAGCACATTTTTAAGCTACTGTGATGAACCTTCCCAACTGACACGCCATGGGGGTGGGAAGCCGGGTCTGTGGCAAAAAAGATAAAGATTTACTATTGCAGAGGAGCCATTTGTTTCTTGGCAAAGGCCATTAGTAGGAAATGCTCCTCTGAAACCCTGAGTAAAAATAACTATCATGTTGACAACTATCTGCCGCTGGATGTCCTGGTGTGTACCTGCAATCCCAGTATTTGGGAGGCTGAAAGAGGGGTCACAATGAGTTCAAAGCCAGCCTGAGCTACACAGCAAGATGCTGCCTCAAAAGCCCAGTGGGGCTACCAGGGTTTATGAAAAGCTCCTTCAGCTTCCTGGCAGTTCTAAGTTCTAGCTGGGGGCCATCTGGTCGTCACAGGTTATGTTAGACACAAGGTTCACAGTTGAAGAGAAAGGTAAGATGTATTCGACACTGCCTCGGAGGATAATGTTCTGAGAAAATCTGACATGGCATCCAGCGTCCTGCTGGTATCCTGACAGTGTGGGTAAAAACCGGATCACGACAGAAGCCACACACACATCACAGAAAAACAGCCTACATCCACTCAATCCTCCAGCAGGCTTTCGCCCACAGTGTGGGGCATCATCTCAACTTTACATCCCCATCTTAAAACAGGCCCTTGGATCGAATCTGTACAGAGTCATGGTTGCAATGCATTCCCGACAGGAGGTCAGGACAAAGAGCAAGCCAGGGCGCTAGTCCCGAAACACCAACAGGTTGACAGAGGGAGATAAATCAAGTTCCTTGTGAAATCTCATCCTCGGGTTACATCAGCCATCTTCCCCTGTTATCTGAAATATTTGAAAATCTCAGTGCCCCTAAGCACGGCTCAGTTCAGAACTCAAACCTGCATCTCAAAGCTCAAAGCTGAACAAACAAATCCAGGTTTATCTCTCTCTCTCTCTCTCTCTCTCTCTCTCTCTCTCTCTCTCTCTCTGTGAAGTCTCAAACCAAAACATAAGCAAGCACATCGGGAACGCAGGCAAGAAGAATGTCTTCATTGTTCTGTGTGTCTGTAGAGCTGAAGATGAGGAAAAACACACCGTTCTGTCTTCAGATCCAGTACGAACTGAGTCGCTTAGCAATGAGGACATCTGAGTCATGAACCAGTGTCTACACAACACGCCGAGGTGAAAATGGACTCTACCTTCACCACTATCCTTCTCCTAGCCTACCAAATAGAATTTCAATATACTAGAAAGTAAATATAATAAACAAAGGGAGAGCTGGATCAACTCCTCCGGAAAAGCAAGCACGGAGTGACCCTTAAATGGGCTCTTCTCAGTCACCATCACTTGGGCAGAGATCTGACAGCGGTGCCTACGGTGGTGGCATTCTGGAGAGTTCCAGAACTATCTATTAGAGCATTCACTGCTGATGAGGACATCCAAGGGCCTGAGTGAACCAGAACCACGCAGGTGGATGTAACACCCGCGGGGCCCAATAAAAGGCGGGCCATTTTCCCAAAGCACGAAAGTACAGGCACACACGCACGCGCTTGACCACAGCTTCAGGAACAGGCTCTATCCAGAGGAAAGGTCAAGAGACGACCAACAGGACTCAGTGCAGTCACTTAAGGCATTACCTTGACATTGCTAGTGATCTGTCTTAGTTACCAAGAATTACGAACTGTCACTGCTCAGGAATCCAGACAGGATCCTTTTATTACCGTAATCATTTAAATTAAGCCTATACTTGTATATATTACTCTAATTGTTCAAAAAAGATGATTATTCTGGGACTGGATGAATGCTCGGCAATTAAGAGCACTGGCTGCTCTTTCAGAGAACCCGGGTTTCAGAGACTCCCAGAACTCACAGCTGGCTTACAATCCCATCTCTAACTCCACCTCCAGGGTGCCCAATGACTTGACAACCACGCACCCAGATACAAAATAACAACAAGCATTCCAATTGCTATCCTGTTGTCTGGTCATTAGTGATCTAAATTTAACCCTTTGTGCCCTGTCAGACACATACAGGTCAGAGGAAGACTTTGTGGGAGTCCACCATGTGGGTTCCAGGGATCAAATTCAGATTGTCCGTCTTGGCAGCGCACTCCCTTGCTCCCTGAGTCTCCTCGATATCCCCAGATCTAAATTTTAAAAAGCTTAAAGTCTTGCTCAGTAGTTGAGGAGCTGGGGGAGGGACAGAGTTTGAGGCAAACCTGGGCTATATGGTTAGTTCTAGGCTATCCTGGGCTACAGAGTCTAACTTTGTCTCAAAATAATAATAATAATAATAATAATACCAAAAATTAGTTTGAATGGCATCTGATGGCATATTGTTAGGGCAGCGAGAACCACCCAACACACTGCCAGGCAACTAAACTGTCATTCTGTGAGGTGGTTTGCACTTATTGACTGCCCCAGCAGATGCTCCTAATTTAACAGGATCCCGAGACTGACAGCTGGTGGGTCTTACGGGATTAGCTTACACACTGGCTAAACCAATAGGTTTACCACCACAAACCACTTTCCCGCAGAAATCTGTTTAAGGGAGGTGGTGGTAAAAATCAAACACAAGCCAGATGTCCCACCGTCCCAATGTAAAGCTCAAAGAGAGATTCCCATTCAACACCCGAGGATGGCAATTCCTCACCAGGCTGCACAGTTGCCGTATGCTCCCTCCCCATTCTACGCACTAGTCCCCAGCAAAAGCACTTACTGATTCGATCCCAGGACAGCCACATAAGCATGCAAGTGCACACTTGTGTGAGCGCAAATACACACACACACATACACACACACAGAGAGAGAGAGAGAGAGAGAGAGAGAGAAACAGACCGACTGACTTGCAGATTCTTCATGAACAGTGCTACGGTACCAAACTTTACCTCAGACCATGTTTGCTTAATAGATAACAAGAACTCTGAGATCTTGAGGCTAAAGGGAATCTAATAGTTATCAACTTTTATCAGTCTGTGGTGTCTGTCGAGTAAGCTGTAGAGAAATTAGAGCCCCCCCCCTCCTCCTCCTCCACCACCACCACCACCACCACCACAGGCAGCCTGTAGCACAGGCACATACTTTTCTATGCTCAGGCCACTGTGTGTGAGAAGAATCCAGGTACTCCTTTTGTTTGTTTGTTTGTTTTTCGAGGTAGGGTTTCTCTGTAGCTTTGGAGCCTGTCCTGATATTCACTCTGTAGACCAGGTTGGCCTGAATTCACTAATACCCGCCTGCCTCTGCCCCCCAAGTGCTGGGAATAGAGGTGTGCACCACCACCGCCCAGCTGAACCCAAGTACTCTCGCAGGTACATCTCACGCTACCATAGGAATCCAACACCCAAATCCATGAGCGGATCAAGATGAAACCCTGTTTACTTGTGTGGGTACATCACAAGTCTATGGACTGGACTGTAACGGGTCAGTGACAGACAGACCACACGGGGAGGGAGGTTCATATTCAAGATGAAAGAAGCAGACTACCAGCTACACGAGACAGGTACATGGCGGCCACCTCTGTGTGGCCCCGGTGGCGCCATGACTTCAAGGCATTGTCTTCTCCCTTATGAAATAAATATGTCACCTCCCTCTGAGGTGCTGGGAAGACACACTGCAATAATTCGGTTGGGCTGGAGAGATGGTTCAACTGGTCAAACACTAGCCATATAAACCTGAGGAATGGGGTCTGGGAGCCTGGCACCCACATAAAAAGTTGACCACACTGGTATCTTTTGGAGTCTGAGACAAGAGGATTCTTGGTTCCTGCCTGCCAGTCTCACCAATCGACAAGATTCATATTCAGGTAGGGACCCAGTCTGGGGGGGGGGGGGAGGATAGATCTGGGCTTGGTGGCACAAGGTCAACTCTAAACACAGCACTCAAGAGGAAAAGGCAGGTGGATCTTTGAGTTAGAGGCCAGACCGGCCTATACTGCAAGTTCTAGGCCAACTATGGTGGCATAGTGAGACCCCCATCTTAATAAGCAGATGACAAACAAACAAGGCAGGCCATGATTAAGAAAGACACCTAACACCTGGCCTTCATACCATGTGCACAAGTGAGTGTGAGCACGCATACTCACACACATACACACACTTCAAGTATCGAATTCACCACAGTACCTCCGTTTCCATACAAAACTCATACACAAGCGTTCACAGAAGTATCCATCCTTCAGAAGAACCATTTGTGAAGGCCAAGAAGTAGAAACTACCTAAGTGCCCATCTACAGAATGCCATCGCATCTCCAAGAATGAGGTCAGGATCCATATTACCACAAGGCAAAACCAGAAAATACTACACCAATGAAAGAAGTCAGTCATACAAGGTCACCTGCTGTAGGATGCCACATCAAAAACAAGCAAATCCACAGAGACAGAAACAACAATAGCTGACTCCAGCGGAGTGAGGGGAATGAGCACTAAGAGGGTGGCACCTCTTTGGGTGAAGAAAGAGGTATTGTTTAACTGGGTGAGCGTGGTGGCACAGACTATGCACAAGTTCTACACACACCCCAGTAACTGACATTGGAGTGGAGGGCGTTCTCTGCTTTCCTGATGCCCAAGACCTTGAGCTTGACCTGAAGTGCCACCCCCATGACCCGGGCAATGAACCACCTGGAGGACGAGCCGGTATCTCTCTCCTGCCAAGACACACACGAGACTTGAGGCAGAGTTTTGATATCAGTGGAGGAAAGGGGCAGATGTACGGGAAAGGTGCTGTCTCCATGCACGAAAGGAACCACCGTCAGCCTCAGAAGAACTGAGAACCACCCTCGGCCTCCACCGGGTGCCCAGCCATGAGGAGCAACCGATCATCTCCCCCAAAGACACTGTAGGTCAGATACACAAAGACCCCCAAAGCTTAGAAGATGGACCCTGAGGATGGGAGAGTGGATACCACAGGCACTGAGAACAGGGTGACAGAAGCCCTCAGCTGGACGAATCTACAGCCTGCAGGTTAAGGAAAGCAATAATCCCAGCAAACCCCCGGCAGCTGGCCTAGCTGCTGAGTAGACAGACTCAGCTGAAACTGGATGCCCAAACGGAGGAGGTGGTGTGGTATGAACGGCTCTGACTTCGGGTTGTGCACAAAGTTCACCATTCACTCAGGAATGACAAAAATCGGAAAAATGCAAGCACACACACACAAAAAATCAAGTTGTAAAACTTAATCAATAGAAAAGATCTGGATGTGATCTTCCAGAGATGGGAACTGGGGTGAGGGGGGCTTACAGAAGCAAGGACAGAATACTAAAGGACCTAGCAGAAGAGGGAAGTAAAGGCTGGAGCAGACAGAAGGAAACTAGAATCCAGAAGAAACACTAGGGACAGAATCAGAATCAAGGAGCTCCCCCCGCCCCCCTCCCCGCGATGAGGTGTGACTGGGGACAGGAAACCTAACAACACCCCCAAGCCATGGTTGCCCATCCACCTTCTAGGGCAAGGCAGACTTTATTATTGTTAAAAGGAAACTTTCCAAAGGGAAAATGCTCACAGCAGTCTCCACTGCCTACAAGCTAAATGACCAAGGCTTCAAACCGTCACAATCATCCCAACACAGAATTAAGAAAGTACAAATTAAGACCTCCACCTGAACACCCACGCTGGACTGGTAAAAATTAAGATGTCAGACAAAAAAAAAAATCAAACTTTGACAAGAACAAAGACCCATGGGAATTCTCCATGCAATACAGCTGGCAGTGTGAAATGGACCAGGTGTCCCAAAAAACTAAACATTGCTATTCTTTCCAAGGTACCAATTCCACTCCAAATATCTGCCTGGAAAATCTTGTTCTGTGCATCAAGAGATGACTTCTTTGTGTGCATAAAACACCACGAGCACCTCCAATACCTCGTCAGACCAGAAAGGGCAGATTCAAAGGAACTAAAAAGCAATGAAGTCCACAGAAACAGCTAACTACAGCATGGACCATCTAAGAAACAGTATTGCATCAACAAAAGCTACAGGAGAAACGCACCCTTCTTCATTAAAGCTAAACCAAGCCACAGAAAACACAATGAAAAGGTGTAGTGAGGGGGCTAGAGGGACCGATCAGCAGTCAAGAGGACTTCATTGTTTCAAGGGCCTGCCTGAGTCTGGTGCCTGGCAGCTAGGTCGGGCAGCTCCCACCAGCCTCTCTCCAGTTCTGAGGGATCCGAAGCCCTCTTCTGTCCGCTCCAGGCACTGCGATCATGTGCGCGCATGCACTCACACACGCTTAAAGAAACAAAGATAGATTTTTAAAAGTTACCGGTTTAGGTATACCCTTGAGAAAGAAGGATTAGGGGTAAGACACGGAACATTTCACGGGTGCTTCCAGGTCTGAGGGAGCCATCGTGGCCTGTGGACCTGGGCTAGCCAGTTCTTCTTGTGCTTTGAAACTTGCACGTCTTATGGTTCGTTTACTTTGTCTGAATAAATTACAACATAATAAAAATGTTAGCCAAAAGTTATACAGCCATGGTGGAGAAGCATTTCCCCTTGGTAGTGAGACATATTATTGTCAGGCTAATTCCCCACAGACGTGTCAACAGGGTACCCTGATCTGGGCAATCCTGTCAATCAAGACCCCTTTCTCAGGTGACTCTAAACTGTATCGAATGACAGTGAACGCTAACTAGGACAACGCTAAAAAGTAATCACTGAGCCATGCACATTTAATACACAAATTTCCACTTCATTCACACAAAAGAGTAAATAGCTCATATAACATGCACGACTATAAAGCATGCAGAGTCGGACTCTTAAAAACTGAATTGCCTCTAAGAAACAAGTGGGTGGTTTCTCTGGTCTATTCTGTGGCTCTGGGAAGGAAGGACTTGAAATCCTGATCCTCCTGCCTCAGCTTCCCCAGTACAGTACTGGGATTACAGGTGTGCATCGCCACGCTCAGCCTATGCTGTGTTTATACCGAGAGAGAGAGAGAGAAAGAGAGAGAGAGAGAGAGAGAGAGAAAGAAAGAATAACGTGCAGCTGCCTCAAAGAGGCAGAAAGAGAAGCATATTTTATAACATAATAAAACCCGAAAGGGCTCTAAGTTCCTATCGTTATGACAATTCATGAATTTCCATAATTATTAGACAAGCCTGATACTTATCATCCTGACACATTTAGACAAACGGCGAGCCCATGCTCCAAGTATCAGCATCTCTACTATGCTTTCAGGCAAACTCCATCTTACAAGTGTCTGACAAGTTAAAAACGGTCTAGTTTGTACGTTGCTTAGGACAATGTTCTCTACTGCAATCTCCTTGTGATTCAATTTTCCCCGGCCAGCTTTCAAAGACTCATCCGCGCCGTGAAGTAACTTTAGTCTAGGATGAAAAGAAAATGGCCTGGGTCTTGGTTGGAAAACACTGCTTCTGTGTAGGCTGCAGAGAGGAAGTTTCCCTTCCTCTTTACATTCAGACCCATCTACGGCTTTGCTTACCAGTCAGGTCAGAGATTACCTTCCTTCCCCCAACAGCCAAACTCCCCTACACAGCAACAACACCAGGGACCCTTCCAGCTGGGGATTGGAAAGAGACTTATCAAACTGACCTAAATTATTCTACCTCCTGGAAAAACCTCCCAACCTTGATTGTGTCTGAGGTGTGAGGAGATAAGGTGTCACAAGATCCCCACCAGAACCACTCAATTGACTTGCTTCCTAACTACACCCAGGTTCCAAGCAACAACAAGGCCTTGCTGTAGGCCGATGGCTGACCCTTAGCTAGTAGTGCGGGATCTGCGTTCAGCTGCAGCTTTAACTGAACTGGTAACCAGGATCAAAGGTGAGATTAAGGGGCAGGAAACACATCTACTTTTTGAAAAGAAGCCATACTGATGGCAGATGGGCAAGCAAATGACAGTGGAGTCTCTCCAACCCCACACATCTGTAGGAATGAGAGTCACAGCTGCAAATGCATTGGGGGCGGGGTTTATCTCCCTACTTCTGGCCCTGGAGGTTCATTTCAGCCAAGAGCTGTTGTCTGTGTCTAGGGGCGTGACTTCAGAGACCGGCTTCCTATGACTTCGGCTGAACAGACAGTGGCAGGCGTTTTGTGGCTAAGTGCTTGTTGCTTGCTCTTTCTAGACTTCCTGGGGGAGGAGGAACAGGAGACTGAACCTTGCCCACTGTGACGATTTTCTTTTTTCTTTTTAAATATTTATTTATTATGTATACCATGTTCTGTCTGTGTGTATGCCTGAAGGTCAGAGGAGGGCACCAGACCTCTGGTTGGACACCAGGGTACAGGGGTGAGACAATGTTACTTCCTTGAGACCCGGAGTTCAATTGTGTGTGTTCCACTGGAGTAGAACCTCCTAGATTGGGGGATTCTCCAGAGGGGTAACAGATAGTTGAGACCCAAGTCTCCCCTGGAGGAGCTTCCTGGAAACCCATTGTCCAGTGCAATGGATTAAGGTGGTTCTGGATCCCATAAATACAATTCCCCAAAGACTGAAAACCAAGAGCCTCAGTTACTTGGCCAAGAACCCAGACAAGCTGCCTGGCACTCTAGACAGGCTCTCGGCTTTATCATACTTCCTTACTGCACACAGTACGGACTGTACACAGCCGGGTGATGGGTCTCAAGCATCTATTGGGCCAACCCGCCCGCAGTGTTACATTTTTCCATATTCCACTACCAGTTATGGGATGAACTGGGTCCCTCCAGATAGACAGGCCAAAGTCCTAATTCCCAAGAACCAGTGAGTAGTGAGGGTGACCTTATTTGGAAATAAAGTCTCTGCAGATAAAGCTAAGATGAGGTCATTAGGGTGGGCCCTACTGTAACTCCTGGTGTCCCTAACAAGGGAAACCAGAAACACAAGGAGGGGGAAGGGGGGGAGGTAGGGGGAAGCAGCAGCATTGTAGCCGGAGGCAGGAACTGGTGAGGAAAAACTAGCCCTGGCCAGTATCTGGCCGTGGAACTTGTAGTTTCCAGAGCTGGGTAGAAAATGCAGATCTTTTATAAACTCCAAGACTGGAGGATGCAGTCTAATATTCCTTGGGCAACTAGCATGTGCCACAAGCCCTGCCCCCTGCCCCCTGTCCCCCCACACACACACTCACAAATCCTCTCTCTAAAATAACTCACGTATAAGGAGCTACGGAGACACATTTTAACATCTCTTACCCCGAATATTCCAAAGGAACCTCCAGGTTTCTTTCAAGGCTCTATTAAGGCATTTGCCTTACCTCTGGGAGGTTGTGTAATAAACTGGGGGAAGGTATGTTTAGCCTTCAAAATTAGCGAGAAAAGTTAGGACCATCCAAGTACTTCTTTAGGAAGGATGAATGCTCCCTAACTCAGGGGTTGGTGTGGCAGTGACACGCAGACAAAACCTGCATCCCAGAAGCTGCGGCAAAACCCTGGCCAGCACGCTGCAAGGAAGTCAGGAGGCGGCAGTTGCTGGCAAAGTGCAGATGGGCAGACGTTCATTTCCCTACACATTTACCTGGCAAATACACGCCGGCAAATTAACCATGCCACAAGCACAGGAGTATAACGAAATGACTGGAAGAGGCACTAAGAGGCGGGACATTAGATTCTTACTAGGTAGGAAGGCAACTAAGGAACGAATTAGTGTCCTTTCAGTTCTGAAAAGACCTCGCTGGTGTTCAGCTTGCCCCCTGTTCTCCAACCCAGTCAAACACTAAAATTGCAGTCATGTAGACATTTGTTGTTGACTTTGGGGTTTCTGCAGGTCTCTCTCTCTCTCTCTCTCTCTCTCTCTCTCTCTCTCTGTGTGTGGTGGAGGTTGCCATATGTGGAGTCATTTGTGTATGTGGGTGTGATGTACATGTATGTATTTAGAGGTCAGAGGCTCACACTGGGTGTCCTCCTTGAACACTATCTTACATACCGAAGCTGGGCCTCTCACTTGCACCCAGAACTCACCATTTCAGACAGTCTAACCAGCCAGACGATCCTGCTTCTGCCTCCACATACAGGCGGCCCGCCATGTCCACTGGGCATTTCCGTGGACTCTGGGGATCCGAACTCAGTACTTTACTCACTGAGCCACCTCTCTAGCTGCCGTCTGGACATTTTTACACGGATTAAGCACTGCGGAGACGGGACATTCTGTGCTCACAGAACGTCATCCACTGGAATCCAGACGGCCTCTCCATCAGCAATCAGACACCAATGTGAGGTGCCATCATGTCTGCCTAACCTCCGAACGCCCACATCCAACCCCAGGCCTATAAAATCTCCCAGGAAGCTGCAAAGGTACGGTTGCAGTTAGGGATGCTGGCCAACCGACCAACTTAGACCACTAAGATCTTAGCTTCTCTGGGTGGGGCCAGAGAAGCTCTGGACCAGGAAAACAGAGGCAGAAGAGGTCAGTCAGTGTCATCATTTGAGAGACCTCAGGGTACATGGCTAACACTGAGAGGAAGAGAGGAGCCACCAGCAAGGAATCCAAGCTGCCTCTTGATATGAGAGAAAGCAAGGGCAGAGACTCCAGGTCAGAGGTTCCCAACCTGTGGGTCGAGACTCCTATCAGATATCCTGAATATCAGATATTTACACTATGATGCGTTAACAGTAGCAAGGTTCCAGTTCTAAAGTAGCAAAGAAATAATTTTATGGTTGGGGGTCACCGCGGCATGAGGAACTGTATTTAAGAGTCTCAGCGTTAGGAAGGTTGAGGACCACTGCTCTGGACGCTATGGCTACTTAAGCCTGCCACACTCTGCTGCCCGTCCAACTGGACTGCACCCCAACAAAACTTTAAGATGATCAATCTATAGAGTCTTAAGCCACAAACATTTGTGGAAATTTGCTATAGCAAGAAAGGATTAATGTAGGCACTGGGAAATGGTAACGCACCCTGACCACAGAAAAATGTCGCTGTGATTAAGAACAAGTGAGAACTTGTCGGCCATGTCCAGACCACCATGCTCAGCAGGGAAAAGGACAGGCTGAGAAACACACCAGGATCCCAACTTCCTCACTGAAGGGATTCGTGTCATCCCTCAGGTGCTACACAGACTAAACCATGAAACCAGGTCAGAGGTGATTCCAGGACAGCAATGACACGCAGCCTTCAGTAAACCCATGGTGCGTATTTATCAGTAGGAGCAACGATGTGTAGGGCTGCGGATAGAGTAAAATCCCTGCCATGCCAACTGTGAAGCAGGTACCTGTAACTCCCACCCTTATCCGAGATGGGAACTGCAGAGAAAACAGCATCCCTGGAAGATCGCAGGCCAGCTGGCCTGACACGCGCAGCCACAAACAAGGTCTAAAAGCAAAGTCAGAGACACCTGAGGTCGTCATCAGATTGTCCCATGTTCACTGTGGCATGCATGCATGCAAGCGCATATACACAAACAAACAAACAAACACATACACACACCATAAACACACAAGAGATCACAAAGACTGATAAAAAGATGGAAACAAACCGGCTCATCTAAAAGGAGCAGGACACACTCCCCAGGACTGAGTCAGGAGGTCTATTAAAAAACAGTCGTCAATGGAAAGGAACAAGAAACTTGTGGGGCTCAGTAGGTAAAGTGCCTGCCGCAGCAACAGGAGACTCTGAGTTTGAACCCCAGAACCCACATAATAAGCCGTGTGTGGTGGCCTCACGTGTCACCCCAGTGATGGGGAGGTGGAGACAAGCGGACCCCTGGGACTTGCTCGCCAGGCAGCCCAGCCAAATCAGTAAACTCCAGTCAGAGACTGTCTCAAAAGGACTAGGTGGACAGTTCCTGACGGACGCCATCAAAGGTTGATCTCTGCCCTCCACATGTACAGGCAGGTAGTGCAGAGGTCTCGACTTGGGCCCGCATGCACACAACAAGCTGAGGTACGGAGCTTAACCCCAAGCTTACAATCAAGGAGTAAGAGGCACAACAGGGAAGCCAATGCCATTTAAATGATGACTGTCTCTGTCTCATCACGGAAAACACCAGAATATGTTAAGTTACACACACGACACGTAAAAGATTAGAAGATGTCAAGAGGAAGGCGACAGAAGACACAGACCTACATCTCCAGCCCTCCCCTTGCTTAACTGCACTGCATACAGTGCCTTGGACTTGGGATCCACTGCCCCAAGCATTCTCTAACTTTTTTTACATTGCTGGGCTGCATAATACAAAGTACAGCTCACCAACCCTATCCACTGGCTTTGTACTGAGACCAGAAAAGCCACACAGCTGCAGCCCACGGGTAAGGACACATTACATGTACATCCCATGTGTACCATTGAAGAGGTTGGATGCTATCAGAAAGTAATATTAGGAGGGAGGTGGGAGGCCATAGCAGGACATGTAAAGAGCTTGCCGTGCAACCATGAAGACTCAAGTTCAGCCCCTGGCACTCCTACTTTAAAAAAAAAAAAAAAAAAAGCCCAGCATGGTGGGGCACACCAATAAAACCAGCTCCAGGAAGATAGAAACCAGAGGAATGCCAGTCTGGCCAGTCCACACACATGCACACCTTCGCGCTCGCACACCCCAACACTAAGAAAGCATGCACTGATTAAGCTCCGTTCCCAGCCACAGTGAGAGGATCTGGGATCGAAAGGGTACCCAATGATGACCCAGATAAACCATTTCCCACATCTCCACATTCTGAAAATACCAACAGGATGCTAAAAGGGACCTGACAAGCCCTAGCGTCTAAGTAGATTTTCTGGGCAGTCTAGTTCCTGAGATCTAATCTTAGTTCAAACTTAAGCACTCACCATGGTGCGGCCATAGACCTGAGGTCCAAGTTCCAAAGGGAAAGGAGAGACATTGGAAGATTCTAAGGGGGACAGACTGGACAGGGAGGAGGGCATCCTGAGCACCGAAGTGTGGCCCTGTGGCTGAGATGACACTCGGAAGTCAGTATCCAGGGTCTCAGGACTGTTTGGTGACCTGGATACATATCACACAACAACGTTGGCTCACGTATTATGTCAGCAATACCTACAATGCGTCTTTTCAAAGAGTAGATGCGACAGCCGTGCAAACTCTGCAGGTCGTGTATGGCCACTGTCTGGCCACATCTGAGCCGCTCTGGGACTGAGTTTCCACCTGCGAGGGAGGGGCGCTCTTTGGTGACAAATTCAGAGGAGATGTTTCTCTTACTTTAAGCCGGAAGAGAGAGCAGATCAACGTCCAACTTGCCCCTTGCCACACTCCCCTTCTGCCTCCTTCCCCTGCCTGTGACCTCTAGCCTGTTCTGCAGGTCTCGGGAGGCTCCTCCGGCTGTACATACCTGCTGACCACCCTCTGTCCTCCATAGACCCTCTGCCTTAGTTTCTTTTCCTGTTGCTGATAAAAAACACTCTCAGGAAAGCAATAAAGAGCAGATTGAGCTTTCCTGGTTTACAGTTCAGAGTAGAGCCCATAATGGGAAGGAAATCAAGGCAGCCAGGCTTTTAAACATTTGGTCACACCCAGTCAAGAAACAGAGCCATTGACTGTCTGTAGTGGTGCACACCTTTAATCCCAGCACTCGGGAGGCAGAGGCAGATGGAGCTCTGTGAGTTTGAGGTCGGTCTGAACCCAGGGCAGTCAGGATGGTTATATAGAAAAACTTTGAGGGGGGGGAAGGGGACGACAGAGCCATAAATGCTTGCTCAGCTACCCGGCTCATTTCACACACTCCAGGGTGCCTTGCCCATGGTCAAGAAGTGTCTTCCCATATCAATGAACCCAAGTCAAGATAATTCCCTGCCGTTCTGGTCTCCTAGGTGACTCCAGATTCTGTTAAGATGACTACACACATCACATTATCCATCACCCATTCTAAAGTGTAAACAAGCAATTACCAGTTATATCCCGAACCAAGATCCCCCTCTCCTACTGTCTGTGTCCCTGAACCAAGACAGAGATCCTGCTGGCCGTTTTCAGCTTGTCACAAGCAGAATACTAGAGGAAGGGCTGATATTGTTAAGAGAAAGTGGGACCAAGGCGCCGTCCCTCTGAGAAGCAGGCGTGAGCTAGAATATGGGGTGTCCTATTAGGCCTTCAGGAGTTTTAAGACAAACATCAAAGCGGCATATTCGAGGCAGAAGAAGTGCTGGGGCTGCAGACAAGGAAAACTCTACCAGCACATCTCTGACGGACATGAAGAGGTAACATGGCTCTGAACTTGGACTCTCTCAAAGGTCAGCCTGAGCCTACTGTAATTTCAGATCCGTTCTGAGCAGTTTTAAGAAACCTTAGACAAAGGACACACCAGATGAAAGTTTAGGGGCTAGCCAGAATTTAAAATCCTCACTCCTAACAAAGTCCCAAAGGCTAAGCAAAGCTCCTAATAGTTCCTAAGATTCTTCAAAGATCACTGCCCCCTCCCCACTGTGGCTCTCACTAATGGAGAATGACAATACAAACTGCGATGTTCTTGGACAGGTAGCAGAGTCTCTTCCTCACCCATCCCTTCTGTTGTATAACCTGGAGAAGGAGGGGCCTTGTGAAGCTAGTAAATTTCAGGGACTTCCTGGGATTGGTGAGCTGTTTCCCTTTTAAGCCCTCCTCTGGGATAGGATGTTTTAAGTCAGAGAAAATGACTATGAACCGTTGTTTAAAACAAGCCTTCGATGGCTTCCAACTCCTGCTACTCACAAAGTTGAAGGTTCTTACTGAGAAGAGTGTTTAATGAAAACCACATCATCGTTCTCAGTTCATGTTTATTTAAGCAGAAGAAGTAGAGTAATTCCATGGTGGGGGGCAGGGGGATAAATAGAAGCAATGCGGCAACGTTTTCTATGTAAAAGCAATCCCTTCCAAACTCAAAGAAAACAAGATGTTTCTTCCTACAAAAAAGAAAGTTAAGTATAAAGAAAAGAAAAAGGGTTTTGGGCTGAAAGAGGGCGAGGCAGGTGAGAGAGACAGTTTGGTGTGGAAAAACTCCTGACCTAAGTATAAGCCCTGGAACCCACAGGAAAACAGGTAAGGGATCCCAGCATAAGTTCATGGGAGGCACAGACAGGAGAACCATCTGAAAGCTCTTGGACCAGATAGCATGGAGTACACAGAGTTGCCATAATAAGAGGAAATTGAGAATCTAGTCCCTAGAAAGTTGTCCTCTGACAACCACATGTATGGTGTTTTCTGTGTGCACGTACACACGAACACCCCATACACACACACACAACTAATATAATTTCTAAAAATATATTTTTAAAGAGATAGAGGACAGGGGCCGGAGAGATGGCTCAGTGGTTAAGAGCATTGCCTGCTCTTCCTAAGGTCCTGAGTTCAATTCCCAGCAACCACATGGTGGCTCAAAACCATCTGTAATGAAGTCTAGTGCCCCCTTCTGGCCTGCAGGCAGAATATTGTATATATAATAAATAAATATTTAAAAAAGAGAGAGAGAGAGAGAGGACAATAAGCCAGAGGTAAATTAAAAGCATTCAAATGTTACGAGATATCTGATTACACTGTGTAAAAATATGTCACTCTGATGGGGTTAATAAAAAGATGAAAGGCTAGTAACTAGGCAGGATTTCCAGGCACAGAGGATGCTGGGAAGGAGAAGGGCGGAGCTGAGAGGAGATGCCAATAAGACTCAGAGCAAGCAGGATGGACAGTACATAGATGAGGTAAATGAGTCTCGGGCAGCACAGAGATAAATAGAAATGGGTTATATTAACTCATAAGAGCTAGCTAAAAACAAGCCTGAGCTATCAGCTTAGCTTTCGTAATTAGCAAGAGGTCTCCGTGTTGTTATCTGAGAGCTGGCTGGTGCGACAGAGGAAGATGTGCCACACCCAAGTGAACATCAGTAGAAAGATCTGAAAGCACACATGTAACTCTGAAGTGGCAATTCCACTCCAAGATGCTCCAACGAGCAGCACAGACCATCATTGGGGTGATGCATGAAATGATTTTAAGGAAACGAGTCTGTGACCTCATCTGTGGGAAGGAACACACTAGATACAACAGAGGGGCACTAAATGCAGCCCTGGCGTCTGCGAGCCACTGCACATGCAGCCCTTGAAGAATGCAACGCTATGCCCAGAGGAAGAATAAACTCAGAGTGTTCTCTAAGTGGAGGGGGGGACACAGCAGGTACAGTGTGTGCTCATTCATGAATATCTTTTAAAAAGGACATGGGACACTTCTATCTGCATAAAATATTTCTAAAAGAAGCCTAATGAAGAACAGTGGTCTCTTCTACAGAGACAGACATGGCAGGGATGAAGAGCCCAGTCTTGGCTTTGATCTGGTCTCGGATTGAGAGGCAGGAGCCCTTCGCCGTTTAAACCTATTGTAAGATACAATACAAACCTATCTACGCTGTGTACTTGTGACTTGGCCCCTGCCATTATCTATTAAGGAAGCCCTGTGTCTCATCCTGTCACACCACAGAGCAAGTCAACAGAGGACAACTGGGGACAGGGACAGAGAGGAGCAATAAATGCTATCTAATGATAAAGTGGCAGATCAGAGGAACACATGATGCATCCTGGGGAGCTGCCAGGGGATGGATCTGCTTGTGACTCTAGTCCCCAACGCAGAGAGCAATCCACTAGCGTGTCAAAGAAACACACACATCATAGTTACAGACTGCCTCCTGGTGGTCTCCGTCCACAGACACTCACTTCTTATCCATGTACCTCCCTACGTGACCGATCTAGGCATGAGGGCACCCTCTTACACCTGACTCCACCTACTCTGAACTACTATTCTTCCCTGCTTGCCTTCACCTACTCTCTGGCCCCAACCACTGACCCACCTCATTTCCAATTCCGCCAAGCAGACTTTCTCTGCCAGGCTCCCTTTGCAGCCCTGATGGGCCGGCCAACACTCAAAGAGTTCCTCTGAGTCATCTTGGAGATTACCACACCAAGAGGCTCCACCAGATAAGGAACAGTCTGGTCTCTGACTCATCTGGGCTGCAGGTCGAGGGGTTCTCCCACAGTCAAAAGATGCTAACACTGGGGCAGGCAGAGTCTGAACCAGGAACGTCTCGGGGAAAACACGGTGGGTTAGGAGAAGGCCCATTCCCCTTCCTGCACACCCAGAAGGAAAGGGCAGACAAGAAACACCCATCTGGGCTGCAGCTACAGCACATCTTCCCTCTCCATTGCCACTTCCTTCTTCAGACTCAGCAGCGGCTTTGCTTTGAACACAGGCAGCTGCATCTTTCTGCCACATCTGGTCTTTAGAGCATGAAGATGACCAGCACCAACATATACCCTAAAGAAAACCGTAAAAAAAAAAAGACTACCCATCCCCTTTCAGCCTGAATCTGCTCAAGTCAAAGACTAAAAATAAAAGAAGGTCTACTCTGACATAGTATGGGGGGGGGGGGGGCAAAGAATAAATGAAGACCGATTTCTAACCTAAAAGGCACTCGGGCCAGCACCACCTTCTGAATTAGATGTGAGACTGTCTGCCGGGTCGTACCCGACCCCACTCTTACCCAGATCTATCTTAGCCACATCTCCATTGCACCCGGACATACATCTTTCACTTCCCTAAACTTGCCACGCCTCTGACGTTTTCAGGATATAGGCATGGTCTGTTCCCCTGGCCCCGAGCATTCTTTGACCAGCTCTCTGCATGGTGAGCTTTTATTGTTGTTCAAAGCGGTTACAGACGGTGGCAGGCTACATGTCACGTCAGGGACGCTCTCCGTGGCTGCCCCAAGCCTGAGACAGCTCAGTTCAGTCACGTCCTCTGAGGAGGCTTATCACCATGTAAAGGCAGCTGCCTGGCCTGCCTTTCTCTAGAGAATGTAAACTCTAAAAGGAAGACACTGTCCCCCGAGCCTTGACACACAGAACAGCTGCACTAACACAAGGCCCGGGACGTGGACAAAGGTTGACTACCATGGAAGAAGAGTAAATGGATGGATGGTCCAATGCTCCAAAATCAATTATTAAGAAGGGGAAATGGAAAACACTGCAGAGTCGAGAAAATCCGTCAGACAAACACCTTGAGGTTGCCCAGGAGGGAGAAAGAATTCCAGTTAAACCTGAGAGAGCTTCGGGAGGAGAAAAATGCTGCTATTAAACAATCTAGACTGCAAGCATTTCAGCATCTCATCAACCGGCCATGGGTTGTTTGTCCCAATTCAAGCCCTTACACGACATCTAAAGCACCACTGCAGAGAGAAGTAACAGAGAAAATACAATGGAGACCAGGGATACAAAGGGCATACCTCACCCAATAAAGGAGATTTAGAGAAAGCCCAGACAACATCAGCTCAAACTGAGAGAAACTCTAAGCATTTCCACTAAAATCAGGAACAAGGCAATGCTGCCCACTCTCTCCATACCTATTCACTATATAGTACTGGAAGTTTTAGCTAAAGCAGTAAGACAAAAGGAGGTAACAGGAACGCAAATAGGAAGGGAAGAAGTATCTTTATTTGTAGATGGCATGAGAGTATACATAAGTGACCCTAAAAATCCCACCAGGAATCTCCTACAACTGATCAACACCTCCAGCAAAGAAGGTGGACACAAAAATTAATACAAAAGTCAGTGTCCTCCTATATACAAGTAGACAAAGAAAGAAATCAGGCAAACGATACTTATAGCTCCAAAAAAAATTAAACTCTCTTGGGGTAAAATTCTAACCAAGCAAGTGAAAATCTTGTATAATAAAAACCTGAAGACACTGAAGAAAGAAATTGAAAAACATATCAGAATATGGAAAGCTCTCCCGTAATCATGATCGACAGAATTAATGCAGTGAAAATGGCCATCCTCCCCCGAAGCAATTCCCAGATACAATGCAATCCCCACAAAAATTAAAAAAAAAAAAAAAATCTTAAAAAAACTTGAAAGAACAATTTTTAGCTTCATATGGAAAAGCATAAGATTCAGAACAGCTAAAAACAACACTGAATAATGAAAGAACTGCTGGGGATATTACCGTTCCTGGCCTCAGATTGTATTAGAAAGCTATCGTAATAAAAACAGCATGGCATTGGCACAGGAAGACATACTGATCAACAGAATGGAACTGAAGACCCAGACATTAAGTCCACAGACCTATGGACACCTGGTTTGTTTTTGTTGTTGTTGTTGTTGTTGTTGTTTATTTCGTTGTATAAAGAAGCCAGAAATACACAATGGGAAATGACAGCATATTTAACAAATGATTCAGGTCAAACTTGATGGCCACATGTCTAAAATGCCAATAGATTCATCCATTCTTAACCACCCTGCACACAAAACTCAACTCCAACTGGATCAAAGACCTCAACATATGGCCAAATACACGGAAGTTGAGAGAAGAGAAAGTGGGGCATCATCTTGAACTCATTAGCACAGGAGCTAAGAACAATAATAAATGGGACCTCATGAAACTGAAAAGCTTCTGCACAGCAAAGGACACCATTAATTTGGACATAGTGGCAGGCTACAGAATGCGAAAAGACGTTTATGAACTGTACATCTGATAAAGACTAATACCTAAAATAAACTTTAAAAAAACTGAACATGGAGGAAGCAAATAACTCTATTGAAAAACGGGGCACAGGTCCTAACAGGGTTCTCAAAAGATGAAACACAAATGGCTGAGAAGCAACTTAAGGGAAGATTCGCCATCCTTAGTCAACCAGGAAAATGCAAATCAAAACTACTTTAATATTTCATCTCACACCGGTCAGAATGGCCAAGATTAATAAACAAATGACAGCTCATGCTAGTGAAGATGCAGAGTAAGGGGAACTCTCATCCATTACTGCAGGCAGTGCAAACCAGTGTGGCGGTTCTTCAGGCAGCTATCTAGAACAGATCTACTTCAAGGATCCAGCCATGGATATACCACTCCTCACCATGTACCCAAGGGATGCTTCATCCGACCACAGAGATACTTGATCACTGGGGCTCTACTCATAACAGGCAAAAATTAGAAAAGGCCTAGATGTCCATCAATGGACAGATAAAGAAAATGTGGTATATTTAAACACTGGAATATTACTCAGCTGTTATATAAAGAACAAAATCATGAAATAATCTACAGGTAAGTGGATGGAGAGAGAAAAAAAAAAAGTCCTGAGCCAGGTGTGGTAGTGTACACCTTTAATCCCAGAACTTGGGAGGCAAAGGCAGATGGATCTCTGTGAGTTTAAGGCCAACCTGGTCTACAGAAAAGAAACCCTGTCTTGAGGAGGGAGGGGGACAAAAACAAAAAACCAAACAACAACAACAACAACAACAACAACAACAAAATCATCCTGAGGGAGGTTATCCAGACACAAAAAGACAAATGTGGTATGTATTCACTTATATGTGGCTATTAGCTGTTAAGTATTTAGTAAGTTGGCTATGATTCGTACAACCGCAGAAGCTAGCTATAAAGTAGAAAACTGGAGGTGGGGGGATAGATCTCCCTAGGAAGGGGAAATAGAACAGATTGTTAGGGAGGGTCTGGAAGGAAGAACAGAACAGGAAGATCAAACAGAGAAGGGAGGGAAGAGGGGGTAAGGGAAGGAAGATAGGGAGAGACAGCTAAAACTGGCCATTTGAGGGGTTTGTAAGGAAACCTAATACAGTAGAAGCTTCCTAAAATATATACATATATGAAAGAAATACAAATGGATTCACCAACTAACAGGGGAAAAACAAAGGCCCAACCAGACATCTCTTGTCATGAAAGGAAACTTCCAGCTCTAGAAATGAGTTACATCTAATTGAGTTGTTGGTCAAAGGAGCCTCATGGAAATCCCCAAAGAACCCAGGTTATTGGCAAAACTCAGTTGCTCTCCAAACGGGGGGGGGGGGGGGGGGTAAGGCCCTACTGCTGAAGAGCACACCTACACAACCCACTGAAAACACAAGTCAAGCAGGCACCTACATGTAAGCTGATGACTAGTGCTCACGGTACGCCACCAGAGGAGAAATGAAAACACCAACCCAGCTACAAATCCTTCAACCTACAGTGGTGACACCCCCACAAGATAGACCGGCGCAATAGTGGCACAAAGCTTGTGGGAGTAACCAATTCATACCTGACTGGACTTAAGGCCCACTCCATGAGACGGAACCCATACTTGATAACTCTCAAGTGGTCAAGACTCTAAGACTAGATAGGTCAGAGACCTGGAGAAATTCAATCCTATTGTTCTGCCAAAGGAATGTGGCAAGAAAGTGGCATTCTGCTACACTCAGATCAGTGCCTTGCTCCGCCACCAGCAAAGAAGCTTCCTCTTCAAGCAGACTGGAACAGAAACAGAGACCCACAATGGAGCAAACTGCAGAGAGTAAAGGACTTGGGAAGACTCCAGCCTAAAAGGGATGTCTCCATCAAACCATTCCCCTCAGAGCTCAGGGAACCCAGAAGAAGAGGAGGTAGAAAGATTCTAAGAGCCAGGGGGCATGGAAGACACCAGGGAAACAAGGTCTGTGAACATAGCAGGGCTGACATACATATGAACTCACATACTATGGCCACATGCATGGTCCTTGCACAGGTCTAAGCCAGACGGGGGTCCCAACACTTAGAGGGAAGTGGACACAAGTCCCCCCATCCGTAACCCAAAAGCTATCTGCAACTGACAGCCACTCACAAAGGAAGGGAGAGGAAGGGCAAGCTCAGGGGAACACTGGCTAGCCAGTCTTTCTGAACTGGTGAGCTCTGTCAGAGAGACCCTGACTCAAAGATTAAGATGGAGAGCAACTGAAGAAACTTCTACACATCAACCATAGGCCTGCAGATGCAAGCACAAGCATGTGCATGTGTAGCACACACCCCCACATGAGCACACACGCATACATATGCATACACACACACACACACACCACACACAATGCAAACACTCAGATGTCACATACCACACACACATAAACACACTTTGTAAAAAGCCATTTTGGAATCACTTAGAATTTGAGAATTTGACTCCCTTTGTTTTTAAGTGCTCAGCACCCCCCCCCCCCCACACACACACACACACTCCATCCACATTCCCCTACCCCCACAACTTCTACTTGCAGAAAAGGAACCTTGGCCTGGGAGCATACTGCCTACCCTTGACCCTTCCAGTTCAGCTGTCACCACTGTTCCCTGGCAGGTAACTTAATGCTTGCCCTGTGCCCCAGATCCTTTATGCTGACCCCCACAGTCCCCACAACACACTGAAGACACCGTAGAGTTGACACAGTTCACGCCATTGCACTGCAGGTCTCCCAAAGGTAAGAGATCTTGAGCTAGAACCACTCACTCGTCCACCTGGTCCAGAGCCTTCTGTCTGCACACACACCCCTCAGGTTCCTGCCTACTTCTCCCCACCTCTGGGGCTTCGATCACCCTACCAGACTTTCTGGAAGCCACAGTTAAACAGCCTCAGGGTGTTTGTCAGATGTTGCTCAGCTAAAAGCTCCCACAGAAGACCATGCGTGATACCTACTTCAGACGTCCTTAAGCAGAGCTACAGTAACCAAGATCCTAGTTCCAACTGCGGGGCACCTGAAAGACTTGCTGCAGGTGCTGGGATGCCAGCTGGCACACCTTACTGAGGGTTAAACTAGCATGCTTTGGATGCTTGGGGCATTGCTAGCAGAAAGCAGGGCATCGGGCAAAGGACCCTTGAGCCTGCTGTCAACAGCTCGAGGGAGAGAGGAGTGGAGGTCAGCAGGTTCAGCACACAGAGCTGGAAACAGAGCAGGAAGCAAGGACAGGACCCCAGAGTCCAGAAATGACTCTCTGTTCGCCCTCCAAACATACATTTCCTACAAGGCTGACCATGTATATCAGTCATTAGTGAAGCAGGGGAGTCTGCAGCTCACACTTCCTAGGGGTAAGCCTGAAATTTTTCACGATAGAAAGTGTTCTACATGCAAACTGGAGAGAGGTCTCAGCAGTGAAGAGCACCTGCTGCTCTTGTAGAGGCCCTGGGTTCTCAGCACGCACATGGCAGCACACGGCCACCTCTAATTCCAGTCCCAGCGAATCCAAAACCCTCTTCTGGCCTCTGCAGGCACAAGGTATGTATGTGGTGCAGACATCCTACAGACTAAGCACTCATACACATAAAGTCAAAGTAAATAAATCTTTAAAAGTTGACTATAGAATTCATTATCGGCAGAGGGCTGGGGAGATGGCCCAGTGGTTAAGAATGCGTTCTGCTCTTCTGGTTCAGTTCCCAGAACCCACACACTGGTGGGTCACAACTGCCTGTAACTCCAGTTCCAGAGATCTGACACTTATGGCCTTGAGTATCTGAACACACACAGACATACACACACACACACCTTTACAAATAATTAAAATAAAATTCATTAGCATCGAAAAATTAATTTCACAGTAGAGACTGTGAGGACTGTGTGTATCCTAATGACATGGTCAAGCAGCAGACACCGGGGCTGAGAGACAAGTCCCCAAAGGGCACTGGGCTGGGCAGCCATCCCTCCTGGACGTTGACACATGGGGAACTAGAGAGCCCATTGGGAGCATCACTATTCTTGTCCATGAACTTCCTCCCAGTGTTGAGGAGGCATCACAAGCAACTCGGTACTAGTTAAATGGCATGTGTGTGTCAGAAGCAGATGGTCTGTAAGACATCCATGTGCAAAGCCTCCCACAGGCATCCCCGGGGAAGACACACGTCAGTCAGAAATGACAACATCAACCCACAAGGAGGCATTCCATCACAAGGTCCTAAAGGAGAGCAAGACGGGAAAGACTCTAGCCCCAATCCTGCCATCTGGAGATGCACAGGCTGTCTGTCATGCCTTTGTCTCCTCTGTCCCCTCACCACGGAATGGTCCCCGTTCTATCCTCTTGAGAAGAACCTAGAGGTCTTTTAATATCCTATCATCTGTGAAACATTCAGTAGCTGCCCAAGGCAGACACAGCCAACCAATTCTCTCTTTCACTTCATTAGGACTGAGCGAGCAGCCCAGGGGGGTTCCATACTGCCTTTTCCTGGTCTGTAGGCCGCAGTACCCAGTACTGAAGTCAGCTAGCCTACAGCTGTGTTCCACCAATGTAAGGCAATGAAAATAGAAGGCAGGAGGGCCAATCCGGGTGATTCTTTCCTCCACCTTGCCCAGGCTCCCCACTTGTGAATCCATCTTCTGTCCCCAAAAATACCAGCTGCCTCCTGCATCCTTCCGAAAAAGCGTGGGACTGCAGGCCTTGCATACCGTGGGCTGCTCACTGTCCAGCTTCTGGCTTCATGACACTTCTATCATGGGGATAGCTGATTCCCAGGATCTCATGCTTTCGGTGAATCCTGAATATTGAGATGACAACCCTCGCAGTCACATTGTCCCTGCCTGTTTCTCCAACAGCCTAATACCATCTCCACTGAAGTCACAAGGTCCCTGGTTGACTCCTCATTCTCTTGATTTCCTTCCAAAAGGAGCATCTTAAGTTAACCACTAATACCATCCAGGTGTCCAAAAACTGTTCAGTTAAATAAATGGGCATTTCATCATCTATAAAAGCTAAGCAAGAAGGCCACGAGACGCGAACACTTTGACAAGCATGTTTAAGGAACGGCGGGTGTAAGAAATATTTATCTATTAAGAATTCACTCCCTAAAAATTAAAGCAACTATCCAACCTATAGGGCGAGCACCAGGATTCTTTTTAGAAAAATTAAAAACAAAACCCATTTGCTTTGTCCTTAGCATCTGTGAAGACTGTCACAGGCCCCCCATAACAGGCAGTCACAGAAACGTAGAGTAAGTACAAAGGTTCCAAAGCCAAGCTGCCAAACCCTAGTCCCAACAAAACCAGCGGAATAGCCTCGGCCAAGGAACATCTCCACATCAGTTCCTCAGTTTCCAAAGCTGCAGCAACAGCGTCCCCTAGTTTTGTTTCAAGACCCAACCCAAACAGAACACACTGGTTGCCTTCGTTTTCTCTGCATCCTCCATCAAGGCTCTCAGACTCAAAGGCCATCCGAGTCACAGAGCAGGTAGGTCTGATGTCCGCCCTTCCTAAGACATCCCCTTGGAAGGGACTTTGAGAATTCAGGAATCAAGCTGCTCACCTGTTGGTCAAACACAGGTGTCTGGTCAACTGGAAATACACCTCAGCACGCCGAGGAGACAAGTGAGGTGCTAAGAGGTATGTTCCCAAACGGTGAGACGCCAAGAAGCCAGTTCTCCCTGGGCCATCACAAGCTCGGGCAGAAAGGAGAACCAAAGAGACGGACTCACCTGTGGCCAATACAGAGGGATCCCTGAGGACGAGGGACACCACTGATGAGCCCATCAGAAGTCTCAAGAACCAAGGGGCGAGAGCTCACTGGGTTGGGCTGCCTCCAGATCCAGAAGGGAGGCCGACTATGAAAACAAGCAAGAGACAAATTCACAACCAATGGGAAAAGGAAACACAAGTCCCACAGACAGGTCCCAAGAGCTTTCATAAGTGAAGTCCTCTACCTACAAACCCTGAGAGGTGAGATGGGCCAGGATCAGAACAGCCTGGAAAGAGAACACACCTTCAGGGCTCAGAACTGCCAGGCAGAGCATCCAACACAGTTAAACTCAACTTCAGATGAATGACAAACAATTTTGAAGCGTATACCCCATGCAGCATTCGAGGCGTACGTAAAAACTGTCAGGGGTTTTGTTTTTTAAATATAGAGGGCTATGTATGTGTCCTCTTTGATTTGGAACCTTTCCCAGTTTCCAGGTGTCTTCCCCACATCACCCTCGACCTCCTTCAAAGAACAAATAAAACCCCAAACAGGACTTATTGGCAGAGATAAGCTGCCAGAAGCTGAGCAGCAGCGTATAAAACCGGAAGCATGAACCAAAGGTCCTGGAAGCCACAGAGGACTTGAGGAGGCCTGGAGGAAGAGTACCCTGTACCCACAGGAAGCAGCAACCGCTGACGCAAAGTCCACTTTCCTTTTTCCTACCACCCAGCAGGTACCAGTCAGCGACTTGGCACCCGAAGCTCAAGGCCAAGTAGGAAGCAAGCGAGGGACAGCGGTGACGGGCGCTCATCTCCCTTAGGTCAATGGGAGGGCATTCAGAGACGACTGCTGAAGACAGAAAAGACAGAAACCGAAAGGGTCTGAGAGTCCTCGCTGCAGGTCCTACATCCCTGGTGACTGCACAGGCGAGGTGAAGGCTTCCTCCATGGCTCCAGTGACAACAGAGCTCTTCACTGAGAAAAAGTGCGCTTTGCCTTCTCACTGTCCCCAAACTTCAGGCGTGGTGTCCTTGTGAGGAGCACAGCTCCTTAACGTTCTTAAGTCCCCAGGACACGACCACTACAGCCAGGGAAGAGACTGAGACACCAGAGAGGGGAAAGAGAGCACATGAGAGTCTTCTCAACAGCAAATTTCTGTCTACCAGACTTGACCCCGGCTCACGCTCCTGGGCTCTCTTTCTACGTCTGCATCCTTCCAAGTTCTTCTCCGGGACTCAAGCCCCATCCACGCCAGCACCACCATCAAAAAGACTGGTGTTTCGGTTTCTGGTCTTCAAGCCAACTGTTAGGCACAACTTGCACTAGTGTGCTGCCCACCAAGTTCACCTTCTGGAAGCTGAGAGCAGGGTCAAAGGCCACACATCAGAGAAGCTGATCAGGACAGCCCTGTCTTTCCACAGTGCTCAAGCCAGGAAATGAACAGCTGGCTTTCTTTTCCAGAAAGGATGGAAAGAGCCCTTCAGCCCTGGGGATGGGATCAACCAGGAAGCAGGCTTGCCCCTATGTAACAGCATAGCCCCGTGGGCTAGCGCAGGCCTGGTTTACCAAACCCCTAGATGGATTCCCAGGCATCCCATTCCCTAGTTAGAGAAGCATGTACCCTAAGTGACTGAACAGAGGAGAGAGGCTCTCCCTAGCCTGCGGTCTCCAGCATCCAGGTGTGGCTCTGGCTCGTCGCCCAGCTTTCGAAATATCATTTCAAAATACCACTGACATCTTGGAGGACTAGCTAGAGCGGGATTGTTGTTGAAATGTACTAGGGGTGGACTGAGATGACCACTAGAACCCACACAAGGGGACAGGGTAGGGGACACATGGAGGGTGCAGGGCCATCAGAACCCACACGGCAGAAACCAAAAACACCTGACAGGTACTCAGAGCGTGAAATGTTCTCCAGCAAGAATACCCAGCCTGTGCGCCACATGGATGCTGTGGGACACTAGTAACTGAACTAGGTGTTGTAATATGATGCTATTAGGCTCTCTGGACCCTTCAGGAGGGCCCGCCACCCAGCTCACAAATGAAGCACACACAGAAGCTTATTCTTCTTTATAAACATCCAGCCTTAGCCTATCTTGTTTTCTTAATTTATATTATCCTGTCTCCCCTTTGGCCTCTGTGTTTTCCCGGTTCTCTTACTTCTGTAAATCTTACTCTTACTCCGTGGGTTGCTGTGTAGCTGGGAGGCTGGCCCCGGAAGTCCTCCTCTCTCTCAGACTACTACTCCGAACCCCTTCTCCCAGTTTTCTCCTTCTGTATACTCTCTCTGCCTGCCAGCCCCGCACATCCTTCCCCCTGCCTCGCTACTGACCGTTCAGATTTTAGGCCATCAGGTGTTCAAGACAAGCAAAGTATCACAGCTTCACGGAGTTAAACAAATGCAACATAAACAAAAGTAACACACCTTAAAACAATATTCCCAACAAGGAAGAGTCAAAGGAGGCAAATGCAGAGTAGCATTCATATAATCCCAACCATGGGAAGTCTGGACACAGAAGAAATGCGCATGGAGAGGTGTCCGAAAGGCCTCTGGGGGATCTGCCGGGGGAGAGCATTGAAGACCTCAGAGTGCCTTCGGCAGCAATGTGGTTTCCTCTCTAAATCCGCCACCCCATTCAATCCACCTGTGGGAGGTTTGTGCGCTGCACAGTAATGTCCCACTCCCCTCCAGAGTTTGCATGGCATGAACTGCGTTGGATAGCCGTGTTAAGTCCGTAGTAAACACAGCTAGCAGGGTCTTCCCATGCAGGGCAACATGCCAGGTCCTACCCCTGCACACACGGCCATCTCTGAGGTGTCTGGCACTGGGAGACCACGAAGAGCAGCTGTATGGTGAGGGCTGACCAGGCACGAGGAAGACAATATGCAGCTGGTACCATGATGAGGAGTACGGCAGATCATTTTATTGCAATGAAATACCTGCTCTCCAAACAGAAAACAAACGGGTGCCACAAGCAGTCAAGGCAAGTATCTAAACGGCAGGGCGCCCTTCTCGCTCCTTCACCTGACTTCTCCCTCCCACTTCTCCTCAAGAGCCAGGGCAGAGCCCAACCAGATGTGGCCACCAGCTCACTACTCTCCTCCCAAGATCCCCTGGTTCCCAGACATTTGGGAGGGGGGGTGTTTGACTGAGCATGAGATCGGTCCTTCTTCCTCTAGATTAAATCCAGCTTCTCCTTCATGTCTTGGCTAAAAACTGGCCTCCTTCTAGAACAGTGATTCTTGACCTATGGGTCATGACCCCTCTGGGATACTATCAGATATTTATATCATGATTCTTATAGTTATAAAGTAGCAATGAAAATAGTTTTATGGGTGGGAGGTCACCACAACATGAGGAACTGCATTACAGGGTCACAGCGTTAGGAAGGTTGAGAACCACTGTGTTAGAGCAGGCTCTCTCTCACACTCAAGCCGGACAGCCACCCGCCGCCCTAAGTCTGTCCTCAGTGACACACAAAGGCACAGTTTCCTGACGTGAAGCAGGTACTAGGTGTACTGGGGGAGGGGGGAACGACCCAACTCCTTGTGCTATGCCAACCATGCTATTTTTAAAGAAATCAGAAAACAGAAAACATAAGCCAAGAACCAGAAACTGACTCCGGCCTGGGATGGGAACAAATAACACACGGTGGTGAGCTAGCCAGCCAGGCAGGCTGCAGAACTAGCCCCGGACACTGAAGACACCCTCTCTACTGTGGCTGCTTTTCCCAGACAGAGACTGCCGCCCTGGCAACGCTCCCCTAAGCCCATGATCCTGGGAAATCTGCTGTATATAGGATGGCCCCCGATGACCTTAGTGAATGAACTAAGTGTTTGGAAACCAAGAGCAAATGCCTACAACTAGATGAAGACCAAACCTTCTAAACTAGCACACCACCCTCCCACTGGCCGTCACCTCAAGCTTTAGGTTCGAAGCCAGGCTCAAGTTCAAATGATGGCCTTGCCTGAAAACCATGAGACACACCCCCTTCACCACACCCCAGATAATGAAACCTCAGCACGCCTGTTTGGGGGTTCACAGCAAATAATGAGATGTACTGATCTGCAGGACCACAGTAAGGATTCAATGAGAAGATGTAGTACCCGAGAGAAGGTTCAAGGGTAAAGATGGTTACTGCCGTATCTGCGGAGCTGGGCTCAATCCCTGCGTCCATGGTGGGAGAGGAGAACAGACTCCCTCAAGTTCCTCTGGCCTCCACATGGAACACACACACACACACGCAAATAAATATAAAATGTATGAGAGGATGCTTACAACAACTCTTCCCCTGGTACCTCTCTCACCATAGCGACAAATAAAAGACTTGGAAGAGGCCGGAGCAGTGGTTCGGTGATTAAGATCATTCGCTGCTCTTCCACAGGCCCTGGTTCAGATCCCAACATCCATGTGGCGGTAATTCAGAACCATCTATAACTCCAGCTCCAAGGAAGGCAACACCCCTTTCTGACCTCTGTGAGGACTGCACACACAATACACACACAGGCAGGCAAACACTCACAAACAAATTTTTGGGTTTGTTGTTGTTGTTGTTGTTTTCAAGACAAGGTTTCTTTGTAGCTTTGGTGCCTGTCCTGGAACTAGCTCTTGGAAAACAGGCTGGTCTCGAACTCACAGAGATCCGCCTGCCTCTGCCTCTCGAGTGCTGGGATTAAAGGCGTGCGCTACAACCGCACAGCGACACTCATATACATTAAAAAAAAAGACTGACAAGTGGGAAAATGTTGTCATGAATTCTATAAGGTTTCCTTTGTTCCTTTACCCGTCAAGTAATAATAGTTTACTAAAAATTCGGCTCAGAAAATGCAACACTTTTCACTTTAATATTAATGAATTTACAATAAAACAACAACAACAAAAGACAAATAATCTGTGATGGAATAACCAAGTCCCTTCTCTCTCTAGGTGACCATATAAATTAGGATATCAGTGCCAAGCGCAGGGCCAGGGCTCTGTGCTCACTTGTTACAGGGTCAAGAAAAGCCAGATGCAGGGCAGAAAGCAGGTCATAAAAACTTACATCAGAGCCAAAGATCAACAACACCGGAAGTCTCAACCCTAACGTCATTTCCAGGACTGCTTTAATAGATCAGAGTTTATCTTTTTTTTAAAAAAGAAGACAATCTGAACAGAGGTGGCCAGCGGGCAAAGAGCTTGGCCTCAGGCATGAGGACCTAAGGTTAGAGATCCAGCGTCTTAGCTAGGGTTTCTACGGCTGTAAAAACTATCACACCCAGAAGCAGCGTGGGAAGTAAAGAGTTTATTTCATCTTATAGCTTGTAGGCCACCATCCAGGGATGTCGGGAAAGAACTCAAGGCAGGAACCTGGAGGCAGGAGCTGATGCAGAGGCATGGAGGGGAGCTGCTTACTGGCTTGCTCCTCATGGCTTGCTCAGCCTGCTTTCTTACAGCACCCAGGACCATTGCCCAGGGCTGGCAACACTCACAGTGAGCTCTGCCCTCCCACATCAATCAAGAAAATATACCACCACAGGCTTGCCTGCAGGCCAATCGAGCGAGGGGCATTGTCTCAACTAAAGTTCCCCCTTCACAAATGGCTCTGGTTTGTGTCAAGTTGACAGAAAACTCGCTAGCACAGCAGCATCCAGTAAATCCCAGGGTTCAGCAGCTAGCACTGGCATGAAATCCTAGCACTGAGGCAAGAGGAGCCCTGGGGGCTGACAGCAGTCTAGCCAACTGGTGAGCTTCGAGATCTGTGAGACCCTGCCTTAAAGTAGAGAGCATACATAGGAAGATACCCAGTGGTGACCTCTGCGCCGGCCCCACCTCCCTGTTCCCATACAGGGACACACACACAGGTAAATAAACAAATATGGAGCCGAGTACACCGCTCAATGGGAGAGTCCTGGCCTAGCATGCTCAAGGCTGAGGTTTCCACCCAGCACACCAAAGATAAAGAGCATGAATAAATAAATGATTATTAAAAGAGATCACAAGGAAGGGAAAGCAGGGGCACCAAAGAGCATAAAGTTCTTGTTCTGATCAGTGACGACACAAAGCACCCTGAATACATTTGTAGTCCTTAATCTTATTGACGTCAGCAGAGCGTACACTGAGAATTTCATACTATGAGAAAATTACTGGCCTCTCCTCTGGGTGTCTGAGTTTCCCACTCCTTGCGTTCAAGGTTCAGAGAGGGGTGTAAGGGTTCGTGTGCTCTCCAGGAGACACGGGCCTTCACAGTGGCACCTGGGGGCTGAATGTGGCCACCTATCTGCGTTGTGTGCTCTCTGTTAACAAAGACTCTAAGAGCTTCTAGCCAATTGTTTGCATTCAATCTCATCCCCTTAACCCTCTGGAGATACCAAATGCTGCATAGGTGGTGGGGTGGAGGGATGGGCTCTGAATGGATGAAGGTTCATCAGTGAAGACGCCCCCACCACCACCACACAAACCAACTCTCTGCAGAATACAAGTTTATTTGTTGGTGTTTCTGGATAACTGAACACACACAGTAGTTCCGCAGGCTAAGGAACTACTTCTACACCGAACACCAATCTCTTTGAAGGCCTGTGCCTGTGCCGTGTGAGCAACACAAGGAACATTCCACACGGGCAACCAGGTCTCTAGTCGAAGCGCGCCCATAAACCATTGTCTTCTTCGCGCTTTCATTTCCTCCTTCCTTTTTTGGAAAGCTCTTCTGAATGATGACCCACGTCTGGGAGGGCACCCCACCTCCACTCCCCGTTGAGCATGGCCTCATTTGATGCCCCGGTGCCCTGGGATACCCTGGTAGGTATTAAGCAGATCATGCTGGAGGCACACCTGGCCTCCTCGGGGGCTGGACCGTTCTGAAACAGATGTGTGGAAGATTAGCCCCATCCATCAGCATCGGGCTTTCAACCAGCTGAGATGCTAACCTGCCCAGAAAATCCTCTTGCTTAATTAACCTTACCGTCCGTTGTCTTTTGCCTTCCCATAGTTCTGGGCTTAAAAAGCTTTGACAGCCTGGTGTCCCTTCCACAGCATTCCGCGAAAGGAAGGTGGGAGAGAAGCACTGAGCGCGGCCTGCTATGCCGCCAGACACAAATCGCAAAACTTAAACCCCACTGCCATGTCTGTTCCATCATCACCAAATAAAAAGGAAAATTAAAAACAAACAAAAGGTTGGACCACCTCAGCAGAGATGAACGGAACAACAGCTCTCGACAGCTTCCCCTTACAAGGTAAGCTACAAGCTAACGAAGCTTTGACACCACGCTTTCCTTACAGATGCACATCTAGACAGATAAACTTCATTTTAGACAGCCGAAGGGAGAAGGGCCCTGGTTCACAAACCCTGGAGGAGCGTGTACTGACGTCCTTTCTTCCATACATGTGGGTATGGGGGGGGGGGGGGGCCTGGAGATCAAGCCACAATTCCCTCTGCGCTCAACTGCCTACAGTGCCCAGCCAGGGCCAAGATAGATAAAGTCAGGTATGGTCCTGGGTGAGCATTGCAGGAGCCATCAAATTCCTTCTGGATATTTTTCAGTACCTGGCATATTGAAGATCGGGCGCAGTCACTGGGGACCGGATCCTGTCGCTTAAGAGCCATACTTACTAGCTGTCACTTTGTGCCTTTCTGGGGGAAATAAAGGTACAAGGGTGGAGGGATCAGAGATCAACTTCCTCCCATCAAACAAAGAAGTAGCATGACTTTCGATCACTGAAAGACACTCCCACCCTGGAGGGTCACTGAGGGGTGAGCATGGTCCAAGTCTATGACATATCCGAACGGAAATGTCCTTAGGAAAATCACCAATGTGTACTGTGAACATCACTAATTAAACAGATTTTTAAATAAAATGCGCTACCCCTGGATCTAGAAACAGGAGAGGAGCGCTGATTCTAAGGAGCCAGCAGCCACATTCCTCATCCCTCAGAGAGCTAAAGTGGTATTTGCAACTCACTGACGTGGATGTGGGGATAAACTTCACACTGCATCTGACAACTATTAAACGTGCATGCATGCACACGATTTCTGTAAGAAGGCAAGACCAGTCTGCAAGCTTCCATTCCAGGATCCTGGCCACTACAAGTGTTTTCTAGAGCATCCTTTCCTGTCAGAAACACACTGAACCTGTGAGCATTCACTCTGCTAGCTTTGACAATAATTCAATAAACCTAAAAGCAACCGGTGCTGTGACTGTAGAGAAAATGCAAGGCCTCCCCACTGAGGGAAAAATTATGCCGAAGGACAAGAAACACGGCTTACTCCTCCTCGCTCAGCCTTGCAGCATCTTAAACACAAGCATTAGCATTGCTAGGTGGAATCGTCTTTACATCTGCAAGGTATGACTTCAGGGGGAGCAAAGCATGAAGAACGCACCTACAGGGGGTGTGGTATCCCCACCTCCACTCAGAGCATCCTTAGGGGACAGCTCTGGACTCAAGGCTCCCAAACCTCTTCTCACACCCATCCTCAAGCCAAGACCCAGGTCCCCTGCATCTGCACAATCTCCCTGCCCTATGATGGTCATGGGTGTTTCCTAGAGGCAGTGTGGGTGATTTTAATACAAAGGAAGCCATAAGAACCATCTGGAATGATCTGTCACCATGCGCACCACCAAAGCAGCGAATGTGAACATGCCCACTTCCAACACGCCTGCTTCTGTCCTGGGCCCTTCTCAGAAACTCAATCTGAAGACACTTTGTCCCCTTGCAAATGAAATGTAGCGGCAACACCCAGGTATGTGCTACAAGGTAGCGGCCAGGGCTTAGGGCACACTGGCTGCAGAGAGTCCCCACAATATACAGTGTATCCACTCATCCACCTATTCTATTTGGCAAACCAGGAAGATGGGGTTTGCTGTTGTGGCAGGAGTGGCCTAGGAACACCAAGTGCAGGTGACAAAACCCTCACCCCAGAAAACCAACGCAAACAGGGCCCCTCCTGAGCCAGCTCACCAACCCTCACGTGTCTCCCGGATGCCAGCAGCAGAGAAGCATGGACAAAGTCTGATCCCCTAGGACGACCCACCTCTCCTGAAGAAGATGGGGATGGTGGCAGACAGGTTATGAGACTGGCCGAACGTGACTCACAGAGCATCACAGCCAGGGCACATGGGTGTGGAGACAGCATAGGTTACTAGAATTCACACTGGAGAGGCGAGGGTGGAGCAGAAGGACAAAATACGCCAGCCAGAGGTATAGTCAGATGGGGCTAGGGAACTCAGTTTAGGCCTGTGTGGGCTCAGAAAAGGCACACAGACCAGCAGATCAGAACAGAGTGGTTGAGAAGCAAGTTGGGTCAGTCACACTGCCTGGGACACCAACAGAGAACCAACCTGGACTGAGAGAGAACAAAGAAAAAGTTCAAGCAGCTTTGCTGTTGGCTTGACAGGTTTCTGGTTTCTCCGGTCTTGAACAGCTGTCCCCACGAACCCAATGCTGTGGATTCTCTAACCAGCCCCCATTTCTAACTAGCCCCCATTTCCAGCAAATGGATAACAAGAGGACTACAAAAGAATGAGGTGACCTCCATCAGGTTTGGGGTGCTCTGAATGAGACACCCAGAAGGCACTCACGCAGATGTATTTTTTAAAAAAATGAACTTTCAATGGAAGGACAGTCTCTTTCAGAGAAGCGCACAGAGAGACCTAACACTGAGCTCCCTCAAAACTGTGAAGTGCATGACTACTTAAGAACCTACAGTATGGGGGCTGAAGAGTTGGCTCAGTGGTTAAGAGCATTGCCTGCTCTTCCAAAGGTCCTGAGTTCAATTCCCGGCAACCACATGGTGGCTCACAACCATCTGTAATGAGGTGCCTTCTTCTGACCTGCAGAATATTGTATACATAATAAATAAATAAATATATAAAATAAAAAAAAGAACCTATAGTACGTTTCATCTTTCTACAAAGTGGGGAGAAAAAGACACCCCACCCTTTTCCAGGGACAAAACTGGTCGGCCTGCCAAAATTAAGTCTTTAAAATGAAATCTTGCTGCCTGAGGCTCCACAGTAAACAAAGAAACCTAAATACACATTACGAACTATATGTAGGGTGTCCTTCACTGGGTAAGAACACCATTGTTGATGGACAGGCCCTTGGAGGTTTCTAAACATGGCATTCGGCCACTGTTTTAGGCTACCACTTCCAAATGCTTTTGTATTGGACTTGAAAGACAGCTCCAAGGTTAAGAGCACTGGCTGCCCTCCTAGAGGACCTTAATTCAGATCCCAGCACCCACACAGCAGTTCCCAGCCAGCTCTCATTTCCAGTCCCAAGGGATCCAACACCCTCTAGGGGCCGCCGAGGGCACTACACACGTGTGGTGCACATATATGCATCTAGGCAAACATAAAATTAAAAAAAAAAAAACAACTTTTTATTTCTGTACTGACCTCAACTTCTATAAAGAAAGAGTTAGTTTTATTATCAGAAACAGCACTTAAATCCTAGTGATTACAGGCGTTTATTTCCAAACTAAACACACTGAATGTCTGGCCCTAGCTAGAAGAGATACACACACACCTGTGGAGCTGGCAGCTGACCATGCACACACATGTAGTACCAGCAGCTGGCCGAGAACTCTGCGACCCCACAGGGGACCGCCCAGGATGGTACTTCCACACCTGCACCCCGGGACCACCCTCAGGATCTGAGTCAAAACAACCAGAGACCACATTCTCCCAGGACTTGGCAGGCTGATCCGGACTAGCGCATGAACACCATGCAAAAAGGGGTGACTAAGCATTTGGTTTGTGTTTATTTTCCCACTCCAAAAGAGAGAAATCATCATCTATAATCAGTAGCCTGGCTCCACCGCTGAGTTAACGGATAAAACTGGATAATCACTCAAAACACTGTAGCCCCCCTCTAAGCCCCAGATAAAAGACACTGAAGACTCGCTCTGACTCGTCCCCCATAGGATGCAGTCCTAGGGAAGAGGTCCCTCACAGGTCATTCTCCCCACAGGCAATGGCGACCTCTTGCCACACAGATGCCAAGGAGCAGAGGATCCACTCTTCTTAAAATGGGAATCATAATGGAATGAGCCGCCTGCACCAGAACAAATATGGGAGTCCAAAGGCTAGACTAGAGTGTCTATTGGTCTTGAACCTGACTGTGGAAAAAGAGGTCAAGCTGTGTAGTACCCTGAGAAAGAGCAGAAACCCAGAAGCGGCAGGACAGCACTCAGTGAAGAGGGGAAGGGCGCCCCAAACTTCACTCAACACTGGTAGGGATGAAAACACTTCCAGGCACTTTGGAACATAGTTTGGCGATTTCTTACCAAAGTAAACACGCAGTTACCACATAACCCAGCAACCCTAATCCTGGGTATTTACCCAAATGGGCCGAAATCTTTTGTCTAGACAAATGGATGGGAATGTTTAAGGCGGATTTACTCACGACCGCCAGGACTTGCAAACAACTAAGACGTCCTTCGGTAAGTAGATGAGATAAATGGTTCCATCCAAGCACTAAAAAGGCACAAGCCGTAAAAATAAATATTGTAGAGCGGCTGGGGAGAGAGGGAACCTGCTGGATAGTCAAGAGGACTGGGTTCCAATTCCCTTAACCCAAGTAAAAGCCATGAATGCTGGATGAGCCTAGAAACCATCCCTCAAGAGGTGGGGATGGGGGAGGGGGGGCACGGGGGCTCTAAGCAAGCTGGCTAGCTAGACTAACCTAATCTGCAGGCCGTGAGTTAAAGTGAGAAAGATCTGGCCCCAACATAGAGATGAAATCAAGGACAATCCAAGGCCTACATGCACACACACACACACACACACACACACACACCCCAAGAGCATGGAGGATCCTTCAATTCCTTCTACCAAGTGACAGAACCTGACCTGTTTCCACACCATACATATAACATCGTGGGAATGGCAGAACTATACAGTAAGGGCTCAACAGTTTCCAAATCTTGCCGGAAGAAGCAAAAAAGGAAGACAGAGAATTACTACGGTGGCAGAATTCTTCGTTAACGCTCTCAGGGTGAGCGATGTCTTTGTCCATTTGTCCAAGCCCACAGAATATACAACTCCCAGAAAGCCCTGATGTAAACCATATGGATGGATATGGGACCCTCGACTCTTTAATAAGCGCACTGCTCTGGTACTCTCGGGGCTGCCGGTGGAGGAGGCTGTGCCTACCAAGGGTGTAGCAAGCAGGTGGGAGAAATGACTTTCTGTAAAAACCCGAAACCTACTTTTTTCATGGCTCTCTGTCTCTCTGTCTGTCTCTCCTCCAGGAACAGCCTTCATCGCCTTTCGTGCTCATCAACACGGAAGGTAACATTATAATTAGAAGAACTAATAAGAGCCAGGAAAGCGAGAAACAGGATGATGTTCCCGATCTTCCTGTCAAATTAACGACAACTGTGGAAAATAGTAGAGACCTCCCTGGCCTGCCCTGGCCTCGTCATAGCCTTCCAGGTTGGTTGGATCTGTCAGGAATCCACACAGCCTGACACTGGCAGGAACTCTACAGGTGGAACTCTGCTCTGCATCCACAAGCCATTGGAGAAGCTGAGCCCCACCCTGCCCCCACGTCTTCAACCCAGGTCAAAAGCTGCAGCAATCCCTTCGCTGCACAGGACAAATAGCTCCTAACCCCTGCCAAGAATGAGGGACCCCGATGGACCAGAAGCACTTTTATCTCTCCGAATACATTGGGATTAAAAAAGAAAAACCCGAGACCTACCCCACACTTTCAAACTGTCAGCATGAACAATGTCAGACCCTTACTGACTGGAACTACAAAACACTTGCTTCCACAAGGGACCGGAAGGCATGTTAGCTGCAGTTAGGAGTGCTAAGTAACAAAGCTGCCCCTTTGGGTACACTGTCCCCAAGTATTCAGGACGCTTCTGGTCTTGCACCTCAGCAATGAACACATATGCCCCGGCGAGGCCACAAAGTCTGTGTACTAGCGACAGGCCTACTTAGAGGTCAACAGGTCAAACAGATAACCTTTTCACAGAGTCTCCTGCCTCTCAACAAACAGCAGCCTAACCTGCAGGGCAGAGGCTGGAGGTAAGCTCTGTTCCTTTCCCCAGCTCAAGGTCTGTGAAAGGCTGATGCTTTCCTTTACAACGAATTTAAAGTAGTTTTCATTGACATCAAATCTTAAATAAACAATCGCCACCGATGTCCTCCCTGCTCCCGATCAACTCTGCCAAGTCCCCTCTTGGGCCAGTCAGACTGGAGGCTTGCAAGCCATCAGCTCCACAAACCGGTTTCCTTCCCTATCAAAAGGCCGGTCCAACAACTTGCAACCTGGAGATGCGTGCTTGTCGGTCCAGCCCCAGGGAACCGGGCTGTCGAGAGCAAGCAGGGTGCCTTTCTTCAAAAATCAACGGGCTATTTGGGTTACAAATCACACAGCCTCCTTGGCAGAAACCTGCTATCTACACAAACCAAGAAAGGCCATGGAGAAGCCCGGCACAGGGAACACACACACACACTTCACTTTTTCTTGGCGCAAGGGCAGCTTAAATTTGTCCCGTTTTCGTCTCCAGGATGTGATCCTTGACCCATCATCAAATTTCTTTTCTCCGCTGGAAGGTTTCATCTAATCAGCTGTGTGCAAGCGGCTCTGGCAATTTATCCTCCTTGATTTCTTGACATTTTCTTCCGTGCTGCTGGCCGGGAAACTGTTTTGATCTGAATAGGGTTGTCTGTGGGGGATTCTGCATGTTAATGATGTGGAGTTGGCAAGGATGGGAGGTGAGAGCACAGCGCGTACTTTTTCTAGTTACGTTTCGCCTCATCACCGCTACGGGGGCCTTTCCACTCTGCTACACCAGGAGGCTGATCTCAGACTAATCTTACCCTCGGTCCAGGGAGCCTCGAGGGGCCAGGTAGAAAACAGAACAGATGGCCTGTGTTCCCGTCAAGTACCCAGACTCACAGGCAAGTACTCCTAAGCACTCCACCACCAATGAAGGAGACGCACGTACACCCTTGCTCAGCCAGGCGGTCCCAGCGGCCACCCTCCATCCTGGCTTCAGATCCAACCCTGTCCCAGCCAGTGCCAGACGCTACACTCTCCTCCCCCCCCCCCCTTCTCCGTACCCGCCCAACCTAGTAGTCCAAAAGGACAGGGATTCCGAACGAGGTACTGGTGTAGCCCCAGTGCCCGCCCTTCCCTCTCTATCCTGGCCAGAAAACTCCACTTCCCGGATTCCGGGCCACTCTCTCCCTCCCCCTGCGCCGGCGATCCAGCAAAGCGCCGTGCTTCTGCCAACTGGGTGCTCAGCCCAGCGACACACCCCGCCTCCCCCGCTAACCCCCAAACAGACCCCAGCTTCGTCCATTCATGAGAACTGGGTGGGGGTGGGGGTGCGCGATTCGGAGTCTCCAGGCACCAGAGGACTGAGAGAGTCCCACCCCGCCCCCCAAGCCACGCCGCCAGCCTCCAGCCCTGCCTTGGAGGGGCCTCCACCCGGGACGAAGAGGAGACGTGGGGGGTCTCCCCAAGCACCTTCAACACCCCAAGGGAGGGAGGGCGCGCGTGGACCCCGAGTCCGATTCCCTGTGTCCCCAGGCCCGCAGCCCCTCGCGAGTGCGCGCCCTCGGAGTCCCCCACCCGGTCGGCGGGGTGCACTCACGATGGTCACGCTGGCTTTGCGCAGGTCGCGGTTCTCCTCCTGCAGCGCCTTGCACTTGAGTTTGTAGGTCTCCAGCTCGATCTTCAGCACCTTGTTCTCCTGCTGCAGCGAGGCCAGGCGGTTGGTGAGCTCCTCCAGGCGGAACGGCGAGATGACAATGCCCCCCGACTTCCCGCCGCCGCCCCCGCCGCTGCCGCCCGAGGTCGCCGAGCAGGACGACTGCATGGCTGCCGGGCCGCCGCCCGCCGCGTCGGTATCGCTCTCGCTCGCGCTGTCCGCCATGGCGGAGCGAGTGGGCGCGGGGAGCCGGCGAAGCGGGGAGCCAGGAGATGGGCGCGGAGGACCGGGCGCGCGGCGAGTGGGCGCGGGGCCGGGCGCGCGGCGGGGAGCGGGGAGCTCAGAGCGCGGCGCGGGCGGCAGGGCGCAGACGCGCGGCGGCGGCGGCGGAGAAAGAGAGGGCGCTTCCCGCGGCCGCGCGAGCTGCTCCGCCAGGGAACAGAGACCCCGCCCGGACTCGGGCAGTACTGCAGCGCCAGGGCCTGGCGCGCTCGGCGGGGGACGTCCCCGCAGCCCCAGCCCCGCGCTCAGCGACCGGCTCGCACGCACACACACGCCCGGGTCCGCGCCGCCTTCCCGCGCACGTGCTCCCGCCCCGGGCCCTTGCGTCCCAGGCTCCAACCCACGGCCGCGCCGCCTCTTCCGGAGAAAGGCGGACTCCACAGCCGCGCCAGCCCTGCAGGTGCCGGGACACGTGGGAGGGGCAGCCGGGCTCCTCGGTCCACCCCACCCTCCCACCCCCGCCAAGCTGTAGCCTGGCACCTTCCGTCTGCGCCGGCGCGCGTGGATCCCTCTGGCTGCTTCATGCAGAGGCTCGCTTGGAGCTAGGAACAGAAAGTTCCCCTACAGGGGGCCCCGAGGGTTGGCGGGATGGGGGGAGGGGGGCACTGCAAGACGGCAGCCACAGGTTAGCCTCGCATGGGAAAGAATTTTGCAGAGAAGACAAGCCCCTTCCGTCCAGTTTTTTAAACCGGGCGCAGCCCCCTCCACCCTCTTCCCCTTTGCATCTTGCAAACACAGGGCACGAAATAGGATTAAGACACCAAGAATCGTCTAGTCGAGAAACGGGAGTATTTTTTCCAGAAGGATTGAAACACACTTCAAGTGCTAATTTTCCAAAGTAACTGCAGGCACAATGCTAAACAAATAGCCACGACTAAGTGAGGGAACTGTATAACCATTATTACCGCTCACCAACTCCTACAAAACTCCAGGAGGTAAAAATAAAACCGTAATTACTACCGTAGAGAGCCAGCCTCAAACAATCAGAAACTCAAATACTGTTAGGCCCTTCCCTCCTCGAAGGGCTTGCAGGAAACTGGCTTAGCAGGTGAAAAGGGTCTAAACACTTCACCCCGCTGATACCAAACAGCTTTCACTTACGGGTAAAAAAAAAAAAAATTGGAAAGTGAAACTGACCAGACGGGTTTTATTATCCGAGTTTAGTCAAAGGAAGAACAAACTCATGGAAACAAAATGCAAAAAGGGGGCGGGGGTGGGTTGGGTTAAAGGTGTTTTGTAGCTGTCAGCTGCTCCAGGAGTTTATATAAAGCATTTAGTATGACTTAAGAAATCGAGGTCCTCGATCCTAGTCCCCCCTCCCCCTTGTCCTTCAAGCCTGCATTTAACTTGGCCTCACCTTCGAATCAACTCAACCTGCCAAGGGTGGAACCTTGACCTCATCTCTACCAAGATGGCTGCTTATAGTCAACTCAGAAATTCCAGAGAGCCCCCCAAACTTGTCCTAGACATTCTTCAGTTTAGTGCTGAGGGGGCTTCTGAAAACACCGTCGGTGAAACAGAATGTAACAATAACAGTTTTGAAAAAAAAAAATCGAGGGGGAAAGGGCTTTCCCTTACAGGAGTATATCGCCAATTTAAATAAGCGTCTGCTGAGGTAGCCACTAAGTTTACTTGGCTCCTTGTCCTTGCCATGTTGGGTCTGGGACAGGAGACACTCAGCTCCTTCGCTTTCAGCAAGCTTCAGGAAAACCGACTCAGGGGGAGATGGACGGGGTAAGGGGAGCCCTGCCGGGGACTGGGATTTAACTGCATTCTTTCCGCTTTATTCAATGCAGGGCAGTCTGGGGTGGGCGTGGCTTCCATACTTCACAAGTTTTCTATTGTTCTTTTCCCACCCCACCTCCAGACCGCCACATTTAGAGGGCTTACAGCTTCGGGAACATTCCTTGCTGGCCGGGTAGGGGGGCAAATTAGCTCTTTGGTGTTTATCGCTAAACTAACAGCCTTGGGAAAGCGACCTGCAGGCTTCCAGTCGGCAGAGGGGTGGAGTTAGAAGTGCCTGGTTTTCTTAAAGGGCCCGTGGCAATAAAAAGCTTGAGAATGTCTTGGTCTTCGTTAGGATTGGGGGAACTGCATTTTTTTTTTACATCGTATTTGTAGTTACTGATCGGTTTTGGAAGATGTTAGAAGAAAATTCATCTTCTAAAGCTTCTCTGCTGATACAAATAGGAATAAATTGGAGAATCCCCCCGCCCTGTCCAGGTTTTGTTGCAGAACAGAAGCATGTCTAATTTTCTACTTCTTGTAGAAGTGATTTTCCTCATAAACAGACTATTTGTCACGACACTGGTTCGGTAATAGCATTACAATGGAAACACCAGCTACAAAGTAGATTGGATCATTATAAAACGCCTCAGCTTCCCAGTGGAAATGCATCAGTGGGTAGCCGTAGCCTGAGCTCTCTGGAGGAAGAAGGGACAATATTTAAATTGGCACCTCCACTGCAGAAATATTGAAATCAGCTCCACCCTGAGTGCAAGTGATGAGAGCTGTGGATGAAGGAAAAGGATGCTTCACAGTTGAATTGCTGGGGTGGGGGAGACCTACATTGAAATCTTTGTTTTCCAAATTCTCAAATACTTTATTTTACATTCTGATTTGCTGGGTACCCTTAAAACTTTAATATTCTCAATACTGACATAGAAATAGTGGCACAAATCATAGAAAATTTTTATGGCTTAATTGTAATGACTATACACACACACACACACACACACACCACCAGGCATCACTGGTTCCTCCAATATCAGGCCCATGTGACATCACTCAACTCTGAGTGATTTGGTCCCACTACTAGAGGTCTTCTTGTTGTTGTTGTTGCTTTTTTTTAATCTGTGTATTTTTATTTTATGTGCATTGTTGTTTTGCCATGGGTGTTGGGTCCCTTGAAACCAGAATTACAGACAGTTGTGAGCTACCCTATGGGTGCTGGGAATTGAACCTGGGTCCTCTGGAAGAGCAGTTTGTGCTCTTAACCACTGAGCCATCGAGACTCCAGCCCCACTACTTAGAGTAACAGACTTGGAGCGAACCAGATGTGTGCTGGCTAGAGGGAGAAACCGCTCCTGTGGGATCATCACTTTCAGAAAGGTGGTTCACACGGTTTAGAACCTGTGTCTGGCCCCTGGGCCTTGACGGGGGATCTGAACATTGGCCTTGCCAACTCTTCTGGCTCGATGGGGTTTTTGTTGTAGTGAGCTGTGCGCCATTTTAAGGTGTTTGTTTTGTTTATTCGCACTCTGCCTGCTAGATGCCGGTAGTGTGCCAACCAAAATGTCTTCAGACATTGCCAGAACTGCCTCTCACCACCCCCTCGCCCACCCCAGAAACGGCTGTTATATTGGTGATGTAGAAGAAATTCAAAAATGGGTATTATAAAGGACTAGGTTCACTTAGGAGGCATTAAGTCAGACAAGTGGAATTCAACTAAAGAAGCTCTGCCTCCAAAATACCACAAGGATAAGTAGGGTACTAACCAGGCTTGTTAGAGATAAGAGAAATTTAGGATGCTAGGATGTGTTTGTTCACTAGGATTGACCCTCAGTTGGGCTCCTTTCCTATAACAAAAGGAGACAACCCTGATACCAGCCATTAGGCCCATCCCCATAGCAAAGAACCCTGCCTCTAAGGGTCAGCTCAAGGGGTCAGCACAGGGTCACAGCCACCATTAAGGCTGGTCTGCCATTAAGTCCTCTGTACTCTTATCAGGAAAAGCATAATTCTGCCCAGTGGGCAAGATGACCCCCGGTAACAACTATTGGAAAAGATCAACACTGGTGTACTTAAGCAATAATTCCGGCAATGCCTTTGCTGTGTAAATCTCCCAGCTGCCCAAGTGGCCAGACAAGCAGTCTCTGTCCTTTAAACTGTTCAAAGTGTGACTCGGAGCCCGGAACCTACAAGAGATTTAAGGATGACAGTATGGAATGCATACACTCGGAGTATATGTAAGTTAGCAAAATCTTCTGTTTGTGGTTGTCCACTCTCCCAGCTTTAGCCAGAGTTGGACCAGCGCAGCTAAAGAGCTCTTCCTTCACAGATACCACCCAGAAGGCGCGTTAGTGGATTATGTCTAGAATAGCAGTAGACTAACGTAGTCCCCTCGGGATGCTTTTAAACCAGCAACATGCTGATGGCGTACTGCAGAGCCACCAGGACCATTTTGTCCACATTTGGGAGTTCATGTCAACTCCCCTGAGGGTCTGTCCCCAAGTTAGCACATCCACATTTCCTCCTATCCCTAGCTCCAGTCACTCACCTTTTCACTGGCTTTGCTGTAAATGTTTTTCACCTCAAACGTGCAACATCCCACCCGGGCAGAAGGTCACGACTGGAAGATGAGTTTGTACATATCACTCTTTACCCCGTCTTTTGTGTTTGTGCATCTCGGATCTAAGTTATCAGTTAAAGTAAATGAAATAGAATCAAAGAGGCAGATCTGCAAGAACTATTTAAATAATGAAGTATGTCTGGAGATGAGGCAGCCAAGTCATGTGAAAATTGCCCCGAGGCAGGCCATCTAAAAATTACTAGCCAAAAAAATATATATTCTTTAAATCCTATTCACCATACAGCAGAGCTCAAAAGGAAGGAAGGAAGCTGGACACTCGGGAGGCAGAGAGAGGCTGGTTTCTGTGAGCTCAAAGCCAGCCTGGTCTACATAGTGAGTTCTAGGATAGCCAGGGTTATATAGCAAGACCCTGTATCCAAAATAACAAAATAAATAAATAAATAAATAGCAAAAGAAGCCAGACTCAGAATCTGCTGTATAGTTACACCTACATACAGTTAAATATATTAAACCCATGATTATGTGTGGAAATTGGCAGTCTGTACTCCTGGAAACTTGTCCTGCAGGGGACTGGCTAGCACTGGGGTCCAGAAAATTCTTTCTAAATCCTTTTCGATAAGCAGAAGAGCATAAACGCAACACTATTTAGTTAACGTGTGCTGTCGGGAGGGAGACTAATGATGCTGTGTGAGACAGAGAAGAGACTGGGAAGTCCTCACAACCTTACTCCTCCTTATCTGAGTGCCCATGTGTGTGCGGTCACAAAGTGGTATTTGAATGTATACTTTGGGCGGTGTGTGTTTCTGCATCAATGTTATATTTCAGTAAAATATATGGATGCAAACAGGGGAAGGAGACAGGGCTGAAAGAGGGTAGTAAGCCTGGGGTCTGAACCTGAGGCAGCAGCCAAGTGGGACTTAGGAGCCAGAGAGTTTGTCGTTTTAATATCTTTAAAGAACTCGCTCTGTGGACTAGGATGTGTGAAAGATGAGAATCCACACTGCCGTCTCCTAGATCGCTTTCCTTCCTGAAAGGTAACCTCCGACTTCAGATGGTGAATGCCGCAGGTGTCTGACCTTGTCAAACACACTTCGAAAGGGTGAATCACACTGTGTAAAATATGACAATAAAATCGATTAATTAAAGAAACAGTTGGCACTGATTTGTATCCTTGGGGTACCCTGAAAGCACAGGCACAGGATGCACTCAGGAAGGAGTGAAGCTTCAAAATGAAGATGCGCTGACAATGGGAAACTACACAATACAGACTAGTAATCCACTCTGAGCAAACGTCCTCCGGCGAAGAAGAGCAGGACGCCGGGCGCAGCTTCAATCAATAAGAATATCAGAAAGGGCTGAGTCGGATAAAACTGTTTGAAATAACCACAGCTATGAACAATGGAATGGGAAGCATAGAAAGGAAGACTGGTAAACACAAAAACAGAATTACAGATGAGCCAAATAGAATAGAAAATGAAAAACAAACCAACAAAAAACACCCTAACGTGTAGTTTGTTATGAGTTCCTGGACTGCACAGCAAGACTGCGTAACTATCAATCAATCAATCAATCAATAATTTTTAAGCCATTGTACAAAAACCAGGAATGCATCTGATTTTTTTTTTAAAGCAATTTAGGTTTGTTTAAATTTTTGTAGCTACAACCATACACATGAGAGGAACTGTGGCACACGATACTTGTGGGTTTTGCACTTGGTAATTGAATGTCCTGCTAAGCTTTGACCAGGGAGTAGGTGTGTCCCAGGTATCATCTGGCAAATAGTTGACAAAGGAGAACAAAGCAGTTGCATTACTCCAGAGAGTTCTGGTTTGTGTGGCTGGCATTGTCCTTGTGCTTTGGTATAGCCACCGACACGGAGTGGATTTATTCAGGCAGTTTTTATTCTGCTAGAGTTGGTTGTTTGTTCCAGATGGGAGCATATTGTTCTGTTTGCAGCAGAAGCCTAAAAACTCCTTCACTTTCCTTTGTCTGATTGTTTTTAACGCGCATGGGTGTTTAGTCTGTGTGTTAAGTCTGTGCGCCCTGTGTGTGCAGTGTTTGTCAAGGCCAGACAGGGTATCAGATCCCTTGGAACTGGAGCTACAGATGGTTATGAGCTGCCCTGTGGGTACTGGAAATTGAGTCCAGGTCCTGTGGAAGAGCAGCCAGTGCTCTTAACCACTGAGCCATCTCTCCAACCCTTGTCCAGTTTTTTAAGTAGCTAAAATGTAAAGCTCTCAAGAGATGAATTAGCAAAGAGGGAAAAAGGACTGACGACCTTAGAATGCTACACAGAGATGTCCAGATATTTAAAAAAAAAAAAAAACAGCTGATGAAATATGTTTAAGGGACAGGCCCACTATTAATCTTGTAGGCAACTGGAGAACAAAGAGGGACCCCAGAGGGGTAACATTTAAAGTTGAAATTGCTGAGGACTTTCCAGAATTCTGAAGATAACAATGCTCATATTCAGGGGGTACAGTGAAAATGTGATGGAACAGAATGGTCCCAAAGACTTTTAGCCGTGGCCCAGCATGAAATGTAAAGAACAACTGCCGATCAATAAAAACAAGTTTATACGACACCAGACAGGGAAGACAGCCACTGGCTACAGAAATATAAGATGAGAGATAAGGGCAATTTAAATCTCAACAATCATCATGACATATTTCCGGGGATTTTAAATCCCAAAGGGATAGAGGGAAAACTGAACCTAGGATTCTGAAGATTGACAAGTGGATTATACTCTGAGGGAACGTGTTTGATTAACATGAACATGGCCATGTCAAGGACCCCCATGCCTCAGACTGGTGGGAAAGGCCATGTGTTGTCCTGGTCCAAGCACAGATGTTGACTGTGCAGGAACCGCCAACCACAGCTTCCTCCTCCTTGTGACGACTGTTTGAGACCGCTGCCCTACCAAGGTTTACTAACCTACCTCTGGTGTAGGAGGTCCTTCTGTCTTTGTGTTGCTTTCATTGGTTAATAATGAAACTGCCTTGGCTTAGTTGATAGGGCAGTATTAGGTAGGCCGGGAAGACAGACCGAAATGCTGGGAGGAAGAAAGGCTGGGTGAGAGAGAGCCTCCATGGAGCCACCAGAGTCAGATATGCTGAATCTTTCCTGGTAAGCTGCTGCCACATGGCGATATACTTATTAATAGAAATGAGTTAAATCAAGATGTGAGAGTTAGCCAATAAGAGGCTAGAGCAAATGGGCCAAACAGTGGTTTAATTAGCACAATTTCTCTGTGGTTATTTCAGGGCTAAGCTAGCTGGGTGGCCGGGATGAACAAGCAGCCTCTCCCTACATTACACCTCCTCCTTCAACTGTATATAATAAATTCTGTGAGCTTCCTAGCTGCTGCTGCTGCTACTGCTGTGTCTCCATCAGAGCACAAGGCCCAGTTAAGCCCAGGGATGGAGACATGGATCTGCCATGTCTCCATCCCTGTCACCACAACCAGGCCAGTCTCAAAGCTTTGCAGGTCACAGTGGAAGAAGTTTTGAAAAGAATCAGTAATGGAAACTCTTCACTATTATTCATTCCTTCGTTGAAAAGTTTATATTAATATTTTATTTTGGTTTTTCAAGACAAGGTTTCTCTGTGTAACTCTGGCTGTCCTGGAACTCGCTCTGTAGACCCTGCTATCCTTGAACTCAAAGATTTACCTGCCTCTGCCTCCTGAGTGCTGGGACAAAAGGTGTGTCTGTACCTGGCTGCATATTTCTACTGGTCAATGGAAATACTGTTCACCTGTTGCTTTTATGGAAATATATATGAAAACTATGAGATAGTCCTTCAGAAAGCCAAAACCAAACACAGACATTATAAGCTATTGGATAGAAAGTGAAAAAAAAACCCTTTATAATCTTCATATGTTGCTGGCTGGGCTATTGGACTGGCAGCCATTTTGGAGAACAAGTTGGCAATGTCTCAGGATTTTGAATGTTCAGCAAGGGAATTTTATTACTCATCCATCCTAGTCCTAGTACACATCCAAGAGAAATGGAACTGTCCTTTCAAACACTTACACACAAGCATTCATAACCTTGTTATTCGGAATCACCCCTAAGTTAAAATAACCCAAATGCTAGTAAGCTGATGAATGGATAAACAAAATGTGGTACATCCATAAATGGATATTTTTTAACCACTAGAAGAAAGAATGACTCATACCACAGAGCACACAAATCTTGAAGATGCTATGCTAAGTAAAAGAAGACAAACGTGAAAGACATCCCTCACATGGCTTTACTTTAGCCGCTGAAGAGCTGGCCCATCAGTTAAGAACATGCAAAAGACTTGGGTTTAGTTCCGACCATCCTCACTGGGAGGCTCACAACCCTTTGCATCTCTGGTCCCAGGGGATCTGGCACCCTCTCCTGGTCTTTTCTGGCACTGCACATACTTGTTGCACACACACACACACACACACACACACACACACACACACGTAAATAATACACTTATACACATAAAATTAAATATGACTTTTAGAAAAAAGATTTCACGTATGTGAATTGCCCAGGTTTGGAGATCCATGCAAATAGAAAATTGACTTACAGCTTTCAGAAACTGAGAGAGAAAGATAAGATATAAAAATAGTGGATCAGCCTTTTCTGTCCCCTCTCTTGGCGTGTGCACACGTGTTTTCCCCTCTCTCTTTTCTTATTCCTGTCTTTCTTTCTCTCCCTCTTCTTTAAGTAATAAATGTTCATCTTTATATTCAGTCTTATGTCTAAAAAAAAAATAGTGGACCAGTTCAAGGCTCTGCAGACAAGAAGGAATACTTGTTATGTCGTTTCTAGAATGAATGCTTCCTTGCCATGAACTAAGCCTGGTGCAGAAAGCCTCATGGACCACCTCACCCAGATTTGTCTTTCTTTCATCTTCCTTCTATGAAGGTCGATCTTCACTACCTGCTCTGACTGGATTTAGAATCTCCTATGAGGCAAGCCTCCAAGTCTGGCTTGGAGGGTGTTTAGGTGAGGTGAGGAGATATACCCTGAGTGTGGGTGACTCCATTCCAGGCCATGGAGTTCTAATATAAATCCACAGGAGGAGCCGTCCCAGCACTGCCATTTCTCTCTCTGTCTCTAGGCTGTGCACACAAGGTGACCAGCCACAGCACACTCTTGCTGTCACACTGTCCTTGATATAATGGTCTCTATCTCTTCAAACCTAAAACTAAGATAAACCCTCACTCAAGTTGCTTCTTCTGTTGTTTGTTTTGTTTCAAATATTTTGTATTTATTCTTTGATACTGTCATGTGGATGTGTAATGTATTTTATCATTTAATTTGCTTCTTGTCAGGTATTTGTTCATAGCAACAACAACAAAAAAGCATCTTAATACATAAAATTGATACCAGGTTAAATGAGTCATGCTCCAATGGATGGCCTCACACCCATGAATAGATGGGTAGCAAACATTAGAGCTAGTAGGCTATTTTTAAAAGTGAGGGTATAAACTTGGGGAGGATGGGGATGAATCTGGGAAGAGCTAAGGGGAGGCGTGGGGGTTAACATCTTTTCTATTGTATACGTGTATGAAATGATAAAAAGCCATCAAAATATTATACTTTTAAGAATTGGGACCAGGAGTGGGGCCACTGCTTTTTATAAACATAAGCATGCTTTCCTTAGGCCTTTAGAGTGTTCCATTGGAAGTCTGACGTTTCAGGCTAGAGAAAGCCTAGAGATCTTAGAGATCTACAAGCAGAACTTAGTGGGCTATTTTATTGGGAATGAGGATGAGCAGAATCCTGGGAGAACCCCTGGCAGTGGGGACTGTGTTCATGAAGTTTCAGAGGACAACAAGCATATAATGAACTTCACTATAGGTCTTTTTGTATAGCGTTCTGGCAAAGGAGTTTGCTGCGTCCTACTTAAGTTCCAAAAGTTCGAGTGAGGTTGTATTCAGTTTTCTTTGGCAGAGGACATTTCAAGACAGCACAACATTCAGGATGTGGCGTGGCTACTGCTCGCAGTACATGGTCAGATCTGCAGTGAAGGAGTAGACAGAGCGGGGAAATGTGAAAGCTTGGTAGGAAGAATGTGAGACGCTGTAGTGTGGTAGACCAAAAGGGGGTACAGAGGCAGTATCTGTAACTGTTAAAAAGATTAGCGCCATTAAGAAGAAACTTCATGCTCTTATTGGGAAAATTGAAAAAGGTGTCCTGAGGACAAGACCACAACAATGAAAGGTTAAAACTGTAAAATTATAAAAATAAATAAATAAATAAATAAATAAATAAATAAATAAATAAATAATGCATATTTGTTTGAAAGGAGAGGGCTGGGGATGCTGCTGAAGGGTTCCTCCGCTTGAAAACAACATCTGGAGGAGTCTTTTCTCCAGTTCAGGCTCCAAGGTGCACAAAGGCAGAACTCTGGTAGAAGGCAGACTGCCGGCATCTCAAGCTGAGGACAGAACTTGCCAGAGTGTACAAATTCATGGACAGCGTCCTCGATGTATGCAACGATGGTTTGCGTGTGTCTGTCACCAAGGGAGAGGCAGAAGCAGATGTGGCTTGGTAGTAAGTGTATGTAGTCCAAACTCAAGGAGAATTTGCTAAGGAAGTTAATGGCATTTGGACAATTGCCTTCATTCTTTGGTCATTTGAATTTTTCAGGCTGTTAAAAGTGAGCACTTTCTTCTTTTCTTTCCTTTCTCTCTCTCTCTCTTTCCTTCCTTTCCCTTTTTCTCTTTCTCCCTTAAAGACATCAATTTCAGAAGAAATTTCGATAAAATTAGCTCTTCTCTTAAGAACGCCACCTCAGCCAACTGTTTATTACAATTTTAAAAGGCCCCCAGTTCTTACTTCACCCAGGAAAACATATTAACAGACGTATACTGGCTTACTTCCCGAGTCTCCAAGTTCTCCAAGGCACGTCTCAAGCTCTATTTGTTTCCCTCTTAGGTTGAATGCATGTGACTTCTTCCAGTTCCTCTGTTCCCGTCTTTGCATTTTCTCTAGGCAAGGTTGTTTGCATCAATGCCTCCATCTTGGAGCATTTCTTCCTTTAATTGACCATTTCCCGGTGCTAGGCTTACACACTCGTGCCTTATGGCCCTTTGCTGCCCTACCCACCTGCTTTTCTTCGCATTTACTCTTCCAGCTCTTTCTTTGGTTTATACTCTGTTTTATTTGGTTTTGGCTCCAACTACGGGACTCTACTTTCATTGCAAGTTCACTGGTCGTGATAAGAGCGTGCCATCTGGAGTCAGGTAGCTTTGATTTCAGTTTCAACCCCGTTTCAACCCCACCCCCTTCTTGCCACAATGATGAAATCAAGTGGTGTGAGGTAAAAATGAAGTCAGTTGTTCTGAACCAGAGGAATTTCACATCTTGGGGGACATTTGGCAATGTTGGGACTATTTCTGGTTGTACTAACTGGGGGTTGTTACTGGAATCCAGTGACCAGAAGCCAAGGCTGCTGCCAAACATCTGACCATGCTCCTCACAGAGGAAAAATGGTTTAGCCCCAAGTGTCAACTGCACTGAGGTGGAGGAGCCTACACTCGGGTGTGCATTTGTTTGGTCCGTTTTCTCTACAGGTCCTGCTTACCCTTCAGGTTATACGTGCATCTGATCACCATGCCGTGTAATCTTTACCCAAACTGTTAATCAAATGGAGTGCAGACTGCCAGAGTCCTCTATTGTCATTGCTGGGACAGTGTGGGTAGCTGCAGAGCAGGGACCACAACTGGAATCTGCTGACGTTCAAATGGCATCTCCGTTGATTGACAACCTGTGGTGTGGCTGTGGACATTTTGTTTGATGAACGTGCGTCTCGGCTTCCTCCGCTTTTAAATTGAGTCATACCTATATAGTTAACACTGTAAAGTTTAGTGAGACAGACACAGTCTTATAGCCCCAGCACTCAGGAGCTGGAGGCTGGAGGATCTCAAGGCTGAGATTGAGTCTGGGTGACATAGCAAGCTCAAGGCCACTGTGTAGCTACGCAGTGAGACCTTGTCTAAAAAGACAAGGGCTGGGGCCAATGAGATGGCTCAGCCGGAAAAGGTGCCACCTACCTACTTGCCAACCTGAGTCTCCAATGCACAGGACTCAAACGGTGGAAGGAGGGAAACAGCAGGTTGTCTCTGACCTCCATATGCACACCCACACATGAACAGATAAACGAATAAATAAATGTGTGGGATGTGTGGGGACAGCCATCTCCCTGGTGGCTAAAAATCCTTAGTGGGTATCACCACATTTTAGTCTAATGACTAACCCATAGAAAATGGTATGAATCAACTTCCATGTTAGCTGGGTAAATAGCCTGTAGTTATACTAACTTAAGGGGCTACGTGCACAATGCACACACATTCCCTAATATGTACCCCAGGCACAGCATGAGCCTTCTGTGGCAGTCCATCGACTCCCAGAGGATGCTGGGAAAAGACAACAGGGCTACTTCTGCAGCTCTGGCACCTCATAGCCCAGGGCACTTGCCTTTTCCTGAGTACTCAGTAGAGACAAAGATGAGTCTTTTGATGACTTGTGTACAAGTGAATGAACTCAGGGTTTATACCCAAATTCTGACAGGTGCATGGGGCACAGTGTGCAGCCAGATGTGGCTGGCCTCTGGCTGGCAGTGTTTGTCTGCACCTGAGCCTTTGGGGTTTCAGTGGATCCTGGGAGCAACAGAAGCCTTCAGACATGGTGGAGGGGACGTGTGTGATTCTGTGTCACCCTCTCCCTGGGAAGCACACACTTTGTCTTCGTCATTACACATTTGTATGACAAAAAGCTCAGCATTTGATTTCAAAGTGTACACGTCAATGTCATTAAGTACGCGTGTGGTCCCTTTTTAATTTGCTAAAATAACATTAAATAGTGGAGACCGTTTGTTGACAACGTGGACATTACATGGCAGCACTCTATGAGCTGCTTCCCAGTTGCTATGATAAAAACACCAAGACCAGAGGCAAGTTACAGAAGAAAGGCTTTATTTTGACTGATGGTTACAGAGAGTCTGTCGTGGTGGGGGTTGTGGTGGGGGAGGGGAAGCAGCAAGCGACAGGCATGGTGGCCAGAGCTGGCAGCTGAAAGGCCACATCTTCAGTCACAAACAGTAAGCAAAGAGAGCAACATGGAAGCCGAACAAGGTTATAAAGTCTCAAAGCTCCCCCCCCCCCCCACCAGTGACACACTTTGTCCAGCAAGGCTAGAATGCCTCCCCAAACAGTGCCACCACCTGGGGACCAGCTCTTCAAATAACCAAGTCTATGGGTGGCATTTCCCATTTATATCACTACACACACCAAGAATAAAATTCCAAATCCCTGCCCTAGCCTGCAGATGAGATTTCTGGCTTGCAGGATCGAAGGTTCACTCCTGGAACATGTACATGCTAGTATCCAGCTTCCATATATGCAGGGAGACCGCACCGTTCAGCTCAGGGAGACAGCTAGTGAGCCTCCTCCCACAGGGTAGCTCCCACCTAGTTAAGTCATCATGTGAATCCATTTCAGTATAGAAAGGGAGGCAAACCAGGGATGAGGCCAAGGCATATAAACTATTGCTCTTAGCAGTCAATTTTTAGGAAATCCCAGGGTAGAGGAACACTTGAGTTTGTTCCATGTAGACAGTCGGTGGGGTCAGACTTTAGGAAACGATGGGTGAAGACCTGAAGTAAGAGAGAGAGCACGTATGAGGAGGAACAGCTAGGACCAAGGCAAGAACATCCTTACGGCTGTTGAGAGACAACTGGAAGGCTGCGGCTGTGGGACGAGGCAGAGCAAGGCAAGAGGAGAGCATTTGTATGCCTGGGAAGGATTTTGTGGTCTACTTGAGCAAAAGACGGGCAACCATTGGAGTTGGAAGAGGGCGATGTTAGTCAAACAAAAATAATCATGCTGGAGGAAGAATAGACCTAGGACTTTTTAAAAAATATTTATTTATCTATTATGTATACAATATTCTGTCTGCATGTATGCCTGAAGGCCAGAAGAGGGCACCAGACCCCATTACAGATGGTTGTGAGCCCCCGTGTGGTTGCTGGGAATTGAACTCAGGACCTTTGGAAGAGCAGGCAGTGCTCTTAACCTCTGAGCCATCTCTCCAGCCCCCGACCTAGGATTTTTTATCATATTATTTAGTGTGCGCTTGATTGTTAATAGGGATCTTTTCAAATACATCAGGAGAACCCTTCAGAAAATACTGGGGAAGGGTTGAGGGAAGAATCAACAATGGCTGTGTTTGAACATGTTATAACGACACCCCGATATTGTGTACATGCTAATTAAAGCACTCTTCGTAAATCAAATAAAATGTAATAGAAAAAGTGAGAGAAAGGGGGTACAGCGTTTTTAAAAGGTCCGTCAGAGGGTTCCTCCAGGTTCAGGGGGGATGCAAAGGTGGTGTGGGACGATGATGGTGGAGCTGTGGAGAAGTGGGTGCCTTTTGGAGCTATTCTAGGAGGTAGAAAGAATTGGTTGATGACTTTGTAATGTGAAGTGGGAGAGCATCGAGACTCAAGGGTGACTAAGCAACTGCAAGAAAAGAATTGCCATCCACAGAGATGGGAAAGAGGGAGGGATGCAGGAAGTTCAAAAGTTCAGCCGAGCTTCCCACGCTTGTTAAAGTGAGTGTCGATGGCAAAGCAACAGCTGGATGTGAGACGCGGAGATTCAGCGTCGAGGTCAGGGATGGAGCCAGCAGCGTCTAGATAGTGGCTAACAGTTTGAGTATGAAGCACCCCTCCCAGGCGCAGGCTTGCTCCCTAGATGGTGCCCCAATTTTGGGCAATGGTAGAAGTGTAGCTTGTTAGAGGGATCGCATCGCTGGGGTGTGTGTTTTTGAAGGTCATACTTGTCCTGGGTCTCAGCTTCTGTCATCTCTGCCCACCCACCGCACTTCCTGTCTTCAGCAGATACCATGATGTGTGTCTCACTACAGAAGCACTGAGGCCAGTGACCACAGAACACTCTGAAGCCCTGGCCCTTCTTAAGCTGCGTATGCCAGGGATTCGGAACTAGGACAGCAGCGTTTAGAGCCACAAGTCTGAAGCCACTACTCCGAGTCTCTCGTATGCTGTGGACCTTTTGAAAATAAAAAGGCCCTCCCTTTTATCAAAAAACCCACAGGCACACATGCAGTATGCTCTCTCTCTCTCTCTCTCTCTCTCTCTCTCTCTCTCTCTCTCTCTCTCTCTCTCTCACACACACACACACACACACACACACACACACTGATCTAAGCCATCACCACACCAGTACTCTGAATGCATATGTAGCAATCATTTCTATGGGAGCCACACTGTGTCATCTAATAAATTATGTGCTTCTGGGTCACACTAAGTGGAGTGCATTTGTTCTGGCAGTGTGAGAAGAAATAATTTTACATCTTGAAGGGTCGGATGGAAGACAAATGAAGTCACTTCCTTTCTCTGTGCCAGTAATCTCAGCAGCTGAATATAAATTGCTCAGTGTATTCCTGTATTACTATGCTGGTCACCCTGCTAATAAATCGCCAGTAGAGATGCCCATTGTCCTTTAAACCAGAGACCACACGTGGGTTGTGCTGCCTCCCCTAGGACTTGATTGCGCATGCTCCCTGGGGTCTTGCACGTCTTCACAGATACTTGCAGTGTTTTCTAAACTGGCTGTCATAATAATGGACAGCAGTACTCTTGGTTGCTACCTTTAGACGCAGTGAGTCACGGGGGCCAGGGTGATGGTTCCATGGGTAAACGCACTTGAGTGCTATCTCCCAAAGCCCACATAAGAACTCAGACCCTGCAATTCCGTCTGCAAACCCAGCACTCACCCTGGTGAATGGGAGAGAGAGACAGGAGCATCCCCACAAAGCTCACAGGCCGGCTGGCCTGGGGTACATAGTACAGCTGTAGAAATAAGAGAGACTCGTGAGGTGGAAGAGAACCAGCTCTGGAAGACCTGTCCTCTAACTTCCGCACAAGCACGGTGCCATGTTGTGCACACACGAGCACTAGTAAGCACACGCACACACACAGAGGCACATGCACACACTCACGCGTACACACGTGCACACTGATACTCCTAGGCATTCTCAACAATAACAATAGCAAATAAATTAAAATAGAACAGTAAAGAACCAGCAAGTCGGTGTGGCGCATGGGGATCTGAATTTTGACATCTCCGTTTTTTATTTCCTTTGGCATTTTTTTTATTTACCTCAGCCAAAATCTGAGGTAATGTGGGATTAGGCTGTGGCAACATTGTGTTCTTGCTGCGGGGTCTCTTCCACCCTGACCCCAGTGCTGCTCTCAACTTGCTTACTGATCACGAGGCTAAGCTTTTGGTTTTCATTCATTTTGTATAAAGCTATTTAAATTTGTAGGTCTTCAGTAGGATTTACATTTAAGCATGCTCTTTAGGGGGAAAGAGTAGAAGAAAGAAGAGCCTGGGTCTCTTGCTTGGGAAGTGTGCTATGATTATTCTCTTGAAACCACAGCCGTTTCTAATTTTGTGGAGAAGAATCATGAGGTTAATATGGTAATTCTAAAGTTTTGAGATACGCCCGTCTTTAAACATTTATTTATGTATATATGTGTTTGGGCACACGTGTGTGTGCACACAGGCCACAGACTACAGTGGAGGTCAAGGGACAACTTGGCAGGAGTCAGTTCTCTCCTTCTAGCATGTGTGTCCCAGGGATTCAGCATCAGGACCAGTAGCAAGTGCCTTTATCCACTGAGTTATCTCCCCAAGTTATCCCCCTCTAAGAAAGACCCTGGGCCATGCTCTCCTTTCCCACTTAAGTAAGGAACTTGCAGATTTCTGCTGACCTTTTCCCTAAATCTCTTCCCCAGAGTGAAAAAAAAAGAAAGAAAAAGAACATATTCCTCTACCCCTTGTTAAAACTGTCAGCGTCTTAAAATTTGTTTTTTATTTCTTTTCTTTCTGGTACTTTCTTTTCCAAAACCTTCTATGGCTCTTCTACAGCTCATCTAGTCAACTGCTTCTGTTTCTTATTCTCCCTCCATTCCCACCGGGCTCTAGACTCAGCCTTTTGTGACAAGATGGTGTCATCTACAAGTGCGCTGGGCCACATGGTCCGTGAGTCACAGGTTAGACACACTCCTCTCCTTTCTGGGTAAACACGAAGGCTCCTTCTGTCTCCACTGTTCCTGGTCTCAGGAATATCTTCTTCCAGTCTTCACCAAGCTGATTTTCTCTTTAATGGGCCACCTAAGGATGATCCAACCTCCTTTTCTGTAGAGCATTTGCCACGGGTCAGTAGTTTTCTGTTTGTTGATTCACGTCTCGTTAATTTCCTGTCTTCTCTCAATAGAACGTAACCTCTGTGGTAGAGGAGATCTTCTTATTGGCTATGGAAGCGTGAATGAGATTGTCCCCCATAGACAAGGCTATTCACACATGTGATCCCTGGTTGTTGGCACTGTTTGGGGAGGATGTGGAACCTTTTGGGAAGGGAGCCTTGCTGGAGGAAGTGTGTCACTGGGGGTGGGCTTTGGGTGTTTGTGGTCTCTCCCCACTTGCAGTTTGCTTTCATGCAAGTTCAAGATGTCGCTTTCTGTTCTTGCTGCTGTGTCTGCTGCTTGCTGGTCCCCTCTCATGGTGGACTCTTCCCTCTCTGGAGCTGTAAGCGAAAATAACCTCTTCTTCTGTAAGCTGTTCCTGGGCATGGTATTATAGCCCAGTAATAGGAGAGTGACAGATATTTATCAATGACCTGCACATGCCCAGGACAATGTTGGACCAAGGTAATAAGTATTATTACTACTACTAATAAGTATTGCATAAGTCAGTAAATGAGCAAATGAGCTCAGCTCAACGGGATATACTTGTCGTCACAGGAGCCTACAGAAATATCTCCAGAGTTCAAGGCCAGTCTGGGCAATATAGCAAGATCCCGTCTCAAAAAAACTTTTTGTTCTGTGTGTCTGTTTGTTTCAAGAGAGGGTTTCTCTGTGTAGTCTTGGCTGTCCTGGAACTCGCTCTGTAGACCAGGCTGACCTCAAACTCCAGAGATTCGCCTGCCTCTGCCTCCCAAGTGCTGGAATTAAAGGCGTGCTCTGCCACTGCCTGGCTCCTTGTCTCAAAATTAAAAAAAAAAAAAAGAAGATGTGTGGATGGATGGATAAATGGATAGATAGGTAGACAGACAGACAGACAGGCAGACAGACATATATAAAAATAAGACATATAGGCATGACTGATTTGGAACAAATTGATAAAGGTGGTTGTCCTAGGAATAAAAGGAATTACAAGCTTATATCTTATTTATTTTCTTACCCTAAAAAGAAACACAAGTAGAGGTAGTTTTAAGGATTCTCTTTTGCGTTTTATATGAATTTCCCATATTTCCTAATATAAACAGGTTTTATTTAAAGCCAGAAAGGCAGAGTGCTGTCTGGAAGGTAGCTACTAACCTCCTTCCCATTGTTGGAGCAGACCAGCTTCCCTATTCTTCCCCAGACACGGTTGCTCTTGTTTTCTACAAAGGCCATAGTCATTTATTTTGCTGTGAGCCCACATATTAGAATATTTTCTGAATAGGTATGTGTGTAGGTTTTCTTGATCATCACTAAGGGAAAAAAACATCAGGCTTAGATGGTCTCCATGGCAACGAGTGCAGCGCTAAGCTCGGTCCCTGAGGATAACAGCGGCAGATATTCCAGCCACTGGAGGTGTCCTGGCTTGCCTCCAGGCTACACATTCAGTTCTCTGAGCGCCAGTCTCAGGGCCCATCTTCAGTCCCAGCCTCTCTGCTTTCCAAACGCCATCTGAGCCAATGCTGGGGGAGCCTCTCCTCCTGGTGCTGCTGCTTCTGCAAGCTGCTGCTCCCAACACTCATGGCCACCATCTGAACCCTGCCTCTCCTTTGCGCTCAGAACCCAATCCTTGAAGGAAGTGCAACTTGAAGCTCAGACACTGTGATCTCCCATCAACTTCGTGGAGCACTTAGTGGAGCGCTAGTGATGTCGGAAACCTGGACAGTACTGAACCCTACTGGGTTTTCTAGACATGGGAACCTATGACAAAGACTTCCTACCCTCGGCCCTTCTCTCTTTTTTATTTTATTTATTTATATCTTTGGAGGCAGAGTCTTATGCAGCTCAGAATGACCTCAGACTTGCTACATGGTTGACGATGACCTTGGCTACTCCCTGTCTCTAATGTGTCACCCTGGCTGGGTCATGGGTGTCCAGGGATGTGTATTATATGAATGTTTCTGTTAGGGTGTTATAGGCAGCTTTAAATTCACAGAAAGATTTAAGGGCATGGTAGATCCATTTTCAGTACTCATTTGGGGAGGGGGGCACAGGGTCTCATGGAATCCAGGCTCTCTTCGGTAGCCAAGGATGATCTTGAATTTCCAAGACCCCAGCCTCTGTCCAATATTGGGTTTGAATGTGAAAGTCTAACTTTTACACAGCAAATATCCATCCCAGTTGCTTTATTTTAAGTGCCAGACTTAAGGCAAGTGTTGTGACTGAAGAGACAGCTCAGCGGTTAAGAGCACTCACTGTGCAAGGTAAGGATCTGAGTTCCAATCCCTACCACTGACCCTAAAAGGTAGTGCTGTTTCCAGAAGGGTGCAGAGGAACCGTTTTAGGTAAAAAACTGTAGTCCACATTTTATTTGTCTTTGCATCTCAGAGAGTTTTTTGAGTTTGGGGGAGATAGTAGAAGCTCCCCAAATGTGACTGAGGAAAGAAAATGAATGGTCAGATAAATGAAGGAGCCTCTGACAAGTGCTTTTGCTCTCTGCAAGAATCCCCAGTTTTGTGACAGTTTCCTGAGACATTTCTCACTGGCTGCAAGAGGCTGGGCTGTTTATCACCTTTGGCCACCTTTCTGTATCTTTAAGATACAGTCACATGAAAGACAGCTAACATACGAAGCCCCACATCTGCCATCTTCCGTCAGGGACACTGAAGGTTTATTAACTATGATATCCCTTCGTGAAAGACCCATCAGGAATCAAAGAGCCTTGTGATGAGACAGGCCTGCTGAGGCCGGGGCCAAAAGTCAGATTTGAACATCTGCAGCTTGTCCTTACCAGCGTGTGCCTGTCTCGAGAGCTGGTAACATTTCTAGTGACTTTTTGTAGGTCACACTCAATTCAAAAACGCTCTTGAAGGTTGGTGGTGACAGAAAAGCTTTGGGAGACTTCCAGACGTGACTCATTCACACTCACTGCGTGCAGAAAGATGAGAGAATTTTGAAGACCCTTCATTGTCCATTTTATCAGAGCAACTTCTTTTGTTACTAAGAAGAAACAGAGTGATAGACAAAAAGGGACTGTAAAGACAGCTCAGTTAGTACAGTACTCACTGGGTCTGAATTTGATCCCTAGCACTGATGTAGGTGGGCCTTCTGTTATGTGTTATTTTCATTGGTTAATAAGGAGACGCCTTGGCCCTCTGATAGGACAAAAAATTAGGTAGGCGAAGTAAACAGAACAGAATGCTGGGAAGAGGGCAATGAGGCAGACACCATGGAGCCAGCCACCAGGTCAGACATGCTGAATCTTTTTCGGTAGCCACCACCTTGTGGTGCTACACAGATTATTAGAAATGGGTTAATCAAGATGTGAGAGTTAGCCAGTAACTAACTCTCTAGAGATAATGGGCCAGGCAGTGTTTAAATGAATACAATTTGTGTCTTGTTATTTCCGGGTCTAAGCTGGCCATGCGGGGGCCAGGCGGGATGAAAAGCAGGCCTGCCTGCAGCTCCTCACTACATAGGACTCACTTTTTTTTTTTTAAAAAAAAAATACCTACACGGTATGGGTCTGCTTGTCCAAGGCTGGGACAAGCACGTAAATGGATCCCTTGGTTTGCTCCGTCAGTCAGTCTGGCCAGTGGGTGAGCTCCAGGATCAGTGAGAGACCCTGATGTACAGACAAGTAAATAAAGTAATGTGGAGAATGAAGGAAAACATTGATGTTGACCACTGACCTCCACATGTGCATGCACACATGCATACATATGTGAACATGTATATACGCACACATGATGAGAGAGAGGCTAAATGATTTCTGCAGTCTTTAGACCTTCCAAGAGTAACTCCATATCCTTTGGGGCCTGTTTTTTTTTTCTCTTAGGCATGTGTGTGTGTGTGTGTGTGTGTGCGCACACACATACACACACACACACACACTCCCCAATATAATAGGACCCCAGACCTTAGTAGGACCTTAGCACAACTGATTCCATGTTGGAAGTACCATTCAGGCTGTAAAACTCATAGACAATACCACCTCCCAAAATGAAAACAAAGACTTAATCTGTCAAACTCTGTAGTTCTAGGACAGTCTCTAAATGTACTAGTCTTGTATTTTGGCTTCTGTAGTTCTGCTTCTGGCTAACTGTTCTTGTTAACTGTAATATGTCAACCCAGGGTATGGTTTTTGCGCTTAAGAGTTCATCCTGAGAAAGACTCTTGTTGACATTGGGATATGGAACACCCAGTGTAGTTGGCAGCCAGCTAATAAAGCCTTTCTATTGGCTTAAACCCATGTCCAAGGAGTCTTCTCTGGTGTCTCCCTCAAACACTAGCTGTCCTGGAGCTCCCAATGTAGACCAGGTTGGCCTTGAAGTTATAGACATCCTCCTGCCTCTGCCTCCCCAGTGCTGGGATTCAAGGTGTGTGCTGTCATATTCTACTTGAAATCCATCTTTTAACTTGGAAAGAACAGAAGCTGTAAATTCACCAAGAAAAAATAAAACAACTCATCGAGATACAATTTGCCTGAAGGATTATGTGTTGGAGTTTCTGGGGAATTGGTAGATTTGTGACTGATAGACCAATGAGATCCATAACCAAGTGACAGGTTCATTTATAGGAAATGTGGATTACTGTCACCGCAGGTACCTAGGTCCTCTGCAAGTCTCATTTCTAATTACAAAGAGATCTATATCTCAGAGTCTACCTGTTGTGAAATATATCCGTGTAAGATGTGTTACATTTATGTTGTGGAACGTTTCTTTAATGATGCAAAGATGTGCTGCATTCCTGTATGTTGGTTGCATTTACTTAACTCTCTAAAGCTGTGTTACCTTGCATGTCTAAAACACCCGATTGGTCTAATAAAGAGCTGACTGACCAATAGTTAGGCAGGAGAAAGGATAGGTGGGTCTGGCAGACAGAGAGAATAAATAGGAGAAATCTAGGCTTGAGAGAGAAGGAGGGTCAAGAAAAGGAGAAGGAGAAGACAGGGGTCAGCCACCCAGCCACACGGCCAGTCATGGGGTAAGAAGAAAGACGTATAGAATAAAGAAAGGTAAAAAGCCCAGAGGCAAAACATAGAAGAGATACAGAATAAGATAATTTAAGTTAGAAAAGCTGGCAAGAGACAAGCCAAGTGAAGGCCGGGCATTCATAAGTAAGAATAAGTTTCCACGTATTTATTGAGGAGATGGGTGGCAGGCCCCCAAAGAGTCAATAAACCAACTACATCTATGAAGTAAACTATTAGAATCCTAAGCTAAAGGGTTCTGGCTGTTCTTTTCCAGGAAGCTTGAGGAGGCTTTCCATAGAGGGCTTTAGCCTCAGGGCACTTGTACTGGAGGCTTAGAAGAGTTTCTATGTCTTCCTAATGCCTTACTGGGGTGCATAGGAACTTTCTGGTGTTTTGACAGTCTAAACAGGCCATAGGGACAAGGGCCTGGCCTCTTTTACATCTTCTCAAGTCACCTTCTCTATGTCTGCGATGGAATATACATGGAGATTTCCTTCCATGATTCCAAACTGGGAATAGATCAAAACTGCCTTCACTTGGGACATTAATGCAAGTGGAGACAAAGATAGTTGACAAGTGCACTAGCTTACTGTGGTAGTTTGAATGTAATTGGCCCCCATAAGCTCAGAGGGGATGCCACTATTAGGAGTTGTGGCTTTGTTAGAGTAGATATGGCCTTATTGGACGAAGTGTGTCACTGTGGGGGCAGGCTTTGAGGGTTCCTATGCTTAAGATACCACCCAGCATCTCAGTCCACTTCCTGTTGCTTTCTGATCATGACGTGACCAGTACCATGTCTGCCTGCATGCCACCATATCCCACCCTGGTGATAATGAACTGAACCTCTGAAAATGTAAGTGAGCCACCCCAATTAAATGTGTTCCTTTATGAGTTGCCGTGGTCATGGTGTCTCTTCAGAGCAATAGAAACCCTCACACACTTGCCTTCTTTTTCTGTCTCTCACCCTGTTTCTCTGGTTCTGACCATGATGTGTGTGATAGCTATTCTTGGTTGTCAACATGACATCTGACATTCACTAAAACCCCCAAATGGGGCACACTTGTGAGGAATCTTTTTCTTAATTTGTAGTAGGAAGATGTACTTCTAATCTGGATTTTTGGGGTGAGAAGATATACCTTCAATCTAGATCTTTTGAGGTGGGAGGAACCACCTCTAAACTGGGCCCTTCCTTCTGCTGGAAGCCTATAGAACAGTGGTTCTCAACCTTCCTAATGCTATGACCCTTTAATACAGTTCCTCATTTCGTGGTGACCCCCAACCATAAAATTATTTTGTTGATACTTCATAGCTGTAATACTGATACTGTTATGAATCATACTGTAAATATTTGTGTTTTCTGATGGTCGTAGGCCTTCCTGTGAAAGGGTCGTTTGACTCCAAAGGGGTGGCGATGCACAGGTTGAGAACCACTGTTATATAAAGACATGGAAGAAACAAGTTTTTGCTCCTTACCTGCTTATTCTTGCATTGCTAGCAAGTCCATTCCTTCACTGGTATTAGAGCCTACTTCTTTGGGATCCCAGTGTATATTGAAGGCCAACTGAGACATCCAGTCTTATGGACCAAACAACTACTGGATTCTTGGACCTTCCATTCCTAGGCAGCCATTGTTGGATTAGCTGAACCACAGCCTGTAGGTCATTCTAATAAACCCCCTTTCTATATATACAGAGAGATTCATTCTATAGGTTCTGTTCCTCTAGCGAACCTTGAGTAATACAATATGTTTTCATCTCAACCTCTTGTTGACAGGGATTTCCCTTATACAGTTAAGCCTCGTACCCTGCTTTTTGGGTATGAGTGTCCACATATGTGGGGATGCATGTGAATGCTAAGTGTGTATATGCATGCATATGCACACATGTGTGTAGCCCAGAGATTAACCTCTGGTGTTCTTCTATTAGAGCCGTCCATCTTGTGTTTTTGATGTGGGATCGCTCACTGATCTAGAATCACCAAAGAGACTAGGTTTATGTACTGGTGAGCCCCCGCATTTTACCTGTCTCTTCCTTTCCCGAAATGGGATTGTATGTGTGCATCCCACACTCAGCTTTACATGGCCTCCAGGGGCCGAACTCAGGTCCTCAGACTCACAAGGAAGCATTTTAGCACCTAAACTGGTTCTCTGGCCTCTCTGGCTCCACTTTAAACGATAGGGTGGCAAAGCCCTGGCCTGACAAAAGGAAAGGAAACAAAACAAAGGCTACAGTGTTCTTGGCATGAATGCTACATGTTCGTTAGTGTTGAGAGCTAACTGTGGGGGCACAGATGAGTTATTCAATATTCCTAATTCTCCACTATAAAAATATCAAAGAAGACAGGCTTGTTTCTCCCTCTGTGTCCTTTCACCTTTCCCAAGGACTCACACCCCCTGCCAGATACTGGACTCTCTAGCTGTGGTGCTCTTTTTAAAGACAGTCGGAAGACAGTCCACCTGCTGTTTGCTTTGAACTCAGGAAATGAACATCATACCATATGGGCTCCTTAGCACCCACCCACATGGCCCTAGACACAAGCAGCGGATCCTCCGGCAGCTGGGACAGGTGCCACTAGGGTTGCTGCTTTCGATACAGCTCTTTAGATATCCATGACATTTTTATTGTACAGATACAGATTTTAATTTTGGTCTTCTCACTAACTACAGACAGATTCAGAATATCTCTGCCTGTCCATAGCACACAGCCTAGCAATGAACAAGAAAAGGGTATCAGTGACAGCCTTGCAATTCGCGTCTGTCCAGCAGTACAAAAGTATAAAGACGGAAGAAAGGTAAGATGTGGGGCCCCCACCCGTGACATACTTCCTCCAGCAAGGCTTCACCTCCAAAGCTTCCACAAACAGCGCCACCAAGTGGTGACCAAGTGTTCCAATATCTGAGCCCACAGGAGACATCCCCATTTAAACTCTCATAGACACCTACTACATATGTGTTGGCCAAGGTTTCTGTCCCACACAGTCCTGCAATCATTTAGTTCCAAAAAAACACACAGAGGTCTACATTAATTATAAACTGATTGACCTAGTATCTCAGGCTTCTTATTAATTCTTATAACTTATATTAGCCCATTAATACTTGTCTGTATTAGCTACGTGGCTTCGTATGTTTTCCGGCGAGGCAGTCACATCTTGCTTGCTCTGTGTCTGGCTTCATCTGTCTCTGGGTGATGACTGCAGACTGAAACTTCCCTCTTCCCAGAATTCTCATTGTTCTGCTTCTACTTCCTGCCTGGCTACTGGCCAATCAGTGTTTATTTAAAATACAAGTGACAAGGTACAGACCATTGTCCCACAGCAAATATGTACTACTGATGCTCAGATATTGCACTCTGTAATTCATTTCTTTTTTAAAAAATATTTATTTATTTATTTATTATGTTCTGTCTGTGTGTATGCCTGCAGGCCAGAAGAGGGCACCAGACCCCATTACAAATGTTGTGAGCCACCATGTGGTTGCTGGGAATTGAACTCAGGACCTTTGGAAGAGCAGGCAATGCTCTTAACCTCTGAGCCATCTCTCTAACCCCCTGTTATTTACTTGTTAATTAAAAACAAAGGCATGAAGGACTGGGAAGAGGAAGGGGATTGGTAGGAGTTGGGCTGGGGGTGAAAGTGGGTACTGGGTTGGAGTGAATCAAAATATGTACATGTATGAAAATGTTGAAATAAAACTCAGTAGTATAATTCATTAATGTACAATAATCAAAACAATTTTAAGGTCTGACTAGTTTTATTTTTATATGTATGGGTATTTTTTCCTAAATTTATACACCAAGCACATGCCTAGTGCCTTCAGAGATTAGATGAAGGTGACAAATAGATCTCTTGAAACTGAAGTTATGAATGATTGTGAACCATCAAGTGCATGCTGGGAAATGAACCCAGGTCCTTGGCAAGAGCACTATGTACTCTTCAAAAATTATCACTGACTCATTTCTGTGGCCCTCAAAACAGTTAGTTTGTTTTTGAGACAGGGTTTCTCTTTGTAACAACTCTGACTGTCCTGGAACTCACTCTGTAGACCAGGTTTCCCTTAAACTCACAGAGATCCACCTGCCTCTGCCTCCTGAGTGCTGGGATTAAAGGTGTGCGCCACCACTGTTTGGGTTTCTCAAAACATTTAAAACAAATACACTCATTTTTGTACTTTTGTGTGAATGGATTTACTAAGCCATTGACAAACCAATTTTTATAAGGAAAAGGGAGAAATGATAGACACCTGGATCTTTTTTCCTGAGAGAAAGATTTGCCTCAAAAGGTTGATGGGCATAGCCAATCGTGTATGGAGAATCAAGGTAAATTTCACTGGAATCAGTAAATTGGTGCCTGAGTAAATAGGGTGGTGATGTTTGGAGGAAATGCCATGTTCAGTGCCAGGGATAAAGCGACCCAGGCTGTGTGTATGCCAAGTTGCCCACCACATAAAGAGGGCTAGTATTACCTCACAGCGTCCAAGAGCGGTAGAAGCAAAGATAACACCTGTGTGCTTGGGTACTGCACCTTGTAATGTTGAGGGGGTATCTAGGCTTGTCTCTGGCCACAGGCTTTGAAATGTGCTCACTTAACACCTAGCAAATAGCTCAGTATTTGAGTGTAACCCCTGTTAGAGGTCATAAAGCAGATGGAATATTTAGGGGGGATTCATCTAACTAGGAATGCTCTGTCAGTAGTGGGATCCTTCTACATTTTGATATGTGTGCAGGTGTGCATGCAAGTGCGAGGGCAGGTGTGCACACAGGTGTGCATGCAAGTGTGAGGGCAGGTGTGCACACAGGTGTGCATGCAAGTGTGAGGGCAGGTGTGCAGGTGTGCATGCAAGTGTGAGGGCAGGTGTACCTGTCGCTTTGCTATGGTTGTTACAAAATACAGATAAAAGAAACTTAAAAAGGATAAGGTTTATTTTTGACTCATAGTTTTGAGAGTATGTAGTCCATCAAGGAGGCCTGTCATGTCCAGTCCACAGCTAGAAAGCAGAAAGAACTGAATGGGGCTGGAGAGGTGGCTCAGAGGTTAAGAGCATTGCCTGCTCTTCCAAAGGTCCTGAGTTCAAGTCCCAGCAACCACATGGTGGCTCACAACCATCTGTAATGGGGTCTGGTGCCCTCTTCTGGCCTGCAGGCATACACACAGACAGAATATTGTATACACAATAAATAAATAAATAAATATTTTTTTTAAAAAAAGAAAGAACTGAATGCCTATTCTCAGCTCGTTTTCTCCTCTCTCTCCTTTGTTTCTTCTTCTCCCTCCCTCCCTTCCTCTTTCTTTCTTTCTTTCTTTCTTTTTCTTTCTTCCTTTCTTTCTTCGTTTCTTTCTAAATTCAGCCTAGGAGCCCAGCTTCTGAGATAATCCCACCCATATTCAGGACGCTCCCCCTCTTAAGTTAATTCTTTCTCACAGCACGTCCAGAGGTGTATCTCCCAGGTGATCCTAAGTCTAGTCAAGCTGATGGAGAAGCTTTGGCACCCCACTGTGACGTCATCCACTTGTGCTCAGCTGTCCACCATCCCTACGGTTGAGATGTGGATCCACAGTCCTTGCATGACGTCAGCAGTGTCAGACATGAAGATACACTATGCCAGCGGTGCTCTCTGTAAGCCCTACTGGCTGGCTAATTCTTTCTGTTTTTTATGGCAGGATCTTCTCATGAGCATGTTCAGGAAAAGAAAGAGAAAACATGCGGGTGAAAATGTATAGGAAAAAGAGGCAATGAGAAGGAAGGAAAAAGGGAAAAAGTCAGTGAGGCACAGTTGTGTGCATGTCAATCAGAGATGTGGTCTCAGCATCCCAGGAGACAGGGGGTGGCAGCATTGGGCAGTAGACAGATGTAACACCATTTGCCATCTTGAGTCACCAGCCTTCGCTAGTGGGTGTAGAGATGTGGGTCTTGGCTGACAGTCATGACTGAAACTAGACACACATACACGAGTGTACTTTGGCATTTTTCTAATTAGTCCACACCCTCAAATGATTCCACAGCAAGCTCAGGCTTAGACTTGATCTGCCTCCCAGAGTCTTCTTGCTCAAGGGCTCAAGTAAGGTACTGCTTATTTTTTTCTTCTCTAGACACTCAATGTGTCTGGTCTAACCCTGACAGCTGAGGTCAAGTGATCCCCGATGGTCGGTCCTTCCAGAGAAAGAAGAGGCAGAAATGGTGAGCAAGTGAATGAAAAGGGAGCCAGTATCGTGCTCAGATAATTGGCTCCACTGCCCACCTCTGTGGGGGTCAGCTCCCATTCGCTTCTCAGCAGACTCAGGTCTGCAGAGTTTAACAGTTGGACTATTTGAAAGGCCCCCACTGTGGACTTAGTACTCCATTCTGCAGAAGGCAAGCTGGTCTGAGACACACCAAGACATAGCAGCACCCTTTAAGATATTAAAGATACTCCAGAAGAGGTCAGCATTAACAAGTACACAATTTTTGTTTTGTTTTGTTTAATGAGCAAAATATTTTTGACAATAAAATGTAAGGATATTCCGGAATGGAGGTGTGTCCTTGAGCAAGGGAGCTATGGCAAGGAACTCAGGTTCAGGACCTAGGCACACACGGTGGGTTTGGGGTGAGAACAGGAGACAGGAGCATCCAAGCGGGAAAACAGAATGATCTTAGGACAATCTCTAAGAACTGTTGATGTAGACGTTGAGTTCAAGCCATCAGTAGATGTGAATTCCACCATACTATGTGTTGTTGTTTAATGTTGGCATGTTCCCTGGCAGGCTCGCAGAGCAGTCAATAGTCCGACAAGGACAGCTGTGGGTCCCTGCAAGATCCCCAGGGTGGCAGGCTGGTCCTGCCATGCGGCCCGGAGAGCAGGCGGGTGGGTGCGGCGGATGGTGGAGTAAATAGACATAAGGCTATACATAAAGCAAAACGTTTATTACTTAAAGAAGAGACAAAGAGACAGAGACAGAGACCGAGAGACATAGAGACATAAAGACATAGAGACAGAGGAGACACGTGTGCACACGCTGAGAGAGAGGGACAGAAGAGGTTAAGATGGCGACTAGGAGGTCAGAAGTGGCTGGGAGTGGGCGTGGCTTGCCCTTAAAGGGACCAGAGCAAAAGAATAACATTATGAGTTCTTCAAGGGCTGGGACCCTGTTAGATTTTTCTCAGAGTATCAGACAAACCTGGGTGTGGAGGATAACCAGAGGAAGAGGCACTACCTCTCTGGTATGTGACAGTTTACAATCTAGTGGCAGAGACAAAGAACACATAAATAAATTTGCAATGCTAACCGCTGAAGGCCACTCCTCACAGACAGGGCTTGTTACCGATGGGAAGAGGGATGGGAGGTCTCTCACCATGTCAGGTCGGTTTACTTCTGAATCCACACAGTACAGTGGGTCCTGTGGAAGTAGAATACACTTTTGTACAGCATAGAAAACCACACAGTATAACATATGTCATACATGCCCACAGCACAACACATGTAACCCAGCCCACACAACATATACACAACAACATACGACACCACAGATAGTTAACACACATAACAAAACACATAAATACACACTATACATACAGCATAGCCCATACACAGCATACAATATACACACAACACACAAAATACACACACACACACACACACACACACACACACACACACACACACACACTGCAATCTCCCCATGGAGCCCTCTGCACAGGTTACTTCCTGGTCCAACAGTTTTTATCTCAGTGCTTACTGCTTTTGCCATTACAAGCAGGTGACACTAATGGTTTGTGTGGCTTGCTGGGAGGCTGGGAGGAGATATGATGCTTTGTAGAGAGGCCCATCCCTCCCTCCAGGGTCCGGCTCACCCCAAGGTCAAAAGGACCAGCCTTTCAGAGCACCTAAACTCACTTGGCTAATTAACTGGCAAACTCAGCTTAACGTAATCAGAGCATTGCTTCTGAAACCGCCTACTACATTCCAGCTCCCAATATGAAGTGTGCCGGCTTCGTCTCCAGCTCGGCGTCTGGCTGCTCCCTCGTGGTCAGGTCAAGAGCCCAGGATCTTCCTTTTGGAACTTTGCTCTCTCGGGCACCTGAGAGTCGATCAGACAATCAGTAATCCCATTTCTGTGCAGGCTCCAATACTTCTCGCCCCTTTGTGAGTTCTGCCTTAAAATCCTGCCTTGTCCCACTTCCTCTCTAGCTTCTCTGTGTTGCAGGCTCAGAACAGCCATGGACTTGTCCTTGGGTGCTAACACCTACCTCCAACAGTAACCATCTTTTAAGGTCAGCATCTCCCTGTTGGGGGCTGTTGACCCAGACCCTGAACTTCCTGTAAACAACTTGTTATGCTTGCAGCTGCTCTGAGCAAAACAACCTATTTTCCTGTGTTTGCAGCTGCTCTGAGCACGACCCTCAGGAGTTCCTGATGGCGGGGGAGTGGTTTCTGGTGGGCTTGACTGGGGCGTGGCTATCAGTTAAGGGTCCATATATAAGAGGCTCTGGTACACAGAGCATTCTTGTTTCAAGGATGACCTGTGTCTGTCTGTGTGTCTTTGTGTGTTTAAATCTCCAGGCCCTTGATGGCTCATGAATGGTCCTGTAGTGTAGACGCTGCACTATGGGCGTTGTACCATAGTACACGTAGTAGTACAGACGGTACATCTACCGCTGACCCGCATATCCTGTAATTGCTGGCCTCTCTGACTTTGTCCACCTACCTTCCTCCTCCCTCTCTGACTTCATGTAATCATTCTCTCCTCTGTTTACTCCTCTCAAGGTATCCTGGCTTGCTTGTCCCACCTTGAACATGCAGAGCATGATCTTGTCTCAAAGACCACAGCTATCTGCCGGCAATTCTGCCTCACTCTCCCTCTGGCCTGTTCTTAGCTTTGAATGCCACCCTCCTGTGTTTAAAATAGGTTCCCCACTCCCACCGCCTCTCCCCATGTCTCTATAGTGCATCTCTAGCATATTATGTATCTTTTTGGTTTGGTTTATTATATGATTCACTCATGTGAATGCCGGATTCACCAGAACAGAAGTTTTATTTTTCGGTATTGTTCATGCGACACCTGATACTCTAAAACCCAAGGATGTCTGACTATATAATGCGGCACACCACGCCCTTCTGCGCTCTATGTGCCACCATACAGTTCTTGAACCGGGTAAGGGGCTGGAGATTGAAACACACAAAGACTCATAGACAGAGAGACAGGTCATCCTTGATGCTAGAATGCCCCCTTTATTGTGTCCAGGGGCAACTTATATAGGGATAGCCACGCCCCAGTCAAATGCACCAGAAACCATTCCCCTGCCATCAGGAGCGCCTGAGGGTCTCGTGCTCAGAGCAGCTGCAAGCACTCAGATCAGGGGAAAACAAGTTGTTTACAAGAAATTCAGGATGGGGGGGGGTCACAGCTCCCAACAATATACAAATTATTTAAGAGCAAAGGTAGAGGGTCCTATGACAAGGTGAACTTAATAACTATTCAGAAATGGGGCACTATTAAACCTTTATGTGTAAACTGAAGATGTAGCTGATCTTTCTTGCCCCTTAAAAAATATATATATATATATATCACCAGTAATCCCAGCATTCAAGATGGAGGCAGGTAGAGCAGCAAGCGGTTCAAAATTATTCTTGGGTGCATAGTAATTTAGAGGCTAGTCTGGGATACTTGAGGCTCTGGAGAGAGAGACAGAGACAGAGAGAGTGTGTCTCCCACATGAAGAGATGTGTCTAAAAAGAAAACATTAAGGTAACAAGGTGACTTACTTAGAATAAAAGGCAGCTCTGCTGTTTAAGTAGTTCAAGGTTAAGGAAGGCCGTTTAGCAGAGTCTGGAACAGAGGGAGGGCAGGGCAGGACCTTGCAGAGAGAGGGAGGGCTGAGCATGAAGCTTCAACAGCTGGACCTGCCTCAAGATCCCTTGTAGCTGTCTGGCTAGCGTGACAAGGCCAGCAGGAACAGACCCCGAGAAGTGGCAGATGAGGTTAGAGATGGAGTCAGAGCTAGATGGGGCAGGTATTTCTGGGAGGGAGCTGGGTTTTAAGTGTGATGGGAGGCCCAGGAGTACTTTGTGACCCATAGTTGGATTTGGGATTTTAAAGATGAGTGTGATGCCTGCGGGGGGGGGGGGGGGGAGACAGAAAGCAGCAGGAAGGAACCTCCGTTGTCCAAGCATGGGAAACTACAGCTTGGAGTAGGGTGGTGGTTGCAGAAAGCATGGGAAGGGTTTTATTTTACCACTTATTTTGAAACCACCTTACAGAACAAAATGAGATAAAGGAATGTGAATATATGCTCTCTTTAGTGTAATTCGCTTTCAAAGTCTTGTCCTGTGGTGTTTGAGCTCCTCAATGCCCCCTCACCTGTTCCTTCTTTCTCGTCACTTGCTCATGAGTGGATGGATGTTCCCAGCGTTCGGGAGGCAGAGGCAGAGGCAGGTAGATCTCAGTGAGTTCGAGGCCAGCCTGGTCTACAAAGCGAGTTCCAGGACTGTTACACAGACAAACCCTGTCTCAAAAAACAAACAAACAAACAAAAAAGTGAATGGTTAAAAAGATACATTTTTTAACCTGCTGCTGGTGGCACATGCCTTTAAGCCCAGGACTGAGGAGGCAAGGCAGGCGGATCTCTGAATTCGAGGCCATTCTGGTCTTCAGAATCTGCACTTCAGAATCTACAAAGTGAGTTCCAGAACAGCCATGACTACACAAAGAAACCATGCCTTGAAAAACCAAACCAAAAAAGACATGTTTTTGAAGATCTATATTCATGTATATTTTTGTATATGTTGTATATCCAGGCTCATAATTTTTATTTAAATTTTGATCAGCATCTAGTGTACATATCACACCTTTATTTATATAAGTTTCTGTGAGCTACTTGATCATAAGCTGCATATATCATGCCGTTTTGCCTTTGTATTCATGTAGGGAATAAAGGGAGCCCCGAGGGAATGTGTATGTGATAAAGACCAATGTCTCAGACTCATAGGAGTTGACAAATCTTCCTTGAGTCAGGCACAGAGAATTGGCCAAGTCGTCTTCTGGTCCATGTGGCAGTAGAGAGAAAGCATAGATTATAGGTGACTGCAACCTGAGACTGGTCCCCTACAAAGACCCCCTACCAAAACCAGCTAATCCTTCTTCTGGGCGCTACACATGATAATCACATAGGTCCTGGGTTTTGGTTAGTTGGTGCTGCTCCAGCAGAATAAACATGGCTCATCTGATCCCAGATTTTCCGTACAAGAAAATGTGTCTGTGTGTTCTTTCTTTCTTTAAAAAAAATATTTATTTATTTGTTTGCTTGTTTGTTTGTTTATTTATTTATTATGTATACAATATTCTGTCTGTGTGTATGCCTGCAGGCCAGAAGAGGGCACCAGACCCCATTACAAATGTTGTGAGCCACCATGTGGTTGCTGGGACTTGAACTCAGGACCTTTGGAAGAGCAGGCAATGCTCTTAGCCTCTGAGCCATCTCTCCAGCCCCATTTGTTCTTTCTTTATTCCCTCCTCACCCCAGTTAGGTCAAATCCAAAGCCATGCAGGATCCTGTGTGTGTGTGTGTGTGTGTGTGTGTGTATATCTGTATGGTATGTTGTTGTATGTGATGCATACCCCTGAGTATGAGTGTGCACAGGCCTGTGTGCATGCGTGAAGAGGCTAAGCTAAACTGAATGAAAAAGAGAAATAAAAGGAAAGGGACGGACACGACTCCATCCAAGTATGGCGGAGGAGAAAATTTATTGTAGAGAGGTGGGAGAGCATAGAAGAGGCAGGGACATCTGGGAGAGTCCAGAGTGAACAAGACCAGACTGAGCTGGGTCTTGTGGGGGGAGAGGGAGGAAAAGGGGGACGTAAAGAGGAAGCAGGTGCCCCTGTCAGGAGGCCAAAGGTACAAGAGGGGGAAGGGTAACCACAATGACAGGATTACATAGAGAAGAGCCTGGGGGGAGGGAGGGCAGCCCATTCTCCAGGCTGGAGAGTTCAGGTAGAGGGTGGGCTGTGCTGAGATTCACACCCTGTCTCAGGTTGGAACTGAGGGCTGCAGGGAGAACCTGGCAGCCAGGTCTGCTTTGATATGTTAAATAGGCCCCTTAGCCTTTTGTACCCAGTTGACAACATAAAAAATCACTTGTTTTTCTCTGTACCCAGCACTCTGCCTTATGACTCCGGTCCCTCAGTGAACCAGAATTTACCATTTTGGTTAGGCTTGATGGCCAGGGAGCTCTCAGAATCCTCCAGTCTCCACTGGAGAATGCTGGGGTTACTGGTAAGCATAGCCATGCTTAGCCTTTTGCATGGGTGCTGGGGGTTTGAACTCAGGTCCTCAGCTTGGCCGATAAGTGTTCTTACCCTCTGGGCCGTCTCACTACTCTTTAGTCTAAGAACAAGACAGTTCCCAAGGTGCCGATAGAACAGTGAGAAACTCAGGCAATCTAAAACAGATGCTGGATTTTTTCTCTAATCTTCAGTGTAGAATCTATTCTCATCACTTGCTTCAATCTCATTCTTTATAATAAGTGATCTGGAGCTGGAGAGATGGCTCAGTAATTAAAAACACTTGTAGAAAGCCTGGTTCTGTTCCCAGCACCCGCATGGCTGCTCACAAGAATCTGTAACTCCAGTTCCAGGGGGTCTGATGCCCTCTTCCGGCCAGAGAGAGCAGATGTACCCATGATGTGTGCTTACATGCACGCAGGCAAAACACTCATCTGTTTATAAAATAAATAATATAAAGTAAATAGATTTTAAAAAATAAGGGGTGTGTGTATGTGTGTGTGTGTGTGTGGAGTGTGCGTGTGGTCAAGTTTGCACGAGTCCATTTTCTTCTTCCATTGTGGGTGCTGGGGACACAACTCAGGCTTGGCAGCAAATGCTTTCTCATCTACTGAGCCATCTTGCCAGCCAGTTCTCTCTTTGAGATTTCGAGTGAATTTTCATGTTTTGGAATATTTGTTCAAGAACTTCCCTTGGCTCTGTTAGTTTGATTTTGCTTTCGGACTGCTTCATTTCATTGGCTGAAACATTTGTTTCTCTGTTGCCCTAGAGCAGTGAGTGGTTCTCTACCTTCCTAATGCTGGGACCCTTTAATATAGTCCCTCGTGTTGAGGCGACCCCCAACTGACGCGAACCACCTTGAACCAGCAATGACGACGCAACCACGGAGCTCTTCTTGCGCGCAGTTTATTCAGGACCTTTGCTTCTCTCTTGCTTCTCTCCCGTTTCTCTCTGTCCCGGGGCAGACCTCTCCCAGCCCTTATATAGGCTATGGTCGCCTATCCTGGCGTGCCACGTGGACATCGCCCATAGGCTCAAGCATACGCAAGCGACACACGATCATAGCAGGTCATGGGCCATCACCATAAAAGGAGTTGTTTGTCACAGAGAGCGCTTGCTTTCGGGGTCGCGGAGGGTGGCAGCTGGCATCTTAAAGGCATGGCTCCACGCAGCTCTTTACAGTTCCCCCTTTTTTGTTTTCACATAAGCAACAGGTAAGAGTAGAGGTCTGATCTTTGTCAAAACATTAGAAGCAATATACTGATGTCTAGACAGGTGCTGTCCACCCAGAGAAACGCCAGATCCGCCCAGTGCCTTTTGCGCAGAGGTGGGAGATCAAGCAAAAACCCACATGCAATCAGACTTGCTCTTCTTGAGACCAACATTATGCGCTCTCAAGTGCAGTGCACAAGCCTCGCAACCTGTGTCAACAATCTTTTAACGTAGCTAGCCATATTTGGGGAGACCGTCCTGCTTCAATGGCCGTAAAAGCCTGGATGATCATAGCTGCGTTGTGACGCTGTGAGGTCCGTATGCAACATATGTACCACAGACACACCAAGGAGGCAAGCACCATTAGACCTGTCAGGGCTCCTATTCCCGCCCACTCCTTAAAGTAACTAAAAGTCCGTTTCAGCATATTGAGAAAAGCATTAGCAGTAGGTAATTCCAGCCGTGTGGCATTCAGGGAAATGATCTGGTTGGTCAAGGTGTCCGTTAGGTTCTCGAACTCCTTGCTCCACTTTCCCTGGAGGTATGCGCTCAGCTGCCGACTCGGGTTACCGTTCTTTGTAAAATTCTCAGCCAATCTAGAAGTGATGCATAAAGAGGAGAGGGAATGAATACATCCTACACTGGTTAAGGTTACTAAATCATCCACTTGCTCTTGTAAGAGATTTACTCTTTAGTTTACTGTCAAAATGCCAGCTTTTAAATGACCATCGATGGATTTTAAAGTGGTCATTGTGGAGGCTGTTCTCTCCACGATTTCATTAACTGTCTCTGCAATCTGAGTTGTTGCAGCCATGGCAACAGCAGCTGTCGTGGCAGCTGCAGCAGATACAGCAATTGTGGAGACTAGGGCTGCTGTTATCCCAAAGTCTCATTTTGTTCTGAGCAACTGAGTGAGGTACCGGTATCAACTCTGACCGGGATGGGAACATATGTGGGAACTCTCACCACCACAGCTGTGTTATAAGTACCATCCCAGCATTAACTTGCGAGGCAAGTTGCCTTGGAGGAATTACAATAGATCACATCCTCTGTGGCATTGGTAATATTAGTCAGCAAAAAGAAGAAAGGTGCCTTTAAGCACACTGGACTGGCAGAAACGGTCACATTGTTCATCATTTTATTTATAGTGACATTTGAAAGAACTCCCTTCGTATCTCGGCTGGCAGAGATGTTAAGTAGCTGAACAGTCAAATTATGAAGGGCAGCAAAAGGCTCTAGGGATGAGAAGGCCCCTCTTTCATTAGAAAGAATCCATTGAAACCAGGGCCAAGTATTTTTCTTATTAGTTTTCTGATTAGTCCAATTAGCAAGATTAAAGGAATATCTTCCTAAAGGAGGGGTAAATTCAAAACCTGGTGCAATCTACTTTGATTTATGATCTGGACTTTGACATGGTGTCCAATGAGGAGGGTACCCTAAATTAGGGGCACAATAAGGTAATACTTGTTGAGCAGTGGGATCCCCTAATCCTAAGCGTGAACTTGAAGACCGAAGCCCTTCCATCAACATTAATAAGGTAGTAATACTTGTGGCATTACCACCGTTTTTTACCGCTGCCTGTGCCTGAGGAAGCACCTGTATTTATTGTTTGGAGTGCTTCTGCGAGCATGGCGAGAGGAATATGATTATCAGTCAATGGGTCAAGCCAATTACCCACCGAGCTATTTTTCAACCATATACATGGGTTAGAATTATTTTCAAGAGAAAAATATAAAACTCCTTGAAGAGGAACATCATTTGCATTATACATAGCCATGCTAGGGTCTAAATTTATGCAGGGTAAGCTTAATTCACAACTAGTGGGAAAAAAGATGGGTAAAACTTTTGACATAGAATGAACAGGAATAGGAATTGGCCATGCTTTTGCTATGGCCCACAAGTGCTGTGGGAGTACCTTCCGCTGCTTCAGCCAATAGTCGCTGAAGCACGAGCCCACAGTGCTGAGGGAGGGCCTTCCGCTCCATCAGCCAACAGCCGTTGAAATACCAGCCCACTGGGGCGTGGTATATTTCTCTTTAAAAGAAGAGTGGCAAGCCTCGGCTTGGCCTCTTGGTTCCAGCGCTTGGTTCCGGCTCCTGCTCCCGGCTCCTGCTCCAGCGGCTAGGCTCCCTTCCTGACGGTTTATGGTGTATGTAAGTTTTACCCCCCAAAATAAATACCCCTTTAAAACATAACTGGTGTGGGATTGATTTGCCATTAACTATTTACCAGTATAGGCAGGGCCATTATCTGTTTTTAACTGTTGGGGCTTGCCCCATGCTGCCCATGCTTCTAAACAGTGGGCAATCACATTGTTCGCCTTTTCCCCTGTTATGGGAGTGGCATGCATGATACCAAAATAAGTATCCACAGAAACATGAACATACTTCAGTTTGCCAAATTCTGAAATATGAGTGACATCCATTTGCCACAGTTTAAGGGGGAGCAATCCACGCGGGTTGACCCCCAAAGTTTGAGGATGATGATATATGACACATTGTGGACAATCCACAACCACCTTGCGTGCATCAGCACGGGAAATGGCAAATTTTTGTTGTAGTGTTTTGGCGTTAACATGAAACTCTCTATGAAAGTCATGAGCCCTCTGCAGGGCAGAGGCAAGAAACATCCATTCTTGTCTGGTACACTGATCAACCTTGTCATTGCCAGCAGCTAGAGGGCCTGGCAAACCTGTATGTGCTCGAATATGTTGCACAAAAAAGGGATGTTTTCTCTGCCATAAAAGGCACTGTAGTTGGACAAATAATGCATGTACTGAACTTGATGCTGTTAAAGGTCCAGCACATTCAAGATGTTTTAAAGCATTAACTACATAAGCCGAATCAGAAATCAAATTAAATGCAAAGGAACAGGCCTTAAAGACTTCTGCTACTATAGCTAATTCCACATGTTGGGGGTTCCCGGGGAAAATTGGTATGTAACAGGCTCTGCAGAATCCACCATGTAGACTCCACAACCGTTTTTGGATCCATCTGTAAATATAACACTGGCCCCTGGTATAGGCTGCGAAGCAGTTATTTTAGGGAAAATTACAGGGTGTTCTTTAAAGAATGACAGGAGAGGATGCTTAGGAAAATGACAATCAATGTATCCAGGATAAGAGCAACATAAGATGGCCCAATCATCAATGGTGGCACATAACACTTTCATTTGAGCATTATCATATGGGACTAGCAACATCTTAGGCGGGCATCCAAAATGTTGGAAACAGGTTAGGACACCCTGCTGAGCAAGTATAGCCACAGCAGTGGAATAATGTTCTATAGCTTTAGCAGGGGAAATTTTAGGATGGATACACAGCAGTGGTCCCTCTTGCCATAATATACCTCTAGGTTGTAAATTTGTAGGTAGAATACACAGTGCTATATTCTCCACGGATTTTACTCTTTTTAAGAACACCTTGGATAGTCTTTCTTCTACCAAAGCAAGTGCTTGTCTGGCCTCGTCAGTCAAGTACCTGGGGAAGTCCAGGGCTGCCTCCCCCGACAGGATCTCATATAGAGGTCTTAATTCATCATTAGTCATACCTAAGCTGCCTCTTATCCAGTTTATATCTCCTAATAATTTTTGAAAATCATTCAAAGTACGTAAATGGTCCTTTCTAATTTCCACCTTTTATGGAACAATTTGATCATGTGTCACTTTAGATCCCAAATCATTAATCATCTTATCTTGTTGTACCTTTTCTGGGACTATATGTAGCCCTTTTGCCTGCAACAGGTCTACTAAGACACCGTAGGCTTCTTGTAACATGGACTCTTCCTTGGCACATAAAAGAATATCGTCCATGTAATGGGGGCATCTCAAACTTGGGAAATGAGTCTTCAGGGGTCTTAAAGCAGCAGCTACAAATAGCTGGAACATTGTGGGACTATTGGCCATTCCCTGAGGCAGGACAACCCTCTGATATCTTTTGTCAGGCTCTTCATGGTTCACCGATGGTAAAGTAAACGCAAAGTGTTCACTGTCTTTGTCACATAAGGGTGTAGAGAAAAAGCAATCCTTAATATCCACTACAATTCTTGGCCAATTAGTAGGAAGAGCGGATAATAAAGGGAGACCATGTTGAACTGGTCCCATCATATTCATCCTTTCATTAATGGCTCTGAGATCATGTAATAATCTCCATTTTCCAGATTTTTTCTTGATAACAAAAATGGGTGTATTCCATGGGGAAAGGGAAGGTATTATATGTCCATTGTCTAGTTGTTCTTGAACTAACTGATGGGCTGCAAGAGTTTTTCGGAAGAAAGTGGCCACTGAGGAGCCCATACTGGCACATCCGATTTCCAGGAAATGGGGATACCTTCCTCAGTGGCCCCTAGTAAAAATCCAGCCCTTGTCTGGGCTTTCTAGGTTGTGGTGTGATAGGATCCTTGCGACCTCGTAGAAATTTCCCCAGTCCAAAATTTGGATGACATCCCATATCTTTCATAAAGGATTACGCCTTCTCTGAATATTCATTGCTCAATTTATAGCCCATTTTCCTCATTAAGTCCCTTCCCCATAGAGATATGGGGAGCTCAAGAACATAAGGTTGGATGATTCCTGAATGCCCTTCTGAATCTTGACAGTTTAACAGGTTAGTACTGATGTTAGGGGCATTAGCATATCCTAATCCCTGCAAGGTGTGAGACGAATTTTGAATAGGCCATCCTTTTGGCCAGTCTTTGCTGGCTATAATGCTCTTATCTGCTCCTGTGTCCAATAGACCTGTAAATTTTGTGCCATTAACTGTCAACTGTAAGGTAGGTCTTTGGTCCAAATCTAAGGATAGAAATGTCAAGTCAGTTCCTGAAGAACTAAATCCTTTCTCTCCTCTGTCCTTCTTCTTAGCGGGATGTTGTTCATTTAGACTGGGTAGTATCACTAGCTAAGCTATTCTATCACCTGGGGAAATTGCTGTAATACCTTTCGACGATTCCACCATGATCTTTACAATGCCTGTGTAATCAGGGTCAATTATGCCAGGATGAACTCTTAGGCCTCTCAGAGTTGTGGATGATCTTCCAATTAACAGTCCTACTGTACCTGGCTGTAGAGGACCTGCAAAATCAGAATCCACTACCTGGACTCCCATTTGGGGTGTTAATACGAGTCTTGTGGTGGCACGGAGGTCCAACCCTGCTGAATCTGCAGTGGCTCTCCTCGGTTCTTGGGGTGCCTGAGTGTTGGCCATTGCTCGTTTCCTGCTCCTGCTCCTCCATTGCCCCATATATTTGTGGGCCCTGAAGGCGGGGGCCTCATTGCCCGTTTTTTGACATGGGACCGAGGGGCTGTCCATTAATGTCCTTTACTGATCGACATTCATTTGCCCAATGTTTCCCCTTTTTACATCGAGGACATATTGCTGGTTGTAGCTGCTGGCCTGTTCGTGGCCCTTGGGTGCCCTGTCGTGGGTTAGATCTTCGGGGGCAGTTATGCTTTAGATGGCCTGTTTGGCCACAAGCAAAGCAGGCTCCTGAATTCTCTCCGCCTTTTCCTAATCTTAAGACAGCAGCTGCTAAGCCCGCATTCGTCAAAGGACCCCCAACCTCTCTGCATGCTTTCATCCAATACTCTAGCCCTCTGCTCCTATGCAGGTTAATTGCAGCCCTACATTCCTTATTGCACTGCTCATACACTAATTGCTTAACAAAGGGCACAGCAGTATCAGGATCCCCAAATATTTTACCTGCTGCCTCCATCATTCTGGCTACAAAATCAGAGAAAAGTTCTATGGGTCCCTGTGTGATCTTAGTTAAATTGCCAATAACTTCCCCTTTATTGGGCAGAGATTTCCATGCGCGAGTGGCAAGAGCATTAATTTGATCGTACACCTGGGGGGGGTATCCATTTTGTTGAGCAGCAAATCTGCCCTGCCCCAATAGCATATCTGCATCCCAAGCTGCTTGAGCATCCCCAGCAGCTAAATTCCTTGCTGCCTGAACATTGGTAAATTCAATAAAAAAATGCTTTCAAATCTAGATATTGACCAGGGGGAAGACAAGCCCTTGCAAAGTTCGTCCAATCTGCTGGAGTCATAGCATATCTGTGTAAGGCTTCCACTTGAGCCACTGTAAAGGCAGCGGAAATGCCGTCAGTCCAAACGGACTCTGCTAATGCCTTGACAGTTTTGAAATCTAATGGCTCATGATATCTATTACCTTGCTGGTCTTGAAATACTGGAAAAGCTGTCAACATCCCTGTCCTTACTTCCCTCCACACTTCCGGGTTGAAAGTCATTCCTCCTTCAGCGCCAACCACTTCCGGATACGGAGGTGGAGCCGAAGGGGTTAAGCTTCACCTTCCTTCTTTATTTTGTCCTGAATTTTGTTTCTCCCTGGCCTTTTTCCTGATCTTCATCTGATACATAGACTGTCGAAGAGATTTTAGGGGAGTCATATCCTCTTCTTCTTCCTCCTCATCTTCCTCTGACTCCATCCAGATGTTGGTATCTGAATCCTCTAACTCTGACAGAGTAGGGTACAGTCTTGCCTGTCCTTTCTTGGGTGCCTTTCCCATTTCCTTCTTGTCTGACCCCGTATCTGACTTAGCTTTTTCTGACGCCGCTCGCTCAGATCTCTCTTCCTGTAATTTTTCTAAAGCAGCCTGACCGTGCTCCATAGCTTTACTACACATTTGATCTTCCAGGCACCCTCGTACTATTCTCCAAATCGGCCTAACCCCCTTTTTTAGCGTACCCTGTTCTGCAGCAAAATCAAGATCAAGTCCCAGTTTTTCCCAAGATGCTACACTAAGATTGCCTGAGGCTGCAAATCAGCGAGCCACTGTATCGCATTCATTTAAAAACCTGTCCAACGTGCCTTTTCTTATTTTCAGATTCTTAGATCTAAGTAGCTCATTAAGAGCCAGAAAAATTGGGTGCGAAGAATAAGCGTCCATAATCGAACTATCTCCCTTCTTTTACTCGTGAAACCGCTTCAGTCTGACAGCTCGCGAAACTCTAGCCTCGCTCTGGACGTGATCACTGATCCCCGCTCTGGACGTGGTCACTAATCCCCACTCTGGACGCGGTCACTAATCCCCGCTCTGGACGCGGTCACTAATCCTGCTTTTTTTGCAGATCCCAAACTTACCTTGAGGACTTACTTGTGCATCCCTGACTGCTGCAAGTTCTGGGCTCCATGGAGAGGATGTGGCTTCTCCCCGTTCGGGCCACCACTTGACGCTACCGCCTTGAACCAGCAATGATGACACGACCACGGAGCTCTTCTTGTGTGCAGTTTATTCAGGACCTTTGCTTCCCTCTCGCTTCTCTCCCGTTTCTCTCTGTCCCGGGGCAGACCTCTCCCAGCCCTTATATAGGCTATGGTCGCCTATCCTGGCGTGCCACGTGGACATCGCCCATAGGCTCAAGCATACGCAAGCAACACACGATCATAGCAGGTCACGGGCCATCACCATAAAAGGAGTTGTTTATCACAGAGAGTGCTCGCTTTTGGGCTTGCGGAGGGCGGCAGCTGGTGCCATCTTAAAGGCACGGCTCCATGCAGCTCTCTACACCCAGCCATAAAATTGTTTTTGTTGCTAGTTTGTAACTGTAATTTTGCTACTGTGATAAATTGTAATGTAAATATCTGTGTTTTCTGATGGCCTTAGGTGGCCCCTGTAAAGGGTCGTGACGCATAGGTTGAGAATCATTGCTCTATGACTTCTAACAGCTTCTATACAGAAGGCATCTGCTTACATACCCCAAGTTCTCTGTTAGGCCTCTGTGGTGGCTATTCTTGGGCGTCAACTTGACTACACCTGGAATTAACTAAAACTCTCAAATGGAACACAGCTGTGAGGGATTTTTGTTTAATTTGAAGTGGAACGATCCACTTCTAATCGGGATATTTTGTTTTGTTTTTGTTTTTTGAGACAGGGTTTCTCTGTAGCTTTGGAGCCTGTCCTGAAACTAACTCTTGTAGATCAGGCTGGTCTTAGACTCACAAAAATCTGCCTGCCTCGGGCCTCCTGAATGCTGGGACTAAAGGCATGAGGCACCACCACCTGGCTAAAGCAGATCTTCGGAGGTGGGAGGAACTGCCTCTAATCTGAGCCACACCTTCTGCTGGAAGAAATTGGGGGTGGGGGGGCGCATGCCTTTAATCCCAGCACTTCCTAGGTAGAGGCAGGCAGGTCTCTGAATTCAAGGCCAACCTGATCTACGGAGTGAGTGCCAGGGCTACCCAGAGAAACCCTGTCTCAAAAAAACCAAAACGGAAAAGATTTTGTTTTTGACCTGCTTGCTCTCGCCTGGCTAGCAAGTCCATTCCTTCACTGGCACTGAATCGTGCTTCTTCAGGATTCCAGCATATACTGACCAACTGTTCAGCCCCATAGACTGAACGACTACTGAACTCTTGGACCTTCAGGTCATAGGCAGCCATTGTTGGACTAGCTGGACCACAGCCTGTAAGTTGTTCTCACACCCTTTCTAATATCCATAGAGAGATTTATCCTGTACATTCGGTTACTCTAGAGGACATGGACTAATTCAAGCTCCTAGTTCAAGAGAGCTTAGGCCATACTAATTCATAAAACACAGTTTTCTCACGGATGGTTTGTGGTAATGTGGAGGAAAAGGAAAGTTTGGTGCCTTGCGATGCTCGTGTTTCTCACAGTATCTTTAATGTCCCCCTTTGCCTCTCAGGCAACACACCCAAGAGTCTCTAGCACTTCCATGCCACCCTGTGGCCCCAAGCAGTGGTTCTCTAAGACGTCACTTCTGACCTGTATCTCAGGCCCCTTTCCTGTAGCCAGCGCTGTGGGCTTCAGGGCAGAATGCCCTCAACATTGGAGCTCTCCTCGTTGCTGCCTCTTTCTGCGGATGATGCGCGTCCGCATCCTGCATGCTCTCCCTTCATATGTATGCATTCTGAGCAATAGCGCGTAGCTTTGTTTTCCTGCACCGCCTATGATCGTGTCTTTCCAGTGTTTGTGCTCAGGGCTTTGTGAAGGCCACAGGAGCTCAGTTTTGTCTTTTAACCCTTGTTCGTTGTCATTGTTGGGTCATGTGAGGTCTGACTTCACTCTAAGTCGTAGCGTTTGTTAAGGCTGTCGTGGTTTGAGTACAACCCTCCGAAACTCGGGCTGCGGATACTCATTTCGCAGGTGTGGCCTGTGAGGGGTTTGCCACGTGACTAGGAAGCAGCAGGTGATCTGGGTGAAAAGCCTTGAAGGAGAGATGTTTCCCTTCTCCCTTCCTTTATATAGGAATGTAGCGTGTAGCTCAGGGACATTAGGCGCCAGTGTCTTGCTCTTGAACTCCCCACTTCCACAGCTGTCGGGCGCGGGGGGGGGGGGGAATTCCTGTTTACAAGCTCGCCAATCTCTATTCTGTTCTGGCTGCTCCAAAACAGAATGACGTGAGTAGCCACCGCCTGTGGTCGTGAGCTGGCTGGAATATTCAAATTATTTTCAGACAGACAAACCAGGACCTGTTGGCAGGGTGAGTGTGGCCTGTTTGAGGGTGCTTCTCAAATGGCTGGCCAGGCAAATGGGCAAATGATAGACTCCTGCTTAGAACCGGAAGAGAAAGCTGGGGCGGGAGGGCGGGGTTGACGCGGGTGGGTGGAGATTACAAAGAGTTCAGCTTGGCCCGTGTTAGCCTTGCAACAGCTTTGCCACAGGCACGTGGAGATGCTACCTAAGCTGGCAGCTGGCCTAAGAGTTGGACCTCACGGATCAGTTGGGATGTATCAGGGGGTGTGCTCTTGGTGATCGTTGACTCAGGGCCCTCAGAGCTCTGGAGGTAGCTGTCTCTGAGCTCACTGGTTAAATGGTTAGCTTAAAGCCCCTTCTTTTAACCATTTGCTGAGTACTGCTTTAATTTCCAAAGTGTGTTTTCCAGCCGTGCCCTCTTCAGGAGATTAGCAGGCAATTGTGTCTAACCAAAGGTTTAAGAGTTAAATGATTTAGGATTATAATGGTCATTTATAATGACCCGGAACATTTAGGAAGAGAGAAAAAAATAAAAAAAAATTAAAAATCACTTGCAATCCTATCGAACAGAAATGCACACTATCAGGTGTCTTTGCAAGGGTGCCGGCAGCTAACACGCTCCGAACCCTTTGCCTGGGCATTTTGTCAGTGGTAGAGCATGTGCCTGGCATGAGGAAGCTGTGCGTTCCATCTTCAGCACAGATAAAAATAATAAAATAAAACATTGGTCTAATTTACATCAAACCCAAAGTGGCAGTTGCAACTGCCCTGTCTTCGGCATTGTGCAACTCCCTGTGGCTAAAACCACACAAAATTGCCCCCAGTTTCTAAGAACTCCATAAGTGACGGCAAGGTGAAGCCACGAGAAATACACATGGGATCTCCCCGTGCGCTGTAATGCAGCGGCTGGACCAGCACTGCTCTCTGGACAGGTGCAGACGGTTCCCTGTTGGCAGATGCGTGCACAGGGATGGAGACGGCAGTCGCCACGCCAGCTGGTGTAAAGCCGAGCTGTTTCAAAACGAATGCAGAGTCGATGCCAAGGGAAGTGCTGTGTGTGCATTAGAACGTGGTTGTGTACGCGTTAGGATACAGCGTGTTGAAGAAATACAGCACATTTGAAAACTTGAGACACACTCACCGTTGATATGTGGGTATGTTATCCCAGGTAGCTTTTGTTCATATATTTTCAAGTTTAGATAAACACAAAGAAATAAGGGTGCACTGTTCAGTCTCTATGGATCTTGACGTTGCTCATTAGTGCCTGGAAAATCATTTTTTCAAAAGTCAGATTAACGGGACTGATGGGTCCTGGCACGGGTCCTTTACATCTGAACTATTGTATTTGTATTCCAGGGGCAAGGGAATCATTGTCGTTAGTTGTAAACCCTCAGATGATCTTATCAGGTTCAATGGAGAGCTCTAAATCTATGGTCACCCAGATGGTTTATATCCAGACTGATGAATATCAGGGAGTCACAAACTATAACAACTAGACATGAACACAGTAGGTTTGTGGAGAGGAGGGAGCACGGATGGGGGTCTTTGGGGGTTGGTTTGGAGGTGAGAGTGGTCAGCAGGCATTGCATGGGTGTAGAACTAAGAACAAATTTAGTTAAAGAAAACAACTTTTTAATTAAAAAAATATATAAAACCAACAGAAAAGTTCAATTCTACACACAGATCTTAGAGCTATGTATACCTACGTATGAACTGAGAAGGTCTGGATGATCCCGATTTTGAAAGAACTCAGGATAATGAAAAGGATGGGCGTTAACTACAAGTCCTCCTTGCCAACTGAATGGTCCTTCACAAAACCGGTTACTCATTTGCTCCTCATTCAGGTGGAATTGATCCACATAGCAATTGCCCATGTAAGAAAACGTCCTGTATGCCCCCTCCGAGCCAATATGATTGCCTGATATTTCGGACCCCGACTCCCAACGCCGCCTTGATTACTCTTGAAGCTTTGCCAGAAACAAAAATATTAAGATGTCTGTCTTAATTACTTTTCTATCATTGTGGTAAGACTCCAGAGCCAGAGCAACTCAGAAGAGTTTCTTTGGGGTTTGCAGTTTGGTTCAAGTTCCTGAGCATCATCACGGGGAGTGTGTGGCGGGCAGGCGGGCAGGCGTGGCGCTGGAGGGGTAGCTGAGAACTCATGTTCTTGAGACTCACCCGTGTGACAGAAAGAGCTAAGTGGGAAGCAGTTACTGCAGATCTTCTCCCCAAAGCTTCTGTGTGCTTTCAGCCAGCTCTACATTCTTTCAACAGCTGTTCGGCATTGTGCTTGCTGTAGTATTGGAGACTGAAAGATGGCTGGGGCATGGGTGGGAACAGCATCAAACATTGATTCCAGTTCCAGAATCTCTCTGGCGACTGCTAGGACTACCTGGGGAAAGTGATTCTTCCATAGAAGGGTTCCTAGTCTTGTAATGTGAGGTGTTGAGCAAATGCATCTGAGGCTTGCGCAAGGTGGGGCCACTGCAGTTGCTCTGGATCGGTAGTGGCTGGAGGGGCACATGGGGAGAGGAGAGAGAGAGAGGTGGACATTGCAGGGGTGACAGGTGTCTGCAGAGTATGGAGCCCCATCTTGCTCTCTCTACTCCCTCTGCTATACCGTGCTCTACCTCTGGTCCTACCTTGATTCCTCTAGGACTGAGTGCCGTTTTCTATTTCTCTTATTTGTTTAACTAGTTAGCCAGACATAGTCATTGCTTAATCCACTTCTGGAAATGGGTCTTCTCAGAGGTCAACCACTGGATTTGTCTGCATTTGCCTCCTAATGTCAACCCCCCCACAAGTGCTCACCTACCTCGCCCAGCAGCTCGCTCACGCCACCTATTGACAGCCTATCTATTAGAATGACTTGGACTATAAATAAGTTCAGATAACTCCAAAGGGTGGTGTTATTGCTAATGCATCTGCATTTAGAGATGAAAAACTCCTGGCTGAAGGGTCCAATCCTAAGAACTTAAGAATAGTGTGTGACCCTTGGCAAGACACCATGCATGTGTTTTATACATGAACAAGGAGTTAAAAACAGTCTACTGGGTCTGTATCCGATCTATTTTGGGGCCATCTGTCTTCACAACCTGACCACAACTGTTCAAAGTGTCAGTCACCGTGGTCTGAAGTCTAGCCCAGGGCCTCTCTTCACCTTCGGCAGACTCCCAAAGTGAAAGATGGTTCTAGAATCCACATCAAGGCCCATGCAGCTCACTTCAGCCTGTTGCTGCCTAAATATAGCTGTACAAGCTTGGATAAGTGGCCTGAGGGATGGCCAAGTGTTTTGGGACAAGGGAGGTTTTAGTTGCTGTAACCCTTGCTTACAGAGAAGCAAACCCCCAAATCTGGTGTGTATTAAGCTTCAACTCATATATCTCAGAGTTACAAAATTTCTAAATACTCAAAACATCCAAATGGGTTAGTTGGGGATGATATTAATCATAGATGTTAATACCTCAACCTCTGAGTGGAAATTGCTATGGTTTGCCCTTTTGTGTTCTGTGTTCACACAAAAACAGCTGTTATGTCAAAAGGAATGGGGAGAACGTATGCTGGAGTCACATGTGAGAGACTGTGGCCCTGGCACGCAGGTTCGGGTCCCCCCATACCAGGCTCCACTGTCCAAATCGGTTGTGTGACATTTTCTAGTAATACAACAGAGGAACTTGTAAGGCAAGGCATTTAGCATATGCTTTAGTGGGAACCACTCATAGGTTGCATATAGCAAGGTGGGGAAACTCGGTTACAGGCTTCAGGACTCTCTGGCATGCCCTTAGTTTTTAGATGAGGGGAAAACAGTAGTTTGCAAAGAATTTGTTTTAGAATTGTGTCACTTTGCAACGAAAGTGCTGCAAGATGTAGAGATATTAGGTCGGGTGCAAAGTGGGCAATGTTGGCTTTCAGAGCTGTTAAACAGAACCCGAGGTCATTTGCTCTTTGTTTAGGTGGTTGGTTTTTCAAGACGGGGTTTCTTTGTATAACAGCCCTGGCTGTTATAGAACTCATTTTGTTGACCAGGTTGGCCTTGAACTCACAGAGATCCACCTGCCTCCACCACTACTACCCACAGTTTGGCTCATTTGGCTTTAGTCCGCAGCATTTTAACTTTCCATAATCTCAAAATTTAGTCACCTGGCCTTGTGTGACTTTTTCAGGCAATTTTCAGTTCCCGTTTGGTTTTGATTTCTGTCAAGCTCCACCTCCTTTAGACAGGATAAAGTATCAAAGTTGTGTCTTTGTTATTGTGACCTTGAAATCAGAATCCTGTTTGGAAGGGTAACCAGAAGTGACTCCTTTCTTTTGCACCTCCAGGATGAGAAATGATCTGGCGACATTGCTCGTATTAAAGTTGGAGCTGCCGTGCAGAGACTGTACTGTACCACTGGGGATGGAGCCTGATAGACTAGGGAGGGGGCGAGCCAGGAAACAAACCAGTGGGCCCCAGACAAGTCAACTGCACCTATTAGCCAAAGCCTTGTTTAAAAAGAACAAACAAGGGGGCTGGAGAAATGGCTCAGAGGTTAAGAGCATTGTCTGCTCTTCCAAAGGTTTTGAGTTCAATTCCCAGCAATCACATGGTGACTCACAACCATCTGTAACGAGGTCTGGTGCCCTCTTCTGGCCTCCAGGCATACAAGCAGACAGAATATTGTATACATAATAAATAAATAAATATTAAAAAATAAATAAAAAGAACAAACAAGCAAACAAAATCGGAGTCTATTATGTATCCCCTCATGTGTCTAGGAGGCAGAGCATTTCTAAATTCTCAGACCGGAACGTTTAGGAACTCTCTGCGTTTCTCTGATCTGCTGCTTGGGTCGGCCTCTCTTTGATCTTAACTGGGCTTTCTCCAGGTGTCAGGCTGTGGATGAACTGTCCCAGGAGTATCGTGAGAATAAGACCTGCTCCTTCTCCGTGCCCACACGACAAAGACCAAAGCAGCCCTTGCCTAGGTTGGCGTCAGGTCACTCCCGACACGTGTGATGTCTTCGACAGCGTACGTGAAGTCCGTGACCATGTCTTTCCGCGCTTCATACGTCCTCGGGCTGCTGTTTGTGGGCATGTGCGTGAGCTGGCTCCGACTAATTTTGTGGAGTGGTTTCAGACATGAAATGCCTTTCACGTCATTGTTGGGCCTCAGGCACATCTGTGAATGGGTGGCTCAGGGATGCTGAGATGGCTCTGTCCCCTGGGTCCCATGGTTAGGGGCTTTGTTAGTTAAAGCAACTTTGATGACAGCCCTAGTCATGATGGTGGCTGGCTCACAAGCATTAGACACCCATCAGTTTTCATAGACCAGATAGGGACAGCACCCCAATCCGACAAGGCATACTGAGTGTTAGCAGAGGTAGCACCCCCATATACACAATAATAACAAATAAAAAATAGTATAGTGTTGTCTTCTTGCGTACCCACCCTACATCAAAATTTCCTTCATTATAAAAATGTTTATTACTTTATGGGTGGGTATGTGTATACCATAGTACATGTGGAGGGCTGGGGACAAGCTTATATAGTTTGTTTTCTTCTCTCGCTTTTATAATGGGTTCTGGGGACCGAACTTGGGCAGGCACCTTTAACATTCTGAACTATCTCACCGACCCTGCACTAAGTTTTACTGACAAAAGCTTCGAATGCTGATTACATCCAAGTGGCCTGTTGACACTCAGGACTGCACTATTAAATCCAGGGGCTTCTCTTCTGTTGTAGTTCATGTATACATTAAATGGCAGCAAGAATTTTGCATAGTTGATGGTGTGAATGTTCCCTGCTGAGTATGGAGGCTGACCAGCATGATTTGATGAGCCAGGGCTACCGTTTTTTAAATTTTAATAATAATAATAATAATAATAACTGGGCGGTGGTGGTGTACACCTTTAATCCCAGCACTCAGGTGGCAGAGATGGGTGGATCTCTGTGAGTTCGCGACCCCTTGGTCTATAGAACAAGTTCCAGGACAGACTCCAAAGCTACAGAGAAACCCTGCCTCAAAAAGCCAAAAAATAGCCGGGAGATGGTAGTGCATGCCTTTAATTCCAGCACTTAGGAGGCAGAGGTGGGTGTATCTGTGAGTTCGAAGCCATCCTGGTTACAAGAGCTAGTTCCAGGACAGGCTCCAAAGCTACAGAGAAACCCTGTCTCGAAAAACAACAAAAACAAACAAACACCAAAAATGAAAAATAAAAATAAATAAGAATTTCTTATATGTTTTGTGAATTATTGGACCCAAATACTGGAGTATTGTTTGAAAAATTACCGGGAATAATCTTTCTAAAAGTAAAAATTAAAAAAAGACAGAATGAGTCAGTTCCCATGGCTTTCTATACCCGTGGAATTTCAGGCTACCTGGGAGCAGTCAGTAAGAACATCCCACGTTGACTTGGGTCTCTTTCTGAACGTAATGCTTTCCTTCTTCCCATCATGCAGAGTGATGTACCATGGGCTCTTGGTATATATTGAGAAAGGACACCTTGTAGACAGCAAAATGAGGACTCAGAAGGACTGGCAGAAGGGAGAAGAGAGGCAGGGATGAAGGGCCAGGGTCTGCAAGCGTTTGTGCTTCTGAAGGGATCAAACATCCCTGAGGAAGCTGTCCTGACCCCTGGTGTGTGGGAAAAGAGAAACATGACATGGCTGCCCTTACTGAAGTTTGTCCTCCAAGCCCGTCAGTGGCTTAGAATTGACCATTCATGACACATTCTACTCAGGTTGCCGTTTTATGGGTATAATTTAAAAGGTTATCTTCATTTCTCCAATACAAGACAGGCATTGAGTCACAGAGCCCACATCTGTTAAGCTCTCTGCCGAAGCCTGTACTTTCAGTTCCAGTGCAGTTAGACGCTGGGAGGCAGATTCCGTAGCTACTTGACGTTATATTTGTGGATTTGTTCCTCTTGCAAGGGAACCCAGACTGGACTCAACTTGCAATCCTCCTCCCTCAGCCTCCCAGGTGCTGGGGTGACAGGTGTGCACCTCTGTACCTCGCTCCGCCGTTGTTTTTAAAAGTGGAATATTCATCTTATGTTCCTTGGAGGCTGGATTTGGTTGACAGTATCCCCGAACTCTTATTTATTGTCTTCCTTTTTCTCCCCTCTATTTTCTTTACACTGGTTAGCTTGTGGTGGATCTGCCTCTTCCGTGGTACTGCCTACATGATGATGAGCTGCAATTATCGCTAGCGCCTCTGCTAAAATACTCAACCTATTCATGTGCAACACCAGATCAACCCGCTTCCAGAGGGTGCAGAATGGTGATTTCTCTAGTATATTTTGTGTGTCCGTGGGTCAGTGTTTAATCTTGCTTACTTGCGTGATAACAAGTATTTTATCGACGTGGCGTAAGCTAGGGTCTTCTGGAAAGAAGGGGGCTCACTTTGAGAAAACGTCTCCATGAGACGGACTAATCACTGTCTTGATTAGCGATTGCCGTGGGAGGGCTCAGCCCGTGTGGATGGTACTACCTCCGGACACGTGACAGGTGTTCCGGACCGTAAAGAAAACAGAGCAAGCCAATAAGCAGGGTTCTTCCATTCCTCTGAGGTCTCTGGTTCAGTTCCTACTTCCAGGCTCCTGCTTGAGTCTCGGGTACTTCCTTCAGTGATGGTGACATTGTAGTATAAGATAAACGAACCCTTTATCCCCATGTTGGCTTTGGTCAGTATTTTATCATGACCACAGGAACCCTAACTCGGACAACGCATAGCTAAAGACTTGTATAAACACAAGCTTCTCTTTGCCTGTTATTTGGTTGCCTACTGTTATATACTTCGGAAATGCTTGCTTCCCCTCCACGTGTTCCAAATAATGTGCTGGTTCCCAGACAGCTTCTATGATTATCAACTGTCTTCTATCATGATTAAAAACTCACATACTTAAACATATGGCATAGCTCTCAGTCCACTGTGCTGCTTCTAGCTGGTGATTAAATTGTCTCCTTTTTGATGTGTTGCAGCATCTGGTGCTCCATTGCTGAGTCACCCGGCATACCTTAAGGCAGTAATTCTCAACCTGTGGGTCGCGACCCCTTTGGGGTCAAATGGTCCTTTCACAGGGGTCACATAAGACCGTCAGAAACCACAGATATTTACATTACAGATCATCACAGTAGCAAAATTACAGATATGAAGTAGTAACAAAAATAATTTTAGGATTGGGGGGTCACCACAGCGTGAGGAGGTATATTAAAGGGTCGCAGCATTAGGAAGATTGAGAACCACTGCCTCAAGACCTTACATGGTAGGATAGATGTATCAGCTCATCTCTTGTCAATTCCTCTCCAGTTTGGCAATTGGAACTGACAGTCAAAAACCAAAAAAAACGAAAAACACCTAAAAACAAAACATACCTTCAGTCTAGGAATATGAAGTGTGTCAGAAACAAATTTTACATTCAAACATGTGTTATCCATAAGAATCCATATTGTGTGTTTGCAAATGTTCAAGAAGTCTGAATCCTTCTGTACAAAGTGAGGCCCAACTTGTAGGAGCAGTAAAAATTAAAAAAAAAAAAGGTAACTAAAGATGTTTTGGGCTTGTTGAATACTTGGATGGAGAGGAGAGAAAAGAGGCTGTCCTGGAACTCACTGTGTAGATCAGGCTGGCCTTGAACTCAGAGGTCCGTCTGCCTCTGCCCGCCTAGTGTCAGGACTGAAGGCGTGCATCACCACCCCTGGCTTTATGGGGAACCAAGGATCACAGCATTAGGAAAGTTAAGAGCCACTGCTTAAAGCCACCACAAAAGAATAAGCAAACACAGACCTCTTCAGAATGCAAATATCCTCTGGGGCATGTAGAAACAATAGCAGACCCGGATTCTTTTAGAGTAACCTGCATTTCTCTTTTCAAGTTTTTACATTTTTGCATGAGTTTGTGTGTATATTTATTTATTTATTTTTAAGATTTTTATTATGTCTAGAGCGTTTTGTCCGCATGTACGCCAGCAGGCCAGAAGGGGGCGCCAGATCTCATTAAAGGTGGCTGTGAGCTACTGTGTGGTTGCTGGGAATTGAACTCCGAACCTCTGGGAAAACAACCAGGGCCCTTATAGCCTCTGAGTCATCTCTCCAACCCTTGAGTGTTGTTTCTTAATCCCTCCCTAACTCGTGGCCCGTTCTCCTCCTGGAATGTATGGCTTATTTTCTTCATTGTAGAACTCTCCCTTCGACGAGGGCTTACGCCTAGCATTAAAGTGATCTAGGTCCAGGTAGGCAATAGCAACAGATAAAATGTGTCACTGGAGATTGTTACCCAAGGCTGTCCCAGGAAGATGTCCCTCGATAGGCTGGTTGGTACACTTGGTTCTGTGAATCGCTTCCTGTATCTGTTTCAATCCAACCCTTGGGAGGCCGTTGAGTCCGAGAACCAGGTGTAGGGTTGGATTTGTGAGGTTGTCAGATGTCATTTCCCTCTTAACCTTCCAGAGTTCTTTTCCTCCATCCCGGAATGTGGAGGCTTTTACTCGTATTTTATTGTTCCTTTCTCCGTCACACACAGATGATAAATTATTGAGAAGCCATTTGGACCATAAACATGAAATACACAGCCTATAACCATCCAGCAGGATGCCTGGATTGGTGCCAGCTTTCGTGAACTACTGGGCTCCGATCATCTTAAGACTCATCAACCCCTTCCTGGGTTTGTCTGTGTCCTGGATGGAGGGAGGGAGAGAAGAAAGCCTAATTAGGGACATTGCTGGTCTAGAGAACGGTCCCTACTGGGTCTGAGCGCTGTGGGTTCAGATTCTGTATTTGTGCTTCAGTTCATTCTTGCCTGGGACTCCGGTCCAAGATAGCCATCATTTCCAAGAATTGCTAAAGAGGAAGCTTTCTTCTAGAGTGAATCTTTAGCCTTGGGCTGCTTCCTCTTTTAAGAATCTGAAAAACTGGGCTGGTGAGAGGGCTCAGCAGAGAGAGATGTTTGCTGTCTACCAAGCTTGATAACCTGAATGTGATCCCTGGGACCACACAGTGAAGGAAAGAGTCGAATTGGTCGGGTTATCCCTCTGACCTTTACGAGCACACAGAGGCAGATGTGTACCTGCCCCATCCCCCAGAAAACAAGACAAAAAAGGAAAGAAAGAAAACAAAAACTGAAATTATCAATGTCCCTTTCCTTATTCTCACCAACTAGATTTATACACTAAGATACAAAAGATGTCAGGGTGGTTATGAATCTCCGATGGTCCTACCAAACAGCTCACGAATCTGTGGATTCCTTATTAGATTTTTCATTTCCCATATAAGTATGCATGCTTGTAATATGGTTACAATTTCATTCTCTTTATGTATTTTTTTAATTTTTATTTTTCAAGATAGGATTTCTCTCTGTATCTTTGACTGTCCTGGGCTCTGCTGACCAGGCTGGCCTTGAACTCATATCCACCTGCCTCTGCCTCCAAAGTGCTTGGGACTACAGGTTCCACTATCCCTGGCTAATCTCTCTCTCTTCTTCCCTCCTTCCTTCCCTCCCTCTCTCCGTCCCTCCCCCCTCTCTCTGTATAAAATAATATGTTACTATATCAATATAGAATTAATATTATATATTCAATGTTATATTGTGACATTGCCTTTTACAGAAAGGTATCTGCTGAGTTTTTTCTAAAAAATAAGATTAATTTTCAAAAACTTATCTTTAAAATGTCAATATTGTTTTAAAAGTTTAGAACCCGGCACTGATACTTACGTTTTACTTTTTACGTGTGTGTGTGTGTGTGTGTGTGTGTGTGTGTGCGCACTGCACATGCCATAGCATGGACGTAGAGGTCGGAGGACAACTTGCAATAGTCGGTTCTCTCTCTCTTTGCCTTTCCACCGTGCAATCCTGGTCATTGAACTCAGACTGTCAAACTTGGCAGCAAGTGCCTTTGCCCACTAAATGATTGTATTGCCATAGACTCAGCCATTTCATATTCCAAACTCTTTATTTCTTCAGCTAAAATCTGAGAAAGTCACATTCTTTTTCTTTTCCCTATTCAAAGCTTAAACCCACAAGAGCCAGTCTGCCTGTGGTGGTAGAGGGTACCATCTATCTTGCCTATTTAACTGGGTGCTACTTCTACATAAAAGGTCTGATGAGAACCATCGCTAGGCACATATTTTTGGCAAACTCCTACTTCTTCTTGGTTGGTACTCAAGGCGTAAAGGATTCCTTCCTTCCTGCTGTCACCTTCATATATGTGGTGGCATCGATGGAATCACCAGGAAGGTCCTCGTGGCCGTCTAGTTGTTGTTTCTCATTATCAGGCAGGCCTTACCTAAGCTCATCGATGTTCCTTGCGGTGCGCCTTTCACTTTGCCTAGTCTAGGTATTCTGAATTGGCTGCCTTCAGGCTCCTGATCCTGCTGTGTAGATTGGCACCTCCTCTTTGCTATTTATGGTCCCCTTTCAGATAGCTTCCCTCTGCTGCTCCAAATGTGAGCCAGGGTTGCCTAGTGAGTGAGAGTCACCCCCCCCCCTTGGTTCACAATCATCACAAACCAAACCAATGGTCACTTATTTTTTTAAGTGACATGTTTGCAATCTCCAAACTAGTCAAACTAGTCCCTGCAAGAATTGTGGTTTTTTTTTTCATGTTGCCAAGTTGATACAATCTCATCGTTTTCTGTGAGTTTATGATGCCTGTCAAGGTTTATTGAGCAGATTTAGTAAATTCACGGCCTAAGACCCTAGTTTTAGACCTTAGATAGCAATGCCTACCTGGTCACCGGCAGAGAGTCCGAGTCTTTGGGTTCACGTATTTACTGAAGGTCAGGGCCGCATCAGTTGCGTATTGACCACAGTCCTGGATGCTCAGTGAACCAGGACAGATGATTAGCAAATGAATGTCTACAACCCCAGTCCTGTGTATGGAACGGGAAAGGGGGCAGCAAACAGCAGCGAGCCTGGTAGAGAAGTGGAAGGCATATACCTGCTCTGCTAACCACAGATCCTACAGCACAGCGGGCGCGGTTAAGGCAGCAACACCATCAACTAAACACTACCAAGGATAAGGAAGTCAAAGACTTAATAAGAAAAAAAATGGGAACTAGAAAGTCAAAAACAGAATATTAAAAGTGGAAACGAGAAAGATGCAGCCTGAAGCACACGAGTTAGAAGAGGAAAAACAGTTTGACCTTTACAGGAGAGAAAAGGATCAGAAATGGAGAAGAATGAGGGGGAAACACACACAGGAGAAGCAATTGTAAAGAACAATCAAAAAGCAGTTTTGATAGAGCAGTTTAATATTATCTCTGTTTGCGGAGGCCACGCAGGAAAGCGTTTGTATTCATGGCCTCCTCTGTTTATGCTGGCTAGTTTTCACATAACTTGATACAAGCTAGAGACATTCTAGAGGAAGGAACTTCAATTGAGAAAACGCTCCCACCAGACTGGCCTGTGGGCAAGCTGACAGTATGTTCTCTTAAGGATCATTTTGGGAGGGCCCAGCTCACTTTGTGGGCAGGTGAACCTGAACACTGTAAGGCTGAGTTGCTCCAGCCAGCAGGAGCAAGCCAGTAAGCGGCATTCTTCCATGGCCCTCATCAGCGCCTACCTCCAGGTTTCTGCCTTTCATCTGTATCCTTTCGTGATGGACCATGTTGTGGAAATGGGAGTGAAATAAACTCCTTTCTTCCCCAGGTTGCTTTTGGTTATGCTGTTCTATCATAATAGAAAGTTGTCTAAGGCTTATATCTTCTTGGTCTATGTACTGCTTGGGCAGGGTAATGGCTGGGAGATGCTCATCCCTCATTTTTATTTTTAATAGCTGTGTGTGTGTGTGTGTGTGTGTGTGTGTGTGTGTGCACGCACACACACATGAAAGCAACTGTCCACAGAGGCCAACGATGTCAGAGTCCTGTGGAGCAAAAGTTACAGGCAGTTGTGAACGACCCCAAAGGGGATCTAGGAACTAAACTTAGGCCTCTCCCAGGACAGTTCATGCTCTTAACTGCTAAGCCATCCCTCCAGCTTCACCTTTTTCCTTCTTGCTGATTGGTTTGGTCAGCAGGGGTTATTTGGAGGTGAAGTTTCCAGTTTCCTGGCTTGCTAATACCAGGCATTACGGCTCCAGTTTCACTGGCTCCAGGTTACTCCGAGTAAATGAGGCTGATCTACCCATGGGGCTGGGCTGACTACAAGTCTTGCTGCTTGGTGGGGTCTCAGGCGGCTCACACCCTTGAAGTCCACGTGGAAGACAGGCAGCACACTGCACCGAGTGGATGGAGGTGTGCAGCAGGTCCACTGTGTTCCCACACCCACAGTTTTCAGTTCTTAGAGGCTGTGGTGGTCTTAACAGGAATGGCCCTCATAGGCCCATATATGTGAATGCTTGGGCTACAGCTGATGGAACTGTTTGAGAAGGATTAGGAGGTGTGGCCTTACTGGAGGAGGTGTGTCGCTGGGGGTGGGCTTCGAAGTTTCAAAAGCCCACTCCCAGCCTCTGTCTGCCTTCCTCTCTCTTTCTCTCTCTCCCTATCTGCCTTGTACCTTCAGATCAGGATGTAAGTTCTCAGTTACTACTCCAGTACCGTGCCTGCTGCCATGTCCCCTGCCATGATGGTCACAGGCTCACCCTCTGAAAATCTAAACAAGCCCTCAATTAAATGCTTTCTTTTATATATTGGCTTGATCAAGGTGTCTTTTCACAGTCTAAGACAGAGGCTCAGACTCTGCTTAACGACTAGGCTTGCTCAGTCTCCTGACCTTCCTTAGCTGGCCACCTGTGCATGTGTGTTTTGCCCGGAAATATACATATGTATTACATGTGTGCCTGGTATCAATGAAAGAACAGAAGAGGTTGTCAGATCCCCTGGAACTGTACATGGGAACAGCTGTGAGCTTCCAGGTGGGCGCTGGGAACTCTGTACCCAGAGCCTCTGCAAGAGCAACAGTGCTCTTAACCACTGAGCCACGTCAGCAGCCCCAGGAGCCACCAAGTGTAGTGGGTATTTGCTCTGCCCATGACCTTGGGCTATCTGATCCAATAGGGGTGGTGCTTCTGGTCTGCCAATCCCTTTAAAGGAAAGAGGGGAGCAGTTTCTCTCTGTCTCTCTGTCTCTGTCTCTCTCTCACTCTCTCTCGTGGGTCGTGGTCAGAGATTGGACTGCTCATGCCATTCACCCCCAGTCAGAAAGGAGGTCCACAGTGGCCATCTTCCTTGTGTATCTGAAGCACCTGCCTCTATCAGATTGATAGCCCAAGGGTGGAGTAAATACCCTCGACACTCAATCTTCGAGGAAAAGCAAGGGTTATTCTTGTCTCTGCTCCAATGTTAGGGCTGACGTCTTTTTTCTGTCTCTAGCCAGTGTTGCCCGTGTGTCTCTCTCCCTGTCTGTTCGCTGTCTCCTCTGCCATGCGCCGGAGAGCTCAGAGCTGCCATGTTCTTCTGCGCCCCCTGGTCTGAGCCACTGCAAGTCTTTGCCTGTCCCATACTGCACTTCGACAGGTTGCCTACGTCACTCACCTGTTTGAGAAGCTGCTTTCTGACTGTTTTGGTTCTGAGTCATTGGTTATCTAGAAACTGCTGTTTGCTTGTAATCTACCACCCTGGCCCCATTGGTTGGGGACAGTTCTTATTTCAAGCTGCATATGGAGCAGGCTTTTGTCCTGTGTCACATATCTGTAAGAGCACAGAGCACAGTGGAATCCTGAGACTTTTGGTTTGTTGTCTTATTTCTTTTTTAAGACAGTAACTCTGGTTGACCCAGAATGTGCTGTGTAGTCTATACTGGCCTCAAAGATCCAGCTGCCTCTGCTTCCTGAGTGCTGGGATTAAAGGTGTGCTTATTAAGCTTAATAAAACTAAGTTCTTGGGCTGGTCTTTACAGGTAAAGACAGCGGCTCTGGGTTCACGGCTAGAAGGGAACCTTTCCAGTACTCCTCCCATCCTTAATGCTTTCTGCCTCTTTTTTCCAGGATGTTTGCTGAGACTTAGGGTGAGTGGAAGGGTGATCTAGGTGCCCCATGTAGGGCTAAGCACTCAATCTCTCTCTCTCTCTCTCTCTCTCTCTCTCTCTCTGGCTTTTTGAGACAGGGTTCTTCTGAGTAACAGTCCTGTCTGTCCCGGAACTTGCTCTGTAGACCAGGTTGGCCTCAAGCTCACAGAGATCCACCTGCTTCTGCCTCTTGAGCGCTGGGATTAAAGATGTGCACCACTATGCCCTGGTAGCACTCCATCTCTTATCCTTGGGGCTTTGACCAGTTAAACATTCTCCCATTGACTGCATCCAGTGAGAAAAGTCTCTCTGACTAAAAGTTAAGAGAAGGGAGATCTAGGGGCATAAACATAAAATATTTAGAAGGCAATTTGATCGTTGAGGAAAAAGGAAACTAGAAGTTTTTACTGTAGGACCGTGGGGTTTTTACCAGGGTTACAGTAGCAGGCATGAAACTCCCTCCCGTGGCGCATGCCTCAGTGCCAATCAGAAAACCATTATGTTACCTCATAACAGGCATCCCACTACTGCACCAGTGGGCATACCTTTGCTGGCTGGTCCTTTTACTAGCATGCAGTATTCAATGCTGGGGAGTTGGTGGAGGGTGATGGGGTGGGGGTCTTTATTATCATAGTCATGGTTTACATGTGTGAAATTCTAGAGACTCTGCAAATTCTACTTCCATCCCCCATTTAAATAAAAGTCTTAGTAACACCATTGCCACAAATTAAGGTGCTTTTTTGTTTTTTGAAAAATAGATGTTTTACTCACTGTCTGCCCAGAGTAGTGTCCTCGGGGGAAAAGAGCTACAGGAGCTCAGACCTGAGAGGGCTGTTCAAAATGGATGCTCTTCACCATGAGCCCTTGCCCAGACTTAACTAGGAAAACTGTTGGATCTGGCTGGTTTACACAGGCCAGTGAGACCTGAAACACGGAAGGTTTGTGTTGTTTGAGCCTCTGAAAATGGCTTCTTTCTCTCCTCCTACCCATTCTGTAGCTGACACTAATGCAGATTCTTTCTGTACGTTGGGTACCACTGATGCCACCGTTTTCACCAGCATCCTCCTGGGTGATTGTATATAGTAATGTAAGTTGGGCACAGTCAGCTATAAAAAGTGCTATCTGTAAGATGTTTGGTGCTGATGGGGTTGAGCAGTTAGTTCTAGCTCCAAGCCCCCCAGTCCCCAGTGTATCCTAAAGATGTCAAGTGAGTAGCAAGGGTTTGGTCTTTCCTCCTTCCCTCCCTTCCTCCCACCCTCCTTCCTTTCCTTCTTCTTCTCTCTTTCTTTCTCATTTTGTTTCTCAAGACAGGGTTTCTCTGTGTAGCTCTGGCTGACCTGGAGCTCTGTAGACCAGGTTGACCTCAAACTTAGAGATGCTCCTGTCTCTGCCTTCAGAGGACTGGGAACAAAGTTGTACGCCACCACCGCCCTGTGGTGCTTCTGTTTCTTTACACTTGGTTTCCCAAAACCTTGAACCATGAGAGACAGTAGAGCCACGGTCAGAGACAAGCTGCTCAGATCCTGCAGTGTTCATCATGACATCTCTTCAAGGAACCAGTGTCTTGAGGGACTTGGGTGTTAGGGTCCTTACTTACTTAGCTGGCTGAATCGGGTGGGTGGGAATAAGGCAGACTTGGAGATACAGGATCAGGGCTGGCCCGGGCAAGGCTGAACTGGAACTGGGTTGCTCCTGATACTTCACAGCACTTTCTAGCAGGACTCTTTCCATTAGAAGATAATAAAAACCTACATCTACAGAGCCCAAGTCAAACCAAAGAGGCCTTACTGACTTCCATTACCGAGAAGCAGCTGAGTGGAGCTGTCTGCTGGCGCTCAGATGACGTCATCAGAACCTCACCTCTCCGCCTCTGTCCTCTCTCCCACGTGTGTTTTCAGTTTTCCCTGTGCTGGCCTTGCTCCCAGGCTCATCATCTTCCTCTGGTGTTTCCAAGAGGGGGAAGGAAGAAGAAGAAGAAGGCGAGAGATCGAGGCTGGGTAAAACATAGCAAGAAGAACGGAAGACAGAAATCATGAAAATACTGTTTTCTCTGTTAGGGACTCTGCCCCTTCCATCTTCTAGGGTCTTTCTAGCCTTTTCTTCGTGGCTTCTGGATTTCATTTGTTTTGATACATCCATTGAACATTGAATTTGGAACGAGAGAGAAGTGAAAATTATGCAAGAATCAAAGGATTTTTATTTAACATTATTAGGATAATTGTGGGTTGCTTCACTTCAGAGGCAAGGCTGGGGATGGAGTTTATCGGAGGAGTGTTTGTCTATGGGTCTAGTTAGTACTTAGCACCACATAAAACCAAGTGTGGTATAGTACACTATAATCCTAATGTTCAGAAGGTGTAAACAGTAGGACCATGAGTTCAAGGTCACCTTTAGGTCCATAGCAGTTTCAGAGTCAGCCTGGACAACATGAGACTTTGTCTCAATAAAAATAAAACCAGCAAACCAACACAAAACAAAACTAACCAGTTTGGGAACTTCCTCAGGCTTCACCTCCCCACTTTCCACTTTAAATAGACCTATTAGATGTCTCAGAACACCAAAAGATACTTTTTTTTTCCCTTGTAGTAGAGGAAGTAGAGAAGCAGAAACAAAGCCAGAGATGATGGTACTGAGAGAAAGGGACAGTTTGACCCTAGAGAAGCTGGTGATGAACCTCAGAGATGGGTTGACTGCATAGGGAACAGAGTGTGGTGTGCATTTAGTTGGAGGATGTTCGCTTTTCTTCTGTGAATGAGGCCCATCTGCCCGGACCAATGGAGAGAAAGCTGCTGAAGCCGGCAGCGCTGGCAGAGACTAGGGACCAGCTGGGGTGCAGAACCCCAGAGTGGCTGTCCTCCAGTCTCTGCAGCAAGCTGCATCTGAGAGTGTGAATGTTGGTATCATTAGCTTCCCACTCGTACCCCGCTTCATAAGACCAAGAGAAGTCAGCAAGGCGGTCTCCTGTTTTGCCTAAGCGCAATCCCCCACCAACAGCAATAAAAAGCCGGTAGCCTTCACCGAGCGCTCACTCCATGCCAAGTACTCTTTGAAGGGCTTTGTACAGATGATCTCATTTCCTCCATTTGTGGTTGGGAAGACACCACCTGTTTGCCAGATGCGAGACCATAAAGGTTAAGTAAATTGCCCTCGGTCACGTAACCAGTCCAACGCGATGCGAACCAAGGAAAGGCATGTATGGGCACGGGACTCCATCGTAGCGCTTAATGTCTAAGATGTCAGCCTGTTCAGGAAAGCAACCTGTTGCCAGAGTTACCACATCCAGACTTTAGAAGGCCGTGAGGATAGTCCTGCACTGGATACAAGGGTTGTATTGTGAACTCCATGGAGTCATTGCCTTTCTCCCGAGCAGGGGATGAGGGTTAGGGGTACTTTCTCTGCTCTCAAGCCCCCTCTCCTTGGTCTCTCACATATAGTAGTAGGTTTCCTTCTCACCCTCAGGGACTGTCTTTGAACCATCCTTTCTCTCTACCTGGGAGCCTCTGTCTTCTATGGATGTTCTGTTTTCATCACTTTCCTTCCAGATGGTTCCATGTCAGCCGCTGAACATGCTTCCTGTCTTAAGAAAAAAAAAACCCAAGCCATACACACACATACACACACACACACACACACACACACACACTAATGCAATAAAAAATAACAGAAAATCTCTTATGCTGTGTAGTCTTCAATGTTTCATACCTTTGGAAGTGATCACTAATTCAGTGAAAGGATGTTTGCACCCCTCTTTGCTTGGAGTCACTGCAAATGTTTTTTCCTAGTTTAGAAGGGCTCAGGCCAAGAAGAAAGAGCTGAAGAGCCTCCTGAATACCCACCAATAGTGTCACATCAATGACAGAGTTCACAAAATAGAAAGTTGTTACAGTGATAGATTACAGATGCCTTTCCCTGAAAATATTCTTCTTATATGTTACTTAATTATACTTGCTCACCATTAAATGATTAAGGAATAGTGTACTGGCTAGTTTTATATCAACTTGACATAAACTCTCGTTATCTGAGAGGAGGGAGCCTCAAGTGAGAAAAAGCCTCCCTAAGATCTGGCTGTAGGCAAACCGGCAGGACATTTTCTGAATTTGTGATTCATGTGGGAGGGTCCAGTCCATTGTGAGTGGGGCCACCCTTGTACTGGTGGTTCCGGGTTCTGTAAGAAAGGCTGAGCAAGTCAGTAAACAGCATCCCTTTATGCCTATGTATCAGCTTCTGCCTCTAGGTCCCTGCCCTGTTTTGAATTCCTGTTCTGTGTTCAACAATAGACTGCAATGTGGAAATATAAAGCAAGAAACCCTTTCTTCCCCAAACTTGATGTTGGTGATATTTCTTCACTGCAATACTAACCTTGACAAAGACAGATAGTCATGGTATAAATATTTGATTCCTACTAAGCACCTTTTAATATATTGCTTTATCAGTTTCTTCTCAAACTTCATCTGCCCCAGTATTTCCCTAAATGTCTGCCCAGACATCTAGCTTGATTATTCTAAATGCCATGATTTATGTATACAGTAGTCATGAACTAAAATGAAAATGATCTTCCTGTCTAAAGCTCTATGTAATGTGAAGACAGTCCCCCAAACAGGTTCTCGCTGCTTTCATTGAAATGATATTAAAATGCTTCCTCTATTCATAGAGACCAGAAGACTCTAACATGAAGGGAGAGGAGGAGAGAGGACAGATCCACCTGTCCACCTGTTCCCGACCCTTCCCATACACATCTTCTTGTGTGTGGAAAAGTGCTGACTCAGCCCAGCCTGCCTGGCGGGAATGGGTATCCCCACTTCACATGCTGTAATGCATGGTCCACCAGGAGCCTTTCCTTACCTGGAAATTTCAATCTTGTAGGCATAGTATCAGACCTAGAAATCCGATTTATTTTTTAAAGAGTAATTTTATTTATTTGTGTGTGTGTGTGTGTGTATGTGTGTGTGTGTGTGTGTGTGTGTATGTGTGCTTTGAAGGGGCCAGAAGAGGGCCTCAGATCCCCAGGGGCAGGAGTTAACAGGTGATTGTGAGCAAATATGGGTGCTGGGAACCGAACTCAGGTTCTCTGAAATAGTAGCAAGCACTCTTAATGTCTGACCCATTTTTCCAATTTTAAAATTGCATTTTAAAGGGATACTGAGTGCTTCGTACTGTCTGTGGACACAGGGAATCGTCACATGATGCTAGATATTGTTTTAGCTATCATTTATTTGGTGTTATTTTGTTTAAGGCAATTTTGACTCCTCAAAGAATTACTTCATTTGAGAATTTCAATGATCTTGCTTTGAGATTACCAGTTCTTTTTGCATTTAAAGTGGGCCTGATGGAGACTGTCAAGATGGTGGCTCAGTATTCACAGTGCTTCCTGTCTCACAGAGGACTAGGGTCCAATTCTCAGCACCTACACAGCTGCTCCCAGTGCCTATAACTTCAGTTCCAGAGGATCGGGCAACCTCTTCTGGACTCTGTGTACCTGCATGCCCCCCTCTCCCCGCCCCCTGCACAATTAAAACATTTTTAGAAGTTGATGTCTTATGTTTCTGCTGCTGAGGAGGATTGGGTCTATTTAACTCCCACATCACAGTCATGAAGGAAGCCAGGGCAGGAACTCAGACAGCAACCCGGAGGCAGATATGGACAGACAGCCGTCATGGAGGAACTCGGCTTACTGACTTGTTCATCCTCCTTTTTTAATTCAAGTCAGGACTACCTGCCTAGGGGTGACACCACCCACAGTGGGCTGGGTCCTCCCGTATCAATTTATTAATCAAGGAAACATCCCACAGACTTGCCTATGGAGAGCATTTTCAATTTCACTTTCCTCGTCCCAAATAACCCTAGCCTGTGTCAAGTTGACAAAAAAAAAAAAAAGCAAAAAACAAACAACACCACCACCAACAAAAATCCAGTACAGTTGATGCGATGACTTCAGCTTTTGTCTCTTGCACAAAAACATCCATTTGGCTGTATTCATCAACACAGCTGTTGATAAGGTAGCAAAGGCCTTCACGTGCTGGTATTTTAGCCCCACCTGATGTTCTGGCCATTGTCTTTATGCAGTTTCTTAACTTTTTCTCAACATGGTCTTCAGATTGGTAATTTCGGAATTGTTTCTAGTCCCCTGCAACATTGGTGGTTTGTCTCAGTAACCTATTCTGTAGTACAAGCCACGTTCGAAGTGGTGCAGGAAATAAATACAAAATAGGAAGGCCTTTTAGAGTTAGTAAAAGAGTAAATCAGTCCTTGATTTCTGAAGCCTTTGGATGTGTGGGGAGATACACATTTCAGAGAAAACCCGGGGTGGTGGTAACATATCCAATTAGGCATGGATGGCTCAGTTCCCTAGCCTGGATTTGCCCAACTGTCCACTTGCTAACCCTGGGCCTCCTGACCCTGAGCTACTTCTGGTCCTGCATTCCTCTGAACATTCCTCAAGAACAAATAAATGAGATACAGTATATTTGCTTCTAGAATTTTCTCTTCATAACCCAAAAGGAAACCAATAGATTAAATTGAACCTATTGAAGGCAATGGGTTTGATGACTACAGATTTATGTTCAAAGAATTGGCTGTCCATGGAGAAAGAAGGTCACCAGACATCTCTGAGAATGAGTCATTGCTAGACTGGATGGGTCTTCTCTCTTTAAATGGAATCCTGGGACAGCAAACAGGAAAGAGTTCACTCTTGCCCTTGAGTATGAAGAGTGGACAGGCAAAAGGACGGGCAGGAAAGAAGGACACCTGAAGTTGTAGATGGAGCATCTAGCATTGCTGAGGAACCTCTGCTAACAGGGGTTTGCTGGAACGGACTTCATCGCCACTCCTGAGGTCACTTGAAGCTCACATTTTCTGTGAAAGCCTTATCAAGAAGTATTTTAAAGGACTAATAGGAATTAAGATAGAGGTTCTGGAGGGCCTGAGGCTTGTAAAAACACAGCTTGCCCTCTACTAACCATTGACTTCATGTCAGGAGCTTTGCCAAACGTTCCGTCTGCATCTAATTTAATTTCAGTCTGGTGTGGTCGACGATGTCGATCCTGTTCTGGAGACTAAACCGAGGCTCAGAGATGTGCCGCTTCTGGGGTCTCACAGTTCCTGGGTGACATTCAGATGGGATTAGTTCTTACCCTAAGTGCAAGGACTTCTGTAGGGGAAAGAACATAGCCAGAGGGCTTTCAGGGACTTTGCAGGTGAGAGGTAGGAAAACTGGCTCAGAAGTTGTACTGTTTCAGATGAGCTAAGAGGACCTAGACTAGTGACGGTGTGAATGGGGACAGCTGGACATGCCGGGGAGTGGGGGAGGAAGAGGGCCTGTCTGTGAAATGAATCAGGAGGAAGGGTTGAGGAAGGATGGTCCTCTTAAATCTCACTAGGGCTGCAACGTGACAGTGATGCCATTTGTGGGTGGACACCTGAAGGGGCGTTCATTGCAAGAGTCGGGATTTTTTTTTTTTTAGGATACAGGACTTCAAGGCCGCTGTGGGGAGCCTGAGGGAAGAGGCTTGGTATGTATGTTGCCACTGAGTTCTAGATCAGGGTGGAGAACTAGGAGAGGAAGTTCTGAAGTGCAGAGTGTTAGGGGCGTTTGGGGGACAGATGAGGTTACTCAGAGTTTTGTTCTACCCTAGCAGTCAAAGGATGAACAAGAGGACCAGCGGAGACAGTGAGCCAGGGACAGCCAGGGAGGGAGGAGAGCTTCACAGGACTCTTAGGGGGGGGTTACATGCTCAGGGTTAACTAAACAATGAGCACAAATAACTGCTTGTGAGAACATTGGGAGCTTCTCGTCTTTGCCAGGCTTATCGTGGAGGGCATCCTTTTGAACAACTTCATCCCGATCCATCCAGAAACCAACCGGGCGGCAGAGGGAAGTGGTATGAGATGTGAGCTCCACCTCAAGCTGGCCGCCTCACGACACCTAACTCCTGTGGGTTTCTCTTTGCTGTCGTGTCCTGTCTTGGTCAACAGTTATGATTCCATAGACGGTTATTTCTCAGTCTGGAGTTGCTCTTGATTTGTTTTTAAGTGGCATGTTAGATGACTTTTCTATATTTGTGGCTGGCTTTAGAAGATGCTCTCTTGGTTGAAACCAAGCTGTTTCTACTCAGGAGGGGTTTGAGACGTCGCTTTGCTAATTTCACCTGCTGAACAGTTCCTGGTCAGAAAGAGAGTCTTGGGGGCTGACCCACAGAGGACCTGGATTGGGTCTCCAGCACCCACGTGACAGCTCACAAGCACCTGCAGCTACAGTGCCAGGGGATCTGGTGCCCTCTTCTGACCTTTCCAGACAGTACTACATATGCAGGAAAAAAAACACTCATACACATAAAATAAATACATTATTTAAAAGACAGTGCGCTTTCAGATGCTGGAAGAGTCTCAGGAAACTCTTTTGCTTTTAGGGGTAGGGTTGAGGGTGGGGATGGTCTCAGGTTTCTAAGCTTTAGAGTCTCACACTGTGATTCTGTCTGAGGTATTAGTATCAATAGCCTTGCGTCCAGTGAGCACCCACTGTTAATGAAGTCGCTGAACAAGGCAAACACACATGATGTGTGATTGACAAGGCTGGCTGCCAGAAGAGGGCCTAAGTTTCCTGACAGCATCTGAGGCTCTTAAGGGTGAGACCTTATTCTCAGTGCTTACCTCCTATTCTCTCTTTTTGTTCTGCCCCAGACTGTGCTCTTGCCTCTGGAGGTGCCTCTTAAAGCTTGTTCCTTGCATCTGCCAAGGCCTTCTTCCTCTACAGCTTGAAGTCCGCCTACACATCCCTCAGGCCTCAGCTTGTGTGCTGTTCTTCCACTGCAGGCTCATTCGTTCGTCTGCTGATTGAACAGAGTGGCTTTAGTGTGTAAGGCTCTCTGCAGGGCTTCGTCAGTTAATCGCATCTACAGTGATGTGACGATCATTGTTATAATAATAAGAACCACAGCGATTGTCATGTGTTCCGGAGGTTGAGGCATGTCTGGGCTACAAAACGCGTTGGAGGTTATCCTGGACTATGAAGTGAGTTCTAGGCCACCCTGGGCTGCATAACAAGATTCTGTCTCAGCAAACACATGGAGTCCTGGCTATGTGCAGGCCGTTTCCTGCTTTTTCTTCATGTATGTGTTTAATTCACAGTTCCCTCCACGTTTTCCTGTGTTATATTTTAAAACCCATCTTGGTTTTCCGACTAGATTAAGGCTTTTGGACTTCACTAATCCTAGATCTTGTTTCTTATTTGGACTGGTAGGCAGGCTATGGATGGATATGTAGGAGTGCTTTGACACAATATAAACTAAGGGGGCCTTGAGTTGAACTTGCTGCCAGTACTTTATCTAGATTCCATTCCCCCACCTCATAGAGCTTTCTAGCACCTTTGAAATACCCTAAGAGCTAACAATTCTGGGCCGGAATTTCTTCATCATAACATTTAGTTAGCATTAACGGAACCCTGTGGTTTGGGTTGGGCCATTTGCCCTCAAGTATCTACAGTCTTGATCACTTTTTAATGGTGCCAGGACTTACAGTATGTGATCTTTTTTTGGATGTATTTTTAATTGTGTGTGTGTGTGTGTTTGCGCGTGCATGTGTGCGCACATGTGCGTGCGCTCATGCATGCATATGCACTTGCATCTGTGGGTACCTGTAGAGGCTGTAAGAGGATATCTGATCCTCTGGAGCCAGGATCACAGGTGTGGTACTGGGAACCAAAAGCACCAAGTCCTCTCTTCTGCCCCAGCATGTAATTTTTGATCTTTGGAGAGCCAGAAGACCTAGATTGAATGGAGCTCCAGTCTGGGCAATGAGGGGCTGCAGTCATTACACGATTGGCCACACAGGTTGTCTGGTCATTCTGTCATCAGTCATTGCTTGCCCGGGAAGGTTTACACTCAGTCAGCAAGACGGCTTTTCCCTGGCGCGAGTATTCAAGAGCTGCTACGCTGCCCTCGGGTGACTCGAAGGGAACCATCTGAATAGCTGATGCTGTGATGCGCGTCAGACCATATTAATGACGTCTCATCATGTCCTTGGCACATGATGGAAAAACACCGCGATGGCGCCTGCCAGCTGGTGAGAACACTTTAGTGATGCTGTGGAGAAGGTGTTCTCAGACGGTCGGTCTCTCTTGGCAATGATCGGTAGCCAACTTTCAAAGGCACACTGAGGTCGTTTTGATATTTCCCAGTGAGTCATTAAAGATGGAGTTGGTTTTCCGTGACTTCGACACTGCTGGAAAGAAGTGTGTCCTGAGGCACTCCTGCTTGTGTCCTGACCCACCCTTCACCTAATCAAGAAGCCTCTTAGTTCCCATCGGTGCCAGGCCTTGTCCTAACTGCTGTGGGGACAGTGCTGCAAAAGCAGGGTGATAAAGTGGGGACAAACATGATGATCTTGGTGACAGATGTTATGGGGGATACAGATGGTGATGTTCTGGGGGTCAGGGTACTCTAGAGAGAGCAGCCCCGAGGAACTGACATCTAGAAACTGAGGGAAAGCTCCCCTTGTGAGTGGGACAGTGAATTCAAATGGGATGGGATTACCTGAATCAACTTGTGTTTTAGGATCCTAAGGGAAGCTACTGAGATAGGGCTACATTACATACAGACATCTCTGTATTAGAATAAGGGCTGAACCAGATTGTAAGTACATTTATTTCTTCTGGGGAAAGCCTTGTGATTGAGAATCAAAGGGCCAGGCAAGCCAAGCAATATGCTTAGAAAGACTGTGGATTGGCGTTCTCACCCTGCTTCCTGTTTTAAAACAGACAGGCAATGGTGGCATCTCACATGGAAACCAGTCAGTGGCCTGTTTACCTAATCACTAGTGTAGTAGGAGAAAGGAATGAGATGACACAATGATCCTTCAAGAAGGCTCCTCGGTGTGAAACCCTGCAGGCGACAGCACAGTGCACTGGGGTAGTGACAGGGACACCCTCCCTGACTCAGGGAACACTACACTGCTTGGGGATGAGGTGACAGGCATCCCTTTGATGATGCATCATATTACACTGGCCTGGGGTGACTGGAAGTCCCTCTAACTGATTCAGAAAGTAATTGCTATACAGAGGACACCCGCCTCTTAGTGTGTGATTAATTGCACATCAAAACAAAATCGCACAGGAGCTGAAGTGATGGCTCAGTAAAGCGCTAGGGACCCAAGCTCAACACCCAGAGTCCTTGTTAAAAAGGCCAGGCAGTAGTGCTCTCTAGAAATCCCAGTGCTGGAAAATCAAAGACCGGAGAATACTTGGGGCTCCCTGGCCATCCTGGGAGTTCCAGGACAGTGAGAGACCCTGTCTCAAAAGTCAGGGGGACGGCATTCCCGAGAAACAAAACCCGAGGTTGTCCTCCGGCTTCCCCACATACCTGTACACACATGAACATTTGCGTAGCTCAGCCCACAATCGCGCACGCTCGGCAAATTAAAGAAGTAGCGGGGCTTGAACACCTGAATGAAAGGCATGCTTTATTGGGCAAAAGAATCTGAAATAGTTGCTAATATTTTAAACATTGCACTGCATATCCTTTGTGATTGACTGTGGCCGGGTCCCACACTCGCTTTGCCTCTGCCCTAGATGGGGCAGGGGTGGGGGTGTTAGTCTTTCTGAAGTGTCACGAAAGGAAGCACATATAGACTCAGATCTGAAAGCATGTGCTCCTGTTCCATTGTTCAAAGCTAGTTCAGAGTCAGGGTGGAGGCAGTGGAGCCGGGAAATGGACCCGTCCTCAAAGGCCACTCTGTATGAGGCACTGCCTGCTTCCACGCTCTACTTCCCATGGCCTGGTTTCCACAGACGGCTGAGAATGTGACGTCTGTCCCCTCTGGAGCTAGGAGACACAATTCTATTACAGCTAAAACATGTCACCGTGACACACACCAGGTTTATGATCCCTTTCTTTACTTTTGAGACCCTTTATCCCCTAGAATGGGATAAGGTTTCACGAGCTCTTTTTGAATGATGTGGACTTGTTCCTGTGGAGTGGGGGTGTGCACCCAGACCGAGAAGATGTCAGGTGTCATTCTCTGTCAGTCATTCTGTGTCTTATTCCCTTGAGACAGCATCCCTCCCTGAACCTGAAGTTCATTGTTTTTGCTAGGCTAGCTGTCTAAGGGGGCCTCGACCTGCCTGCTCTAGCCCAGCCCCAGCTCTTACTACTAGGGTCACAGGTGTGCGATTATGCCTGACTGTTCCACGCATGAATTTTGGAGGTCTAAATTCAGCTCCTCACCTCTGTGCATCTAGCATTTCACCCACCGAGTCATCTCCCAGCACTCTCATAGCCTTTTCCTTTGTACTTCTTCCTTCAGGCTATGTCTGGGGAAGGCATGACAGGAGCAGAGATGACCAAACCAAACAATAATGTCTGTAGCTTTTCCCTTCACGGATCTCAGCTCTGACAACCTATGGGAATCTCTGCACAAGTTTAAATTGTCAGGCGTGAACAGGAGCCCTGAGACAGACCAGCCAGAGAAACCAAGCTATTCTAGGTGTGTGAAGCCCAACACTGATTGCACACTCAGTGTTGTAGTGAGGGGCTGCGGGCAGGCCTGCTTTTCGTCTCGCCCGGCTCCTGCATGGCTAGCTTAGCCCCGGAAATAACAACACACAAATTGTATTCATTTAAGCACTGCCTGGCCCATTATCTCTAGAGAGTTAGTTACTGGCTAACTCTCACATCTTGATTAACCCATTTCTAATAATCTATGTAGCACCACGAGGTGGTGGCTTACCGGGAAAGATTCAGCATGTCTGACCTGGTGGCTGGCTCCATGGCGTCTGCCTCATAGCCCTCTTCCCAGCATTTTGTTCTGTTTAGTCCGCCTACCTAATTTTCTGTCCTATCAAGGGGCCAAGGCAGTCTCTATTGACCAATGAAAATAACACAATAGACAGATAACCCTCCTCCATCACAGTGAGCCCAGATGTGCACTGGGCTGTGGGTGGTATGGTCCTCCTTGTTTTGAAACTTTTGAAAGTTTTTTTTCTCCCTTTATTTATAGTTTACCTGTATAGTTGTATGTGTCTGTGCACTGTGTGCATGCAGTACCACTGGAGGCCAGATGAAGGCAATGGATTTCCCCCAGCATGCAATAGAAGTTAAAGATGGTTGTGAGCTGCCCCATGTAGATGCTGAGAATTGAACCTAGATCCTCTAGAAGAGCAGCCAGTGCTCTGAATCACTGAGTCATCCTTCCAGTCACCTCCGTACTCATGAGGAATAAGGAAGCTACTAGAAAAACTGTCAAGGGTGTAGTCTGTCGGAGCGTTCATTTGGTATACCCAAGATTCCATTCTGGGTAAGCACTGGCAGCAGAGGTTTTGGAGTGAGGTTAAGATTCTGTGGGTCTTGATGTGAGAAAAACATTGTGGTGAGTTTAAGTGTTTTTACACTTGGATCGAGTCCTGGGAAAGAAGACAGGCTTGTATTTTTGGGGCGAGTTAAATAACTTTAAGAAATGTTGTAAAGTTTCGGTAGAAATACCCTTTCTAGATCTTTCCAATTCCACTTCGTTTTGGTTAGTGAGTGTGGCTCCAAAATGCAGTTGCTAAGTTCGAAGGTTATAGCGCCACGCCCCCACCTCACACCTTCCCCTTTTCCCAGCATGCACCAGGCGGACTGAGCTGCTGAAGGGGCGGTTCTGTGTTTTACAGAATTTATCCGTCGTGGTGTTTCTGTCCTTTCCACCTGGAAAGGCTGAGGGAAGGGACCCGATGCTTCTCATGCTCAGGTGGGCGGCTGAACAATGGTGGTCCCCGAATGTGGGGATAGATGAGCAAATGGCAGACCTTTCTTTTCCTGTTGACTCACGCCTTTATCCCCTCAGAGGATAATAATGAAGAAGCAGCTGAGCTTGCCCAAAAAGAGGAATTTAAAGATTCTAGGCAGGACAGCATCAATTTACCGCCCTCTGTTCATCTACAGTAAACGAAGGTTGGGAATTGAAATGCATAAAATCAGTTGGGTTTTAGAGGAGACAGGGATAAAGGAGGTGGAGGTATTGTGATGGATAAGCCAAGCACATGCTTGTTCTCTGCGGCTGGCGATTGCTGCTGGAGAGAATTCCAGAAATGGCATGCTCACATCTACAGATGTTAAAGAGAATTCACACTGAACTTTTACTTAAAAGCACTTGCTTCCCACCCATCCCCCTTCCAAATGTTGCTCTTCAGTTCAAACTTCATGTAGTCCAAATACCTCTTCAGGCTGGAAGTGGTCCAAAGAAGTCCTGGGTATAATTTCTGGACCCTTTGTTGCTTAGCAACCCAGCAAACACTTAGGCACATCACGAGGCAGCCAAACTGTGGCAGGGTTCAGGATGCAGACTCCACTTCCCAGCTTGTTTTCTCAGTGATGACGGATGAAGGTAAGGATTGGAACCGCAGCTACTGAAGGGACTCTCACTTTAGTGAAAGTGTAGGTGGGTACAGGACCTCAAGGGCCACATGGTTTCATCTGAGGACCTTGTGGTGAACATCACACAGAAGTCTTGTGAAAGGCCAGGGTGTCAGTGTGGCATCCAGTTCTCAGTGTTGTGTAGTCTGAGTAATAGAACAGCAAAGTGCCCATTTAAAGGTATTGGGGGCAAATGAAGCAGGAAGGTGTTTTTTCTTCTTCCTGAAATTCCCTGCTGGGCCCAGAGGAATGGTTCCAGCTATGCCTGCTCCTAGTGGTCCCTGAATCTCATTACCCTCAAGATCCTATGAACATGTCCACCCCAGCCCTGCCATGGAACTGTGTTAGAACTGGTGAGGTCTCTCTGGATGTCCTACAGAGTGGTCTGTAGTGCTGACCCGGGAGGCACAGGGGACAGAAGATCCCATGTGTATCTTGCGGCACACAGCTGGAAGGACTGCTAATGTCATGTTTCTCCCTTGCTCCATAGCCTTTGAGTCTATTAAATAAGTAAAAGCATGCTGGAGATCTACCTTGGAGTACTTGCTTAACATGTATGAAGCCTTGAGTTCTACCCACAAAACTGGGGGCAGTAGTATCTATGCCTGTAATTTCAGCATTCAGGAGGCAGAGGATCAGAAGTTCAAAACCACTTTTGGCGACACAGAAAGTTCGAGGCCAACCCGGGCTATGGGAGACCCTGCCTTGGAATGAATGAAAAGCTATTTGACCTATTACCAAGGATGTTTGTCAGGATCCACGCCGTAATTTTTGCTTTAGGAAACAGGAAACCAAATGAAAGCAAAGACACCAATCCCTTTGTCTCTTATTAAAAGGGCTTTTTAAAAATATGCCTCAGATACCACCCCTGGAAATGTTGACTTTTCAATGGTTTAATCATCTGTTCATGTCAGTGTGGGAACGCCACAGGGTTAGGAAATGATACACCTTTTAATATGCCAGGGACAGGCCAACAAAACCAATACCAAGAATCACCCGGACGAGGCAGTCAGCAGTGGGTACTCCTGTGCCTTCCGTCTGGGCTTGGCACCATCAAACGTGAGCTGGTGTTTTGGATAAAGGCAAACAAACCACTTTTTCCTTTGCTGTTTATTTACCATGGAGAGAAACTTCCATTGTACCATCCCCAAGGGGATGCTAAGAAGAACATGGTGGGATGTTGGGGTGCCAGTGTGAGGAAGACAGCTGCTGCTTGAGAGGCCAGTGAAGAGAGTCCCTTCTAGAAGCAACCCATCACTCGGTAGTGCACTCAGTAAGTACCTTTCAGGTTAACAAGCTCAGGAACTTGGTAGAAATATATAAAACTGGCAAATCTCAGGATTTTATCAGTCACAGTTCATCCCCCCCCCCCTTTCTTTTTTACAGAAACGTCAGAGAAAAACTTAAATACATTTGAATGAGCTGCCAGGTCAGACTATATACTAGAAATACAAACATATGCCCTGTTCAGTGCATGTATATAATAAGTTAGAGATGCAAGTAAAATCGATCATAGTTCAGAGACTTCTGAGTCTAGTCATGGCTTTGGCATCATCTGAAGCCCTCACCCATTTCTACAATCAGATTTCCAAACATGTACCCTGGCCCCTTCTTCCCTAGTAAGAAGTTTCTAGATGCAAATAATCTCTAGCAAGGCCGGAGGGGCAAGAATTCATAGCTCTTAAATGGTGGGTTAGAAATCTTTGATTCTGATGTTGGTTTTTCTGGAGCTTTGAGGACATTTTTAAAAACCTTTTCAGGAGTGGAAGCTTTGTCCCTAGAGATGATTCTGATGGATGAAGGCCATGTGAATGATATGCAAATGTACCCTCTGCTTCCTTGTTTAAGAGTGGCTTTTCTCTAGAGCCAATAGACTCTCGCCATGTCTGTCTTTGGCCTGGTATCACATCTGTTCCGGAGATTATTACCCCGCTTGCAGCAACCTTCAACGGTTAGGCACTGATAACCTTGAATGGCATTTAAGTACTGCTTTAATTCTATATGGGGCCTGTTATGATCAAAGATAGTCCCCAACTCACACAATGGCTGTACGGACTGAGTCAATGAATGGAATGTATTTAGAAGGAAGTGATAGAGTGCATACTTGCAGTTTAGGGATGGTGATAAATACCACCCCTACTGTATCATGCCAGGCTGTGGGTTGGGGGTCAAAGTCAGAATGGCATGACATCTTTCTCTCAGAACTCAGAATTATGAAGCTAGTGAACCCCAAACTCCAAGTGCCTATCAGGCTAAGGTACGAAGTGAGGCTGGTACATTGGGGACCACGTATCTGGCTGGAGAGCACACGGGCCATGGCTTCAGTGTCTTTTGGAATAGAGGTCCGCTTCTGCCAAATGTGGTGTCTCAAAAGATGTCATGTTCAGTCTAGTGGCACAGGCCTGTAAGCTGACAAGGCAGAAGGCTCGCAAGGTCAAGGCCAGCTTGGACAAGTTAGGAAGGCCCTGTCTCAAAAGAAGGCAGAGGGTACCGCTCAGTAGTAGTTCACTTGGTAAGCATGCATGAGGCCTTAGGGTCAAGGATCAATGTCCCATACAAAAAAAAGTAAAAATCCTGAGTTACTAGTAAAATTTCTCCAATTGTGAGCTCTGACAACAAATGCCACTTAAACTAAACAAACATTTGAGATTTTATCTTAAATACAACAACAAAAACACAAACCATCAAAAAACGCCAAAAGCCAATGACAAAAAAACAAAACCGAAACCTAAATAGATGCTTTACGGGCTAAAAGTCACTGCAGGTAGAGGCTTCCTGGGAGCAACAATCAATAACTTCTTGACACGGTGGCTGTATAGACCCCAACTTCTTTTGTGGGGAGGGGAAGCCTAGATAGATGCAAACATAGATGACTTCTATCTTAATTCTTGGCTCCCCCACAAAATGCACATGAGTTTATGCTGCGTGGGGTTTATGCAAAGGTCGGTGTTTTCGGGAGTGGGTGGCGTGTTCCTGACTATGGCTTTAGTGACCAGAGGCACAGACGGGACCCCTGGGGCTCAGGGGTTAGACAGTTGCGCTTTGCCAGAGGACACAAGGACACTGTAGAGCCCGGGTAGGTGAAGAGTTGAACACAATTTATTTTATGCTTAAATAATTGACTAGGTTATCCAGCGTCTGCTTCTCCCATACATGTCATTTAGAGCTAGGTGTCCATGGGGGCCGATTTCAAGTGAAGTTGTGGATGAAGGAACCTCACTGAAACCCAGAGGAAGATGCTCTATAAGACGCAGCCTTACTAACCTACGACACTGCTAAGGTGGTTACAAGTGATCGGCTTACTGGAAGGGGTCTACATCTCAGAGCCAGTACACAGGAACAGTGATTTTTTTTTCTTTTCTTTTTTACAGTGTGCTGCCATTCTCCTAGATACGGGTTTCTGGTCAGTCCATTTTTAAATACCCATGACTGGGGCCTCTTGTGAGCACCATCCACCTGTACAGTGGCAAGCAATTTCCCCCTGTAAGCACTAACAGCCCTCCCCCATCCCACCCCCAAGCAACTACTGTATAGTTTTGTGGGATTTTTTTTTTCCATTTTTGGTCATTTCATTGAAAAAGTTGGCAATAGCAACAAATATTAGATGAAGGGCTTTTGTGTTTACAGATAAAATCTCCTGTATTGCAGGAGACTAGTGTTTGCAAAATTGGAAAAGGTTTAATCAAAATAAGGTGATATGCATGCATCAAAATATTAGTATTCTGAAGAAAAAAAATTTTTTTTTCACAGAACTACAGAATTCCTCATTTGGGGAATTATTTAAATTTGCAGCAGGTTTTTTTTTGTTGTTGTTGTTAAAGATTTGCATTTTCTTTTTAAAATCAAGCTAGCAGTTTTGCGTGTACAAACGTTATCATTGCTAATATACAAGAATCAGTGAAGAGTCTCCGCACACCCCAGAAGCTCCTCCGTGTCCAGGGTGAAGTCACTTGGAACTCCCATGGTTAGATGCAGCTGTGATATCCTGTCTGTGTTCTATGAGGCAGTAGCCTATCAACATTTATTCTACTTGTTGTTGTTGTTAGAATTTACAGTGTTATTATTTACAGCAAAACTATTGATTTTTTTTAAATTTTTTTTTCTTTAAAAAAAGAAACAAACAGTGTTTATACCCTGACAGTTTGGGTCCAAGAAAAATAAGGCGAGCTGTTGTGGATTTAGTAATTGGTAGAGTTTCTTCTTGAGTCGATCCTTCCATCTTCTGTCCCTCCCGGCGCACAGTTTTCTTTTCTTTCCTTCTTTTATTTTTTTTCTTTGAAAAATGACACCAAATTACTTGAGATCAAGTCTGAACAACATGGCTTCTTGTACCTTAGACTGCATTGCTCAGTGCACATGTGTTGATCCTGGGAATGGGAGTGAGTTTCCATGCTCTGTAAATTGGCTCATGCTAAATAAAAAAAAAATGTGAGTAATTTTCTTTTTCTTATGTTTCCTTTTGCATTAAAGAAAAAAATCAGGTCACTGGTGTGTGGCGGCGGCAGACCCACACTCCCTTCTTGGTAAATATTTTCCTTCCGGCTGCTCTCTGTTGGATTTCTCAATACTGGCAGTATGAACACATGGTCCTGAGGAGAGAGAAACAGTAGGTGGTGAGTTTCGGTTTCTTTCTTTTTTGAGACAGGGTCTCATGTAGCCTAGGTTGGCCTTGAACTTGTGACCTAGGATGACTTTGAACTCCTGATCATTCTGCCCCAATCACAGTACCTAGGTTGTGCGGTGTGGGGTCTGAAACCTGGGTTTCCTGCACGGTAGGCGCTTTAGCCAACTGAGACATATCCCTCACTCATTTTATAGATAAAGGAGAATTTATCTATGGCTTCTTTGTTGTTCATCATAAAGGGTTCAGAGAACAAGGGTCTAGTTCTCCACACTAGGGTGTTTAGGTTGCCTGAAAAATACCTCTGTGGACCAGACACTAGATCATTGGTTCTCAAACTGTGGGTCATGACCCACACACGGGTCACACATATCAGACATTTACATTACTGTTCATAACAGAGCAAAATTATAGTTATGAAGTAACAACAAAATTGTTGGTGGAGGGGGGTCACCACAACATGAGGAACAGTATTAAAGGGTCACAGCATTAGGAAGGTTGAGAACCACTGACTTGGGGTATCTCAGGAACCGCTCAGAAGTCAAGAGAAAGAAACTGACAGACTGGAATTCCAGTGTGAAGCAGGAAGGATTTAAGAAAAAGGAAAACAAAAAAAGCCTTGTGCACTCACAAACGAACAGCCAGCTCTCTTCTGCAGCTCGTGAAGAGCCTTTAGAATCTGACTGGGGACAGAGGGTGTCCTGGTGACCTTGAGCTTGTGTACCCAGACAGGTTTTTCTTTGGGTGGATCACCCGTGACATCCTGCCCTGTGTAAACACCCAGAACAGCTAGCTCTTCCTATCTCCCGTTTATGGGTCTGGCTGCCTTTTTCATGTGTGTTTGCTGCTGACCTCCCTCCCCCAGGGCACTGTCGAGGGGGAGCCAAGAACACCCAAGGACCCACTCTTCTGAGGTTTCTACACTCGCCCTCCTCCAAGGAAGGAAAATGACTCACTTCGGTGGATCCAATTACAGAGGGTGGGGAAACCCTGTCCGGCAGGATTTTCACACCTTGGTTTCTGTCATTAAATCCTAATCTTCCAGGCACCAGGCTGCTTACGGGGCTCTGTGGTCATGTCACCCTCTTCACTCAGGGAAGAGGCGTTCCCAGCTCTATTCTCTAAACTTTCCCTCGTGTCTCCCAGCTTCCTTGGTATGTAAATTTTTAAGGTATCATGCTTCTTCTATGATGCGGAGTTTAATAATCTCTAGTAAGTGTCTATACACATTGAGACCACTAAAAACCTGAGTGAACTCCCTCCCATCTGTTGGTCTACATTTTCTAATAACCAGCCTAACTTCCCAAGTTAATTTTGTATCACAAAGCAAAGCCGTTGTCTTCTCAATAGAAACCAACATTTGTCTGTCTAGATAGTGGGTAGTTCTGACCCCAAGATTGGGACATAATTAAATGTCTTTCTATAATGTGGCTATTTTTTAAGAGCAGTACTGATCCTCCAAATCTTTCTTCTTAGTCAGCCAGCCAGAATGTGGGTTCCAACCCCATGGGTTAGGAATGCTAATGGGTAGATAACATTTCTTATAAACACTTTATACCAAGAACAGCATTGGGCAAAGAGGATGAGAACCTTGGCTAAGCAACTGCTGGAAGATGAAGTGTGATGAGGGCGCCCTCTGATGGATGGGATATTGTGAGCACATAGCAGATGACATTGCAGAAAGAGAATCTGGAATCAGCTCCCCTGTCTGAGTGTAGGTAATAAGCGGAAGGGACTTAAGACCCATTCGAAGGAGTGACATTTTCATGAGTTTGGTATATCCTTTTGTATGGAAGGGTGGAAGAAATTCACATCTATGTCCATGCTATTATACTAATTTATTTTCACATTAAGAAACATTTTAACTGATACTTAAGAGATCACAGCTCCAGGTCCAGTATAGGTGGTTTGGGTACAGAACTGAGAGCCCCTTTAGAGGCCTCTGGAAATACTCAGTATTTTTTTTTCTTTCATACCTACAGCCCTTAGCAGTCCAGCCCAGTGCACAACTGGGAACTCAGTTCCCAAACGCTCTACTGAAGTCACATTCTCCCCTGGTTCTCAAACTGGGCTGCACAATAGGATTTAATAAGTCCCGCAGTTCAGACTACAGCCACGTGGGCCAGTGTTGAAAACAACAACCACCCCATCCCGACTAGTCTGTTGGCTCGAGCATTCAATGGGCTGGAGGCATGCTTCCTGAGGTTTAATATGTGCATGGCCAGTTGGGGTGACCTGCACACAAGGCTTCTGGTTTTATAGATCAAGTATGTTTCCTAGGGTTTAATGTGTCCATGACCACCTGGGGTGACCTGCACACAAAGCTTCTGGTTTTGTAGATCAAGTACACGCCTAGACATTAATTTCTAAGACCTAAAATGCTGTTGATACCACTCTTTGCCCCTAGGCCTCCTTTGGGAATGCAGACAGTGTGGCCTATCAGCTACACAGAGCGTCCCAAATTATCTTCTGTTGCCCCCAAGTGCGTATATACTTAGACGTTTCTCCTCTAATCAACACATATAGAATTCCTCCCTATTCTTCAAGTGCCCTTTAAATCCTGTCCCTAGAAAGGGCAGACCCTGGGTTTTAAACAGATGGATCCACCTTTGCAGGTCACCCCACGTGCCAGACTCTAGGGGACCTGCTCTGTGCAACCGAGAATTCTGCTGTCCTTCTGTCCGTCCCTCCCCCATCTGCCCTGTTCCTCAGTCCTCTCCACTTCCCTTCTCTTTATCATATGTCTAAGGATGTTTCCTCTGAGTCCTTTGAAGTTTGTGTTATGTTTTAATTTAGTGTGTGTTGCATATATGTGTGCATGGCACAGCTTACGTGTGGAGGTCAGAGGACAGCTTAGGGGAGTTGGTTCTTTTCATCCGTCATGTGGGTCCTGGGGATTGAACTCAGGTCATCGGGTGTCTCGAGTTACTTTTAAATTGCTGCACTAAGACACCATGACCACGATAATTTATAGAAGAGTTTATCGGGGGCTTCAAATTTCAGAGGCTGAGCCCCAAGACCTTCATGGCAGGGAACAAGGCAACAGGCAGGCTCTCAGATAGACTGAGGGCTTACATCTTGATACACAAGCATGAGAGAGAGAGAGGGAGGGAGGAAGGGAGGAAAAGAGAGAGAGATAGCTAATTGGGAATTGTGTGGGTTTTTGAAACCTCAAAGTTCACCCCAGTAATGTACTTCCTAGTCCTTCCCAAACAGTTCTATCAACTGAGAACCAAGCATCCAAATATAAGCCTATGGCGGCCACTCTCCTTCAAGCAACTACATCAGGCTTGTTGGCAAGCACCTTTTCTTGTGGAGCCATCTTGCTGGCCCATATTTCTTTTTTTAAAAACAATAATTTTCATTACAATAGGAAATTATAATCTAAAATTAAGGTTTGCTTTTCTTTTAGTTTCCTTTAATGGAGACTGAGTCTCATGTAGCCAAGGCTGGCCTTGAATTCTTGATATGCCTACCTCTATCTCCCAAGTGTGAGAATTACTGACCTGCACCAGCACACTTGACTGAAAACTTAGTTTAAAATAGCTCCCGACTCAGAACAGATTTCCTGTCCAAGTAAGAGCAATAAATGAGGCCTTTTTGAATTTGTTCTTTCCCAGTGACTTGAGTTAAAAACAGTCGAAGCTACAGAGCCAGCAGGCAAAAGTAAATATACTGAGAACAGACAGATGCGTATTTTTTTAAAGAGAAAGAAAATGCATTTCTTTCATTTTTATTATGTGTTTATTACATCTCTGGCAGTGTTTTGAAGTGAATTACATCAGTCCTAATAACAGGGCAGTATTATGTCCCTTACTGCACAGGTAATTAAAATGGCAAGAGTTTTAGCAAGGGCCAAGAACCACCCTTGCCTGGCTTCAATTCTGTCTCCACCATGTATCAGGAAAACAGAGAGCTATCTGTACCTCCGATGCATTCTGGGAAAATGTCCCCAGAGACAGGGGCCTGAATGGCATGAACTCCTTCTGTCTGTGGAGGGGAGGGGATGTTCTCTGCATCCTTTGGCTTTGCCTCCTCCTGCCTCAGTTTACTTTGAGAACCACTGACGGTGAATCTAGTAAACCACCTTCACCTTCGAAGGGGCTGATGGCTCGGCTGCTGTGACTTCGCCTGACTGCCACCATTATGCCCGGCTTGGCAAGCTGCTATTCTTATTTCCTTTTTGCTTCCCCTAATACTTTTATAGTGGTGCCTCCTAATTGAGGGTGCTAGGGGCTCGGCAGTCACTATTAGGCAGTTTACATATATGAACCGACTGAATTCTAGAACAACTTTGTGATGTGTTAATATTATCCTTCTACGGGGGGTATTATAACTTCACGATGTGTTAATATTATCCTTCTACGGGGGGTAACTCATCCAGGCTTCATTCCAAGCCCCTTCCCTCTTCCACTGAGGAAAGGGCAACACGCAAGTTGGGTAACTTGACCAAACCCATAGAGTTGGTTAACTACTTAGCACCCCGATTTACTGTCTCCGCTGTGCCACTAACGGTCACACAGAGATCTCCCAAGCCCAGAACGACTGCCATTGGAAATTACTGATAGCCACTGAGTCCCCTAACGTTAGTCCTGCCCCTGCTGCTAAAGAGCTAGGGTTTGAGCTGAAGAGATGGCTGAGTAGTTAAAGAGCATTGGCTGCTCTTCCAAAGGTCCTGAGTTCAATTTCCAGCAACCACATCGTGGCTCACAACCATCTGTAATGAGACCTGGTGCCCTCTTCTGGCCTGCAGACATACATGAAAGCAGAACACTACATAGATAATAAATATTATCTATAAATAAAAAATAAATAAAAAATCTTTAAAAAAAAAGTTAGGGTTACCTCCATGCACTTCCCAGTTTTCAGGAAAGGGTACATGAGGGGTACATGATTATGTGTGTGGGCTGCTGGGGATTGAATCCAGACAGAGCCTATGTGTGCTGGGGAAGTACTCTACCACTGAGCCAGGGACCCTAGTACTTAGCGGTTAAAGCTATTGTAAGGGTTAGGCTAGTCTGGGCTACAAAGTAAGAGCTCTCCAGAGGCCATGGGCTGTGTCAGGCTCAGTGGTGGAGCTGCTACCTCGTACAGCTAATCTTTTCCTTTTGGTTGTAGGGTGAAGACCAGAATCCCCACAGATGAGTAATTTGAGTCATTGAAGCTCAGTTTACTTTCATCTTTGGGGACCCTCCCATCACTGCCAGGTCAGGTCTACTGCGAGCCCCAAGGACGAGCATTCTGGAGGTAGCCTGTTAGGGTTTATTTCCTAGTTCTGCCTGGCCCTTATGTCAACCAGGAATGCTAATGGCACCGTCCAAGAGGGGAGGCTGTGAGAACTAAAGAGCCATAAAGAAACACACATAGAATCCTGTTTCCAGAATCATCAGTGGCCACAACATGAGGACTGGCTCCCGCCCAAAGTCCACAATGTGAGTCTAGTGCAGCAGGCATTATGGGATTTCCGAGTTCACTGACCGCCTCACAGAAGGCAAAGGAAAGACGCTATAGAGCAGATACTGAAAGGGTGTTTGTCAGGCAGAATTAAGGATCTCCTTGGGAGGGTGGAGATGTAGCTCAGATGTAAAGCGCTTCCCTAACACCCATGAAGTGCTGGGTTTGATCCTAAATACTACATAAATTGCGTATGGTGTGGCATGCTGCTGGTCTGGAATCCTAGCAATCGGAAGGGGAAGGCAGGAGGATTGGGGAGTTCAGGGTCATTCTCAGGTACATAGGAAGTGCAAGGCCAGCCTGGGCTCCAAGAGACCCCATCTCAAAAATAAAATAAACTTCTATCCGAGCTGTAGGTACCTAAAAATGAAGTTATTTCCCAATTCCTTATTTCTGCACTCAAATGTCAGGGTTCATTGTTGGTAGGGGGAGACAGATAAGAAAATGAGACTAGACCTATTCTTTGTAACCTTGACCCTGGTTACAAAGCTTGACTCAGGAGCTAAAAGAGAGGAGTTGACCCCGAGGATGTAACTTTCCAAAACTGTTTTCTCACCCCAAATTAGCTTTCTGATTGAATGTGTATTGAGAAAGAACAATGTGACATCCAGAAAAAAATAATGTTAAGGGGAAAAGGGGCATAATTCAAACAAATGTAGACATAGCTCATTTACTAAACATTTAAATTCTAAAAAGCCCATATGATCAACCTCTTGTGTCTAGGCTTACATAAAATAAACGTTTGTGTATCAGATTCTATTAATTTAACCTAGACTTGGTGACAGCTGTATTTTAACCAGAACTAGCTTTGAGCACAGTCTGCTGGAACTGTGGTTGGTTGGCAATCTTCCCACTGGATATGGCTGCTGCCTGCCATGGAAGCCTCATGGTAAGGGGAGAGGAGACTCGAATCCTAGCAAATCTGCTTCTGCAGAGCCATACACATGGAGAATCTTTATAAATCCAACTGGAGTTAAGGTTTAATGTGCATATGTGTATATGTACATATACATGTGTAGAAACACACACATAGACATCTGTACTCATATACAGAAAAAGAACAGGGACCAGTTGGGAGTTTGTCCTAGGGAAATCAGAAAATGAAAGATGCGAATCGCCTATTTACAGAATCTAGAAAATTCTCGAGACTTTAAAGGTTCACTGTTGACAAAAGGACATTTCCCACCTGGAGCGACGTCACTGTCCCTAGTGGGCCTTTTTCTCCACGTTCCGAATTTCTTTCTTCGTCTTCACTTTATAGCCTTCTCCCTGCTAAAGGAGAGCACATGTTACATGTTTGTGGTGGAGGAGACTGGAAGCAGTTCCCACGCTGGTCGCCGGAGGCTGCGTGAGGAAGGAGAAGTGGTAAGAGTCCTAGGCCACTTGGCATCCTCAGACACAGACGACCTGCTTGGCTTGACTGCACAGGGCCAGCTCACCATGGCCACGGCATGCGACAGCACTTTCAAGGTAGCACTACAGCACGAGACTTCGCAGCACGGGGGGGTTAATGATTTCAAAGAGCAACCGGCCCACTTCCCACACACGGCGGAAGAAGTTATTGACACATGCAAGACACCCGAACCCCAGTGGTTACGATCATGATTTTTGTCAGCCAGCAAAACCATAGCCAGTCTGTTGGAGTACGACGGGAACTTCTCAAATAAGCACCAAGCCGGAACTAAATGCCATGGGTGGTCTGATTGCTTCTCTTTGTGCAACTACCAACGCTGTCTTCTCCGTCTTGGTCCAAGACAGCATGGATTTCTACAGATTGGGGCTGTCTTTCCAGACTATCGGGGCATACTTCTTGAAGAGTGAGGCACATTTAGTTTTTCCTTCAACAGGAGGCATGGTGTGTGTGTGTGTGTGTGTTCTTCTTCCTTCCTCACCTGATCCTCAGTACTTTTCAGCTTGCTTTTTTCTTCTGTAAACATAATTCATAACACTTAACCTTCTACCTTTAAAATGATAAAGATTTGGGAAACATCAAAGCATAATAGCCAGATGTCTTCTTTGGTAGGACAGGGTTCACTGGGTGAGCCATACTCAGAGTTGCAAGTTGGCTTCTGTATTAGCACATTGGACACGGGGCAGCATAAAGTGCGATGTAACAGTGGGGTTTAGATTTTTTTTTTCTACAGAATGTGGTGGCCAGGACAACCACAAAGACCTGATGTGAAAACTGTGAGCCAGACTCTCTGTTACCCTAACAAACAGTGTCCTCCCTCAGTTTCCTAGACAGGCACCCAACTGAAGGCCAAAGGTGGACGGACCCTCTCAAGGGGGCTGCTGATGGCCAAGAATTCTACCTTCTCCTTCTCCTTCCAAGTGGAATGTTTTCCCTAATAAATGCACTTATCGCTGTGATCATTCTGACAGCAGTATGTATGTAACGTTCAGATGTCGTATGAAGAAAAGGGGTTGGACCCCATACAAAGCCTACATCAGAAGAAGCCAACACAGCACTCCAAGATTCCACGCTGCAGCAGCCATTCTGTTAGCAAGGCTTCCCAGGGAGCTCACAGAGATGCTACTCTCTACTTTTCTCCTTGGCAACCACGCTACATTACCACTTCATCCTGCTTTCTCTCCTGTGGGCCAATCCGTCTTATTACTTTCCGAGTGATCTGTTGGAAGCAACAGAGAGAAGTAGGGACTATTCTGTGGTCACGAGGGGGCGCTATAAACATATCGCATACAAGGGTTGTTTCTCATGCAGGGCATTTAAACTCCAGAAGCGTGAAATCTCAATGGTGATTACTTTTCTGGTGATGAGGGTGCCTTCTTCATCAGTAAATTGCTCTTCCGTGACGGATTCGCCAGGGATGGTTTTGGCTTCCTCCCCCTAAAGGATGTGCATGAGATTAGTGGCATGAGAGAGAGAGCATGGGCGGGTATTGATCTGGATCCGCGGCACACCACACGGCACACCACACGGCACACCACACAGGCCCTGGGACTGCAGAGAAGCCAGAAGCTGTGCTTCCTTCTCCAGGGAAAGAGAAGATAGACTACATGACTGGTTAGTGAACGGCTGACAACCTTCAGTCTTACGCCTCAAGCATGTATTCAGGCATGTTTGGTAGCTGGCAACAAATTCCAAGAAAATCGATCATTTTCAGATGCAGTTAACCACAGAGAAGCCGAGAGGTCTTTTGACAAACGTCAGTCAATGATTAATGGTAAGAACGGACGGACTCACTTAAGAACCACTCTTTGTCAGTCACACCATAGGTCAAGAGATGTTATAGAGCAAGTTCCATCTAATTTGAGTAAAGACAAACTCATGTACTAAGGGCAATACACTTTTTTAAAAAAAATGATTATGAAGAAAGTTCAAGGCAGGGAAAGTCACTTGCAGGGGGAGGGGGCTGAAGTTTTCATAGATTGTACAGAAGAGTAACTGATAGCATGTCCGACCACCCACACTACTGTAGACTGACAGGGCAGAGAGCTCATCTGACATTTCTTTGTATTGATTCTTTCTTTAGGAACTGCTCTCTGATTTAGAGCGGGAACTGCCAAAGGCCTTCCAAGTTCACCCTTAGTCCCGCTTCGGGATGGTCTCAGATGACTCCAGGAAGAGAACAAAGGACATAGGCAGCATGTAGGGGTCGTCCATCCCAACACTGAAATCTGCAGCAGGGGTTTCATGGGGGAGCTCGTCCTATTTCCTACGGCTGGTCGCATGTATTTGGCAAAAATATCATTTTAAGGATAAAGGAATAGAGACAGCAAAGGTACCGATAAAAGGGCCATGAGAAGTTTTGACTGCAGCTAGAGCCTGAATGAATGAAGTATTCTGAGGCAAATTCTTTCGAGCACCCAGCTTTCAGAGCGGTGCACAAGGAAAGACTGTAAGACAGCAAGACAGAAATCCATTCACTGTGCTCTGGGCAAGCCCTTCTGTGGGAAGATGCCACTTTTGAAGTTGTCTAGAGAACCCTGGGAAGGAACGGGCAAATTAGGTACGGATGTAAGCACAAAGAGGCCCAAGTGAGTTGCTGACTTAGAGTAATGCCGTCAGGAGAAACAAAGCCCTGTTTATCAAGAATGAGCCATACTGCTTCTCGCAGATGTTCGGAAGGCGAACACTTTGTCTCATTACTGAAAATGTACTCTTTACATGTATAATCGCTTCAAGGCTAAAACAAGTTGTCTAATTATGTACTCCTCATTACACTAGAAAGAATAGATTGTATTGGAAGGTCACCGGTAAAGATTTATGGAACTTTTTTTTTTTTTTGAGACAGGGTTTCTCTGTGTAACAGTCCTAGCTGTCCTGCAACTAGCTCTTGTAGACCAGGTTGGCCTTGAACTCACAGAGATTCTCCTGCCTCTGCCTCCTAAGTGCTGGGATTAAAGTTGTGTGATACCACTACCCGACTTGGAACAGATATTTTAAAAATCTGTGCCTCTTTACCTCTCTGTCAATTATGTTAGAGGTAAAATATTCTCAAGGAGAGGTCTTGAACTCCTTTAACGGGAGAGAGACAATTGCTAATTAGTTTTAGAAGGCTACCTTACTTTTTCTTTTCTTTTTTTTTTTTTGGCGGGGGGGGGGGGGCGTCGAGAAAGGGTTTCTCTGTGTAACCATCCCAACTGTCCTGAAACTAGTTCTTGTAGACCAGGCTGGCCTTGAACTCACAGAGATCCATTTACTTCTGCCTCTGCCTCCCAAGAGCTGGGATTAGAGGCACGCGCCACCACTGCCCGGCAAAGACTACTGTACTTTTACATAAACAAAATCCACTCTCCACTTAGTCTTGCTTATAAGACTATTTCTGGAACCCTCCCTCCACTTTGAAGAGACGGCATGGTGCATATGTTTTGGGGTCTTCACCTCTGGTGGTCTCAATGACACAATGGCACGATGGAATTTCCTTTGGCATCCCTTCAAGAGGCATCACACTTTTTCTTTTCTCTCCTAGACTTCTCTGAATATAAGGAATGACAGTATAAGGCATGTTGGTTTGCTTTGATGTACATGATAAAATGTGACTCTTTCTAAACCATAATGGATGTTATAAATGTTGCAAAAAGCAACAATCTGTCTAATAGGCAACCGGTTGTGCTGGTTAGTTTTCTGTCAACTTGACACAAGCCATAGTCATCTGAGAGGAGGGAGCCTCAATTGAGAAATTGTCTCCATAAGATAGAGCTGTAGGCAAGCCTCTACAGGCTTTTCTTAATTAGGGATTGATCTGGGTGGGTCTAGCCCAGTTCTTTAAGATTGCAGGTAAGCCAGTAGGCAGCACACTTTTCATGGCTTTTATATCGGCTTCTGCCCTGACTTTCTTCAGTCATGGTCTGTAACCTTTTCTCTGACTGAAAGTCAAACACCGTTTCTTCCTCAAGTTGCTTGTGGCCGTAGTGTTTCCCCACAGCAATAGAAACCTTAAGAGATATACTCTACAAGACCTGTTCTACACCCAAGTGTATACAAGTGTGCATATTTGGTCTGTATAGAAACAGTTGGAAATTTGTGAAGCAGAAGCGTTAGGCATAATTTTACATAATTTTGAATTCCTTGGTTATGGGGAAGCATATATACAAACGCTTTAAAAATCCAGCAAAAACAATGATAATTAAAACAACACATTTGTATAGAACAATTTAGATATTCCAGTCTTACCAAACGTGATGATAGTTTGACTGTGAGTTGGTTTAAAGAGTTTCCCTTTGTTTGTTGCTGCTGGGTTGACTGGGTGAATATACTCACAAAACTGAACTGAACAACCAAACTGAGTCCCTGTGGGCATTTGAGACTGTGCTATTACCAAACTCTATACAAAGAAATTGGTAAATCTCACTTAAAATGAAAGGTTCCACCCGTGGATACAAAGAGGCCAATCTCTAAATCACACTGCTAACTGACTGTGCGATTGGCGTGGAGTCCTGAAGGCAGCAGTTCTTCAGGTGGGGATAGAAGAGTCCCGGTGGCTTCCAGTGCTGACATAAGGGCCCGAGGGCTTCCTGTGGCCCACAGTGTTATAGGTCAGTCCAGTCCTGTGCTGCTCAGCCCCTGGGTAGCAGGCCAGATTCCCGGTATTGCTGCAGCATAATGCTGCCCTCTTCTATGCCGCAGGGGAAGTCTGAATGGCTAAATTAGTTTAGCAAGATGCTCCCGAATGTCTTCTGTGGGAAAAGCCCTGCGCTAAGTGAAGGGCTGAGTTCTGCTCCCAGAGCTGTGGCTGCCTAACTGCGTGATTTTCACACACACCGGTTCACCTGCCAGCGTCCCTCTGGTCATTCGGGAGTGTAGTGACTTCTGCAGCAAGGGCCTTCTAGGTCAGGGCAGTCTCACTTTGTGGCTGTGACAGCAAAGATGCTCATGCTATGGACGCCACACACTGCCGCCATCCCTGGGCTCTGCTGGACACCCACACACAGAATAAAGGGAAAATCGAGAGAGGTGGGATTCTTCCCGTCTGCCTCTACCATCCCAATGGAGAATGCTAACCAGAAAGCATCCTGCATATGACAGGCTTGTCGGGCTGTAATATCCCGTGACGGTCAGGGCTATTAGCTTTTGGTTTCTCTATCATAGTAGTGAGTTTACTCTTAGGATGACGCCCTTCCCAGCTCTGAGACGCTAATTCACTGTCTCTAAAATGAGTCCAACTTCAAGGTGTGCGCTTTTGGGCAGAATATAGATTCATGGGTCATACAACCTAGGACCTTCTAGTTTACTTTAGGATTTTCAACATATGCTCTTAAAAATACACAAATGCTGTATGTAATTATGTAACATATGATAAGCTCAAATGCAAACGACACTCACGCTAAGAAAACTACTTGGAGGTTGACCTGCTGATACATGTCTAGAAGGTTAGGGGACCAAAGATTCTTCGTTGGCCCAGAGGTGTGGCTACCGCTGTGTGGGTCGTCTTTATTCCCTCCCGCTGGCTTTGTTGTTCTGTAGAGATTTCAGGAGAGTTGAGTCAGCCATTTAAGAGGCAGCTGCTGGACTAGAGTGGGGGAAGCAACAGAAGGCTGCCCCACGGCACCTTTCATTTGTTTCCGCCAGATGTTTCAATGTATCATTCATGGGAGCGAGCAAGCGAGGAGACCAGGGAAACCTAAGGCCCTGCTCTGCCATCTCAGAGAGCATGTGAGCTGTGAGGGACTGTGACGATTTTATAGACAGAAAACTAAATGCTTGAAAATACACTAATACACTGTCTAGCCGGGCAGTGTTGGCTCATGCCTTTAATCTGAGCTCTCGGGAGGCAGAGACAAACGAATCTCTGTGAGTGCAAGGCCAGCGTGGTCTACCGAGTGAGTTCTAGGATAGGTTCCAAAGGTACAGAGAAACCCTGAGAGAGAGAGAGAGAGAGAGAGAGAGAGAGAGAGAGAGAGACCATCTCACTGCCTCCCTAATCAGCTTGCCAGTTAGGATTTCCAGAGAAGTGACTCATAGTTGTCATAGTTGGAACAGCACCTGGGGTGCTCACTCACTGTCAAGTTGGGGGGATAGCTCAAAACTTAGAAAATCACTTAATTTTGAATGTTTTTAGAATCTCTGAAAATTGTATTTGAGCAGATCTGACAGGGTTTTCCCCCCCTTCCTTAATCTAGTCTTCATGAAAAACTACAAAGAAGGAGGATTAAGAAATATAGGGAGCTGGGCGGTGGTAGCACATGCTTTTAACCCAGGTGGATCTCTCTAAGTTTGAGGCCAGCCTGGTCTACAGGGCTAGCTCCAGGACAGCCAGGACTGTTACACAGAGAAACTCTGTCTCAAAAAACCACAAGAAAAAAAAATGTAGGGAACCTAGTTAGGTGAGCTTCTCAGCTCTTAGCTTCTCTTCTGACTCTGGTGGTGTGGGAGTTTGGTAAACAGCGTTGAGTGTGCGCTCCTCTCTCTCTGCCTCTCCAGAGACACCTGCCAGAAGTCGCAGGCTCTGTGAGTCACCCTCGGCGTGTGCCGTGCATTGAGAATGCCTTTCCTGCACTCTGCCCTCAACCACTCTGATGTCGGGAAAGGTCACTGAAGGTGAGAGGCGGGCTACAGGAAGGGTCATGTGGACTTTACCATGCATGGGTGAGTACTGGCATTGACCGGCATGGGAGGGACTGCAGACAGACGGACAGGGTTTTCAACTGTGCTACATGAAGGTAGGATTTTCATGCCTTGCAAAAACTGCTTCCCATACTTGAAAATTCAGGGTCCCCTTTGGCATGTGTTAGTGTCATTAGAACTCGTTTCTGACGTTTTCCTTTGACTTGCACTTTGTCACGCATATCCATGCCAGGCTGTGATCTAAAATTCTCAGTCACTGCTTAATAATAAGGAACTGCTTTTCATTTCCAAGACAGGGCAGTCGGAGTCTTTGGGGTTTCCCTGTCTCCCTCATTGAATTCTGGGGTATTAATTGAGCACTGTGTTCTATGAACTCCCTTCTCACCAAGACAGAATCCTTGTTTTCTGGTACAAATGCCAAGAGTTCTCAGAATCCTACCGGTCTCGTGTCTAACAGGCCTATGCAGAACACGCACTAACACACAGCATGGCTTCCTTTCGGGTGGTTCTTTGACAAGCTTTCAAGTGTGCAAAGAGACAGAGAGCCAGCGAGTTATCAAACATGCCGAACTTCCCAAAGCGCACTAAAGGCTTCGAGCCACAACAGCGCCCCGTCACTTCTACCTGCTGGTACCTTTATAATCACACGCCGGCGAATGACTCGGGTCGTGACCCTCCGCTCCTCCTCAGAGCTTGAACCACTCTCACTGTCTCTCAAGTCCTGATAAATGCATTTTTAGTATAATTTTATCATCAGATTGAAAGCAAAAGACATTTTCTGAGAAGGGAAATCAAGAAAGAATTACCTTGACTTATTTCCCCCCTTAAGGAATAGGATGGTTTATATTTAAAAGAATCCTGAAAAGTGAGTGGAAGAAAATGTTTTAAGCAAGATTCAGGCTGCTTTCATAGATTTTTGTGTGAGTGAGCAAGTCTCTGCATGTTCCTGAATGCATGTATGTGTATGTGAAGGCATGAACACACATGTGCATGCGTGTATGTTTGTGCCTGTGTTTAGGTGTGCCTCTGTATACTTATGTTTGGGCATGAGAGGTGTCTGTGCAGTTAAAGAAAAAGGTAATTAGTCGGGCGATGGTGGCACATGTCTTTAATCCCAGCACTCAGGAGTCAGAGACAAGTGGATGGATCCCTGTGAGTTCAAGGCCAGGCTGGTCTTTAGAGGGAGTTCCAAGACAGTCAAAGCTACACAGAGAAACCCTGTCTTGAAAACTTTAAATAAATAAATAAATAAAAAGGTAATTATGATCTGTTAATAATACAGCCTTTTCGGTTTAAAATCTAAATGTTATCAGCTTGATAAGGTCTTTGTATTCCCATTTAAAATAATTTTAAATTGCCTTTGTCTGATTTGGACTTATGATCTTGTTATTTAGGCCATATTTTACTTGCTCTCTACAGAAAGAGGCGTGTGTGTGTGTGTGTGTTTATGGAATTTTGGTTGAATTTGTTAACTTTATCAAAAGCTATCTTTGGGTGGACACCAGCACTTGCCAGTACTGGGAGACTATCATCCACACAAGGTATTCAGTAAGAGCTTTTGCCAACAGCGAGGGAGTACAGACCTGTGAGCGCCCGAGGACTTTAGTAAAGACCCACAGTGAGATGACAGTGTAAGGCAGAACATTGAAGACATTGATGGGACTGTAGGATCGTAAGTTCAAGGCCAACCTGGGCAACTTAACGAGGCCCTGTCTCAAATTTGTGTGCGTTGGAGACACAGCTCAGTGGCAGGAAACTGGCATGTGTAAGGCTTAATAGTTTACTCTCTAGGACCGGAGAGAGACAGACAGACAGACAGAGAGAAAGAGAGACACAGGAATTCTGCAACTCATGAGTCTGAAAAAAACTATCGAGTTGCAAATAGGACCATTCAAGTGAGAAAATACTGTTAGTCAGTAAATATTTTTTCATCACCGTATTTAACTGTGATGATAGAGTTATACAAATGAACTCTAATGGTCAGGGAGCTAGGATCTGTACAGTTAATACCATTAGAAGAAGGTATGATTGCACTGTGTGTGTGGGAGGGTGGAGACTAGTAAAATCGCTGCAGGAGAAACAGGCATTAGGTAAAATGACCGTAAAATGGTAGCTGAGAAGATAACACACTAGGATACACTGTTCACCAGCAGTCCGCTGGCAAGAAGAGGAAGTGTTAAGAGTAACATTAACGCTGAGTTTATATGAAGTCCTACTGGAGAACACGGCTCTCAAAGTAAATACTAGCCAGTGTCTATGCAAGGAACAGAACATAAAACCCCATTCCCGAGGGCGGTCCTCACGTCTCACAAAAGGACAGCGGGCAAAGAGTGGGAATGATTTAGGGAACGTGTTAGGAAAGTAAGCAAAGGGAAGAGGAAGTCATAGTCGCAAAAGTACAGGATCACCCAGGACAATTCCAGGATTAACAGTCAGGGGAGGCAGCAGGGAAAGTCTGAATCATTCATACATGGATTGTAGGGTGGCAGAGTCAGAAACACGTCACAGGTTAATGCACATACTAACACAGGGCTCAGGAGCTGGCAGACAGGTGAGCCTTGGAAGGCTTCCAGGACAGTCCTCACATACAGAGGCGGCTTGGGACCAGCGTTTCTGTGTCCCCTCTCTCCCCGGAGACACAATTAGCTTAGGAGAAGGGAGAGAGCAGCGTAGAACCCCAGGCTTCCTTTTAAGAGAATTCTCTAGAAACCAGTAAAGGACCAAGCTTGGGGGGAGTGGGAGAGGCAGGTGGGATTTTCCCAGCATTCCTTGCTTCATGGGAAGAGGAAAGAACAGGGCTTTACCTTGTAACAGCAGGCGGTCATCCGTGTAAGCGCTGCACCCGGACTTTTGACCTGCTTTTTCGGGGGACAGAAAGGGGTCTGTTGTCTGCAGTGGACATCGGATGGCCTTGTTGGTTGCTACATACTGGGACGGTGCCACTGAAGACCTGACTGGGGCATCGTGGGATTTCCTGTGAGCTCAAACCCATGTTGCCCAGAAGCTGTGACCATACATGGACTTTCATGGATGGGAGGTCTCTCTGCACTGGATGACTCGACGGGAAGTTTGGTTTCCACTGCTGGTGTACCCTGAGGAGTTCTGTTCAGGCTTGTAACTGTGTCAACCTTCTTCATGGCCATACCTGAGTGGCCCTCCAGCAACCCACAACCACACACCCATTAACACAGTGTGTCACATGTCTATATGGGTTTCTATAGTTGTTTCCCCGCCCCAGGATAAACCTTCCTAGGTAAAAATGTCACTGTGTTACTGCTTCTCCCTGGTTTTTCTTTTTTGTACATCGATTTTAAAAGGAACATATTTAATGGTATGGCATTTTAAAAGACAAGATTCCACCCAAACTCATCCTGCTTAAATAGAATGAGAGACAAACCAAAGGCAAAATTAATTGCGGAGCGCCACATTTTGTGGAAGGGGGAAATCCTCCAAAAACTTTAAAAGAAAAAAAAAAACAGGAAAAGAATCATATCAATGCTTAGTTATTGGTGATGTCATCATTTGCATAAATGGCGATCTATTGAAATTGCTCTTCCCCCCACTTTTCCCTTCTAACCCTCTAGAGAGCGACCAAAGAAGTATGAACAGGGAAGGGGGGCCGTGGTATAGGATTCATTAATTGTCAGTGGTTAGCTTCTGAGTGCCTGGGTGTCTTTGTAAACTCGAAGCAACATTTTATAAAATACTGTTTCTTCTTCTCCAAACACTGACCTTAAGGGGCCTAGGTATGTCTCGGGGCAGGCCACAAGAGCCAGCGCGTCAAAGGCAAAGGGCTGTGTTTACTGCGTCATTGACCGGAAGACAGAGGCATAGAGATAAGGCAATGGTGGAGAAAAAGACAGGAGGTGGTGACACACAACTTAATCCCAGCAGAGGCAGAGGCAGGTGGATCTCTGGGAGTTTGAGGCCAGCTGGGTCTACAAAGTGAGTTCTGGGACAGCCAGGACTGTTAAACAGAGACACCCTGTCCTGAGAAACAAGCAAACAAAAAGGTAGGAAAGTTGTGTGTGGTGGTGCGCACATTTCATCCTAGCACCTAAAGGGCAGGCAGGTCTCTGTGAGTTTGAAGTCAGCCTGGTCTACATAGTAAGCCCGTATATCAAAAAGCAGAAACCATGCATTTTAATTTTATTTCATTGGCGAGAGATAATTTCATTAAAAAATATTTCAACATTTTAAAAATGTTAAAACGAAAGAATTAAAAATATCTATTAGGTAGTATCAGAAGAACATACCATTATAAAGAGCAAACTAGGGGTTCTGTGGCATTTGGTCTGGGTCTACGTGCTGATGATCAACTGGCATATAAAAAGAATGTTTCTAAGGACAGACTTCTGCCTGCTGTTGAGTCCCTTTATCTTGGAAATTGCATCTTTCCAATTTTCTCCTACTTTGAGACATTAGTCGCTACAGAATAGAATGTATCAATGGGTCTGATACTACAGTCTTTAAACTCTGTGAGAGAACCAGAAAGTATGAAAATTACCCCTCTTTTCCACTAAGAACAAAGGCTGGTGTGCAACCAGGTAACCTTAATTGCAGGCAGAATTGGTACTGGACCCCCAAAATTAGTTACTTAGTGCTCTTTTGCTTCTTTTTCATTCTTGGCCATGGCTGGAGATATTTTATTCCCTTGATGACTAAAGGTGCTAACCCATGGTGTACATCCTCCCCAGGGCTTTCTTTAGCCCCCACCCCTCATCACCATTTAGAAAGCATGAAGAACCTTGCACCCAATGGTCCAGGGTCAACAGCAGCAGACCGTGGGTGTTTGCAATGACAGGAGCATGCTGACTTTGCGGATGACCTACCTTAGGTTCCGATCCGCTGGACCCCTCGTCTTCATGGAGGTTGAGCCTGGCTTTGCCATCAGCAGAAGTCCTAGTCATCTTTTTCATGCTGACAGGCACACAGGGCTTAGGTGCATCTTCTATGACAAATTTGCTGGTTTCTTCCAGAGATTTCTGATAGGCGGCGAGGGGTGACGCTGGCTCCTCAGTGCGACCAGATCCATGTACTTTTGGTTTCAGATTCTCCTTAATGCTTTGCTTCCCTATGTCGTTCTGGGATTCCGGGAAGTAGGACTTTGCCTTTGCTTCTGGAGTGACATCTGCATGGCTTCCATTGGCTTCGAATTTCCCAGGTTCTCCTTTGAGATATGAGGTAATGGAATCTCGAACCTGATCAGTGCTGTAAAGGATACAAGATGCAAATTTGTAATGGCAGCGTGAGACTTCAGATGGCTTCAGCATCCACATTGCCAAACTACTTCTTTTTTTTTAATTTTAAAATTTATTTTATTGTTTTTGTTTTTTTGCCTGTGTGTATGTCGGTGTGAGTGTATTGGATCCTGGAATCACAGACAGTTGTGAGCTGCCATGTGAGTTCTGGGAATTGAACCTGGGTGCCCTGGAAGAGCAGCCAGGGCTCTTAACCACTCAGCCACCTCTCCAGCCCCACCAAGCTACTTCTGAAGGCATAAAAAGTAGGCATGAAAAAATTAGCATGTGGATTTCAAATGTGAGGGCCTATTGCAGGTGAGTCAGTGAGGTGTACCCAGGTTGTAGGCATCCCCAACACCCCAGCTTCCAACATAGCTGTTAGATTGTCACTTTAAATGAGAATCATTTTCCATAGCTGAATTTTACACCTTAAAAGAATGTTGATGCAATATAGTCCCAACCTCACCAGTTTTAAAAGGAAGGCTAGTGTGAAGCACTATCACATCACTAATGAAAAACAAACACACACCAGGCGTGGTGGTGCACACCTTTCATCCTAGCACTCGGGGAGGCAGAGGCAAGCGAATCTCTGCAAGTTCGAGAGCAGCCTAGTCTACAAAGAGAGTTCCAGGACTGTTACACAGTCCTATCTCGAAAAACAAACAAAAGAATAAATGAAAAAGCTAAAGACAAATGAACCCAAATGCTGCCTGAGAGAAATACAACAAAAAGAACTCCTGAGAGGAAACTGCATTCTCAGGAATTTTTACAAGGTTTCGTCTGTGCACACAGGCACCAGCCATACTTTCTCAACCAAGATGTCTTTATTGGAACTCCTTGGCCTTTGTCTACTCCAGACCTCCACGACCTTGACTGACCAGTGTGACTTCTGTTCACCATGGGGCCGCCTTTCCTAAGTGAGATAACTTTTTCTTTTTGAACGATTTCTAATCTTTTACTAGTTTCAACAAAAACCACTTGTTTTCCTTTGTAACTCATACGTCATTTTCAGTTTTGTGCCTAGAAGAGGCAGCAATTAGCGCGATACCCTTTATGTTAATGTGGAGGTGCGGACGCAAATGTGTGCTTATCCTGTGTGTGCAAGGATAATCTACTGGGAACGGATCTCTGTGAGTTCAGAGACAGCCTGATCTACAGAATGAGTTCCAGAATAGCCAGAATAATAAAGAGAAACTCTGTCCTCCCCACACAAAAAAAATTAAAAACAAAATGAAAGAATATTTTTTTTTCCTGAGGATAGGTATGTTTTCTTTGTTTCTCTGAATTTCCTAGATGAAGATATAAAATTTATACTTGTCTCATTCCTTTCTGGGTGCATGGGATGCAGGAGATTAAATGCAGAGCCATGCACATTTGGCTTGCATATGCACTGCTGCTGTAGCACACCTCTGTATTGAAGAATTTTCCTGGGGATTCTTGCTAGGTGGCAGCATTTGTCAAGTTTTTAATGTCTAACATCTTGTATCACCACATTTATGTCTGTAGTTATGAAACGAGACAAATGATAATAGTCCTAAAAGATCTGGGCTCTCACTTCTGAAATGACTTCAACTAAACACTGCTGGCTGTGCAGACAAGACACATGTAAGAAATCAGTAAAGTGTCTTTAAGCCAACATCTAGAAAATTGGTATGGAAGTAACTGTGCTTTGCTTTTTACTTAAAGAATCCATCTTTCTCTGGGGATTTTAACATGCTGAAGCTGGTTTTAAAGGAAGGTCTATTCTGGACCAGGTCTAATCATTTAGAAAAAGAGCCATTGCCAAAAAGCACCTATTTGAAGCAAAGTACGGACAGGACACCCACTTGTCATGTGTGTTCCAGAGCCGTGGCCATACCTGTCATCCAGGCGGTCTAGCAACCCACCAGTTATCCTTCGGGCTTGGGCTGGGGACTCTAGGCTTCCACTCGACGTCTCGTTCTGCCAACCTGCAAGTGAAGACATTGCCAGTTCTGCTCGCTCAACACGGTTAAGAACAGCCTGCACCTTTTCTTCTGTCGTCTCCTCAGACTCTACTCCTTCTTCAAGTTGAATGTCCTCAAACAGGGATTTGAGCTTTTCATCCACCACCTCCTCACCAGGACCAGACGTTCCTTTCTCCTGCTCTTCAGAGCTTACGCCTACTTTTCTAGTCTGTGGTTTCAGCGGCTCTGCCGGCGTACCATCTTTTGGGACCCCAGCCAAACTTCCGAGGTACCGGGGACACTCACTCAGACATACGTCCTTCAACTGGCTCTCGTCTACATCCCGCGGGCCGGCCATTTCTGTTACAGTTACTGAGTCTTCCAGTTTGCTGTCTTCCAAGGACGTGTCTTCTGCCATTACCACTGGAGGTCCACCTGCTGAACGCTCTAGGATTCCCTGGGAAGGCGCTAGCCCGTCACTCAGTCTACTGGGGGTTCTAAAGGGAGACTCTATGCTAGAGGTATCACTAAAATGGTCATCTTGCTGGAAAGGGGCGGGTGGTGTGCAGTACAACCCCATGGGGGTCTCCAGCTCCACTTGAAAGGAAGGGTGACCTATGGAAGACAGTACATTTGGACTGAACTGGAATGCGCTAGAACACATTGGACACAAACACATGCGATGACTCAAATTATATCAGGTATGACAATGCATGATGGGTTACAGAACAAGGTACACGAGTTCATGGTTTAGTTCAGTTACATGTAATTTAATGAAATAAAATAACAGCACTTTATCAATTTTAATACAGTATCATAACTATGCAGGTGAAATTAACCCAATATAAAGTTAGTTGTCATATCTAGAAGATATGCGGCTCACGGCTAACACATGCAAAACCTATGCTATGGTAGGCTGACTACAGCAAGCTGCAAGAAGCCAATTCTGTAATCAATCCCCTCTTGCGTAGGTTAAAAACACAATCCAACTCTAATTCTTACTCACATGAAATTTACAGGAGAAAATAAGGAATGGATGTACAGGCTGGAAAGAAATGATGGATGGATTTCTAAAGCTACGGAAGTGCTGGCTAGAATAGTTTAGAAAGACGTTAGACAAGATAAATGACTCCCCATGTATCAGGTGCCTTAAGTCACAGAGAGGAGAGAGTTATGGTGTCTATGGACATCTTGGTGAAGCGGGTGATGTGAATCTGCTTAGAATCATGAGGCAAAAAAAAAAAAGAGAAAATAAAATGATACACAGTGGAGACAGGAGGAGAGCCTAGGGGCTTGGAACCGTGTTGTGGCAGCCTGCTCAGATGGGAGGAGGGGCTAACCCCTGATTCTAAGCAATCTATGGAAGAGGAAGAATTTCCTTGGCCCAGCAGTGAGAAAGTCAATAAGGGTCTGGTCCTGGTGAGGAAAGGATGTTTCCCAAAAGCTCAACAAAGAGGGGAGAGACACTTTTTTTTTTTAAAGCAGCAATGCATTTTCTCTATTCATCAAAAAGCCAAAGACTGATTTTTCCCACTCATTCAAGGCAAACAGCGGTTGCAGGTTGTGATTGCTATAGGTTAGTGGACACTTGTTGGTTGCAGCCACCTATAAACGTGAGCCTCTTTATAAGAGGCTAAGAAATGATTTATCATTTGCATTAGTGAATTTATTTCATGCCTAAATTTTCTTGAGAAATTTTAAGAAAAAGAACTCCACAATATTGAGATACAATAACAAAAAGCCCTGGTGAGCTTATTTTAATGACATTCAAACTTTACAATGTGAAAACAAAATGAATCAAGGATACCACACTTAATTTCTCTTCCCCATAAAGCGTAGAGGAAGCTATAGATGCAACCTGCCAGTAATTCTTCGTTTGCTCTACTGATCTAGTACAAAAAGGAATTTATCGACCTACAGCCGCCCGCATAATTCAAAGTGCACCACAGCGCGTGCATCCCAGGGACCCAGTGTATCAGTGCTTCTTGGGTGACAGACGTACTTCACTTCTAGTAAATAGTCTAAGTCTCTGCAACCTTTCCCAATGGGACACACACAGAACTTTGAAAGTTCCTGGCTCTAAAGAGTCCAAGTTTGCCAGTTAGACACAGGAAAAGACCAGGACCTTATTTCTCGACCCTTGAATTAACAGGACAATATCCCTGACTACTCTGGACCATGCCGTGCCATTATTTTCCATTCATCAGTCACTGTGGGGACAGAGTCCCACCTGTGAAGTGAGACAGGAATAGCTTCAAAAGCATGGCTGTCTGTTTTCCTTTTCCTGATGCTCTGATGAGGGGGACCTGTTAATGAATGGGGGAAGGGACTGTTAGATTAAGCTAAACCTAAAGGTTACCATTGATTTGTGAGTGTGTGTGTTCACTGAATTAGAAAGAATGTTGCCTTTTACGTACAATACACCAAATATTGCCTGCCCTCCACCCCAAGAATTACTGGCAGAATGCAGGCTAATATAATGCTAAGTAACTAAACCACCTGAGATGATGGGAGACTTCTCTGGTGCCCTTCTACATGCATGGTCCCAAAGCAGGGATTCACTCACTGTCTACCCAGTGTTTATTTATTTAGCCAATGTTTAGTGCCAACTGGGCTCAGCATATCACCTTCTTGGCTAAAACTGGGCTCACAGTTTTATTTCACTTATAAAATGGAAAGAGATCACGAGTTTTTCCGTTTAAAAAAGTGATTAATTTTAAATGCCAAGGCATTGCATTTTTTTAGGCATTACGTTTTCTTCCTTTTGGGGTGCACAGAAGGCTAGGAGTCGCAGCTTTCAGCTCATGCGCTCTCACATGGCCTCCTTTGTGTTGCAGAGAGACATTTGCTGAGCCTGCTCTGGTATTAGAACGCTCGTTTGCAGACTCTGGCAGGACAAAAATGACGGGAACACGAGACGTCAAGCAGATCACGGCGTGCGCGCGCATGCGCGGTAGCGAGCGGCTGCCTCGACCGACAGCAGGTTCAGATTTCTACCGAATGATCAAATATGAACACTAAATGCAATTACCATCAACTGGGTCATGGAAAACATTGTTTTCATCTGCAAAGCTTCTGGTGCCTGAAATATTCCCGTAATCAAAAATCGGTCCTTCTAGCAGGGTCACTATGTCGATTCGGTTAATTTTGGTCAAGACCGAAGTTAAGGCATCAGCTGAAAAGGAGAGAAAAAAAGGTTGAGAACCCAGTGGCATCATTTCCCGCAAGTTTACACAACATCCAACCAAAGCATGGCTTCTGCAACGCTGTCAGCATTTCAGCTCCCCGCTGTAGCTCTGCTAGATCCCTATCCAGAATGCTGGCTGCCCCAGGGAAGAGCCCTACTTTAAAGCTGACTATGGAGGTCACAGTATGCACCCCACCGGGACAGGACAGATGGTCTTCAAACACCTGTACTCCACTAAGGGACCTAACACAGATTCAAGTTCCCTGGACTCACCTCATCCTAATATTCAGTGCTTTACGTTTTAATCAACTACCAAGGTCAGGCTGACCGGGCAGATCCTCAGTAATTTACCCCATGTTGTAGTGGGTGAGTACTGGGTGTTTTGAACTCATTGCCACCTTCTGCCCAAATCTAATGGTAGCAGAGGATTCTCCGCTGCCCCAGACTGGATGCAGCTTGCTAACTCCCCTAGTTGTAGCCCATTCCTCTCTGCACTTCCCTTCACCCCTGCCCCTGGATGGAGCCATAATTTCAAAATGTTTTTGATGACCATCCCGTGACAAGAGAGTTAGTATTTCTCCCCCAGCTTTAGTAGACACATGGGAAGAAGGCCAAACAAAGTGCACACTATTTCCTGCCTCTTGCTTTCCCCGAAAGCTTAAACAGGATTCTAGGACACCAGCACTTACTAAACAAGCGCCACTCTAGACTCTCTCTAACTCCTCCTCCCTGCTACCTAAAATTACAGAACGCTGGAAATCCTAGAATGAGCCCAACAGCAGATTTATCTAAGCTACTGACCCTGTGGGGTTTTGAAAATTAAAATAAATAATTTGAAGCATACTTGTGGCATTCTTTCCGTCTCTGGTAACCCACTTTTTTAAGAGCATGAAGCTTTGAGAAATTAAAGAATTGGGATTTTCCACACGTATCTGATTGATTTCGTCCACTGAAAAATTCAGTTCCCTTGCCAGCTCTGTGAAGAGAGAGAGAGTTAGGGAGGGTATGTTTTACTGGGTACACACTTTATCCAAGTCATGTTCAATGCCCAACACCCCACTCCAAAGAAACAAAACTAAAAAACCAACCAACAAACAAAACCACTAGAAAAAAATGAATCGTAAAGAAAAGCTCTTTGTTTAGAGTTGGGCACTCTGGTGCTTGATTTTACAGGCAGCCTGTGGTCAGACTTTTCTTGGCTAATTACTTACAATCAAATTCCCATTAGAAATCTCTGCCTGCCTCTGCCACCTGAGTGCTGGGATTAAAGGCATGTGCCACCCATCTGACTAGAAAGCATTTTTAAAGATTTTTGGGATTTAAAGAGAGGACGTTTGCTGGTTTCTTTTGATTGGGTGTATCTCTGCAGATTGAACAATTGCACACAAGACAGGGAGGAGCATGTTACCCCTGGCCACACACAGAGACAGCAAGAGAATTGCTCTGTGTGACCTGTTGAAGCACATCTCTTACTCATTTGCTAATGAAGTGACAAAGCCTGTGAGCTTCCTCAGGAGGTCAAGAGATACCTCAAGGGAAAATCATGCATGCAATACACAGCCACTTGTATGGAAAAAAAAAATAAGAGGAGGCGCTGTGTCCAAGTACATACTCAATCTTGCAAACACAGAGGTGTCTCTGCAGAGATTAAGATGAACTCAACGTGGACCATCAATATGGCTCGGCATTGAAGGCTCCTGATGCCAAGCCTGATGACCTGAGTCCTGGGATCCACGCGGTAGGAGGAGAGAATCAAGTGAACTCAATATGAATGGAGACCTTGGGAAAGGAGACGTCTTGCCATCACATCTCCTTAAAAAATATGTATCAAGTAAGAAACACGAAGAATTGCTTCCACGGGAAAACAATTGGCCAAGATTCTACTCCTGTCAAGCATTTCTAGAAACTCGGCAAAATGAACTCAAGAAGTCCTCGCGTTTGATCAAGTGTACCGCTAGAAGTCTACCCTGTGGTACGCAGGGGTTTATAAAATGTTTCGCACCCAGGAGTGGTCACCACTGACCACGGGAAACTTGACAACTGTCCTCTTGTTGAACAAAAGGAGGAAGCTTGCTGATGAGATACTGAGTTTTTAGTCTTGTGGTCATGGTGGACAGTTAAAAGGATATCAGGTAAAACAGTGTTTCTGTAAGTGAAACCAGTTCACCTCAGCACAAAATTTAGCCTTAATACATGTGTGTGCAGACACTTTCTTTTGTATTCCATTAACAGCAGCTAGAGCTTAATTTAAATTCATGTCATGAACCTTAAGCACAGAAGTTAGGAAAAAAATACCATTGCATGTACAGGGCATTATCAATCAAAGCTAAGACCAACAAATATGAATTTTGTCAGGAACTACAAAATTTGTATTAGTTGCTAACAAAACAAGATTGTCTTAAATCAAAGCTTATTAGCAACGGTTTCAAGAGACACATTTATGTTTCGTTTGCTTAAATATTGAAATTTTTCTAATAGTCTTCATTGATCACATGGTAATTCTAATTAAAGAGGTTAATTTCAGTTTTAATTCCTCTATCTGTGTACATTTTAGGTGACAGGAGTCCTACCACCCAAGAAATCCTTAAGAGCAAACATTATTTATTGCTCAGAAGACTGGGAAAGGCACATTGACCCTGAAGAACTCAGAGCCGGAGGAACTGATTTCTTCTGTTCTAGTCCTAGGGATGAGCTGAGGTTTTGAGTAGGCCAGGCCACTGAGCTCTGTCCCCAGTTCAACTGGGTCATCTTCTGTGCCACATCTCCAAAAATCTACTCTGGGAAACTAAGGACTGCCCATGATAAAAGAAAAAAAAAAAAGAAAAGAAAGAAAATCTGGTTATTCAGTATTAATGCAAAAATTAACATCGTGTATTTTTCAGGTAAATGACCTATGTTAAAATAGAATTGGTGTTAAGAAGGACTTTGTAGGAAACTATTTATACATGTATAACACTATTAACTCCTCTCAATGTTTGGGAATCACCCAGACACTGAACATACCAGAGTTCTGGGAAGCCTCTGGCCATGAGCAGCTCGTCTAGAGTAGAGACTAGAGACCAGGTATGGAAGGCTCGGAGGTGGGGCTGAGGCATGCAAAGGGAACATGTAGATGAATTGTTTTCCCATGGCCTAGTTTCACCTTCCTCTCTCTAACACCAGATAATGGTATGGCATGAGAATGGATGTGGTAGCAGATATATAAGATGACCTTAGAGAGAGGACAATTAACATTTATCTTTTTTACTAGTTAAGTTTGATCTACCGTCATAAAAGAAATCAAGCATTTGCTCCAGCGTTCCAGTGTATTTTGAGAAGAGTGTCCAAAGTCTTTAGATGTGTAGTTCAAAATGCAAAGTCAACCCAGGAAACATCAAGTCTCTTAGATGTGCATGAGTCAGGATATGGGGAGGCTTGTTAGGATCAACACTATCAAGCTAACTTGTTTGGGTGACACAGCCCCACATTTGACTATACTGATGTAAAACCAAACTGGCTATTTCCTTTCCATCACCTGGACTGTAAATGGTTTCAGAGGACGCAAGTACCTTTGCGAACCACATCTATTTTATTTACTTTACATTCTTTTCCAAAAATTAACTTAGGAATAAAGCTTTCATTCCTTTTTCTTGGTCATAGAAATGTTAAAAATATTTTTTTTGTTCTCTTTTGTCAAAGTTTTCCATTTAAACTAATCTTAAGGCATAATAGTAAGTTCGTTTAAAAGCAACAGCCTAAGAGAGGAACAGCGATTGGGTAAATACCGTAATCCTGGAAGGCTAAGGAACACGTGTCTACACCTGGCTACACAAGGACACGGGTAACTGAACCATTAGCTGAGAGTGCTGTTTTAACAACATGGGTCATGTTAATCATGTAGTCCTAGTCTCATCTGGGTCTTTTAGGCTCCTAAGGCCTCTACCCTCAGATACAAGGCTGCTCTTTTATGGAAACAGCTGTGTGAAGAAAGTTGGAAGTAAAATAAGTTCTAACTTTGTTTATATGCAGGGAAAAATAAAACCCCAACAACTGAAGGTGTACAGTTGCTGTCAGTAATTATCAGCGTAGGTAGAATTATGAATAACGTTTTACCGGCTGCTTGTTTGCGTATTTCGAGATGTACAGGAGGATGGTCTGCACGTGATGAAGACAAGGACACTGGGGAGGGATACCTGCTTCGTTCCGGAGCGCACGCACTTACCTGTCCAGCTAAGTCCCAGGTGATCGGCTACTATTGCCATCCTGATATCTGTCCGCTCACAAGGACTCTGTGGACCTACGATTTACAATTTCTCGATTAAAACAATCGCCAAGGAAGACACGGGCACTGGAAAATTGCTTTTCGCAGCACTCAGGTTTTTCTTTTTCTTTCTTTTTTTTTTTACAGAGACTGACACTAACACTGTGTACTTAGATGTGTCCTAGTCACCTAGTCACAAACACTTTTCGTCTGTCACCCGCACCAGGCCAAATGCCAGATTACATGGATGCTCGGAATGTAATGAGATTGAACATGCTGGCGAGTCGGCCGCTTCACAACGGTCACCGAGTCGCGTTGGTGGCCACAGCCATGGATGGAATCTGGACATCGGTGCCCTGGCTCGGACAGAGTCGTATCCACGAGCACATTAGGAAAGAAACTCGCTCACATCTTTGAGTGACACCAGTGTCGCATGCTTCCCTAGCTCTCTACGGTGTAGCTGGATTGAGAGAGAGGATAGAGCATCTAGGACAGCACACACAGAATGACAATGACAGAATGAGAAGCTAGGGTTAAACCACTCCACAAGCAATCACGACAGGTCATGCACTAGGGTCTACGAGTTGGAAAGTGTTTACGGACTATGCTGTTTCTCCAGGTCGTGAGCAAAGAGCGCTCAAGAAACCTGACTGCCTTCATTCTCACCAGTCCTCCTACTGCCGGCCTTTCCACTCTTTGATTTTAAAGGTGTTGCCTCTGTTCTCTTATCTCTAGCGGACTTCGTGGTAACTGAAGGCTGGCCACCCCGGGAAGTCTCGGACAACGACGTGGTTCTTGAGGTACTCTCTTCCTCATCAGACAACTCCGACTGCATCTTTTTGTCCTCTTCAGTGAGGCGATCCACAAGTTTTAGGGTCTCACCACTAATTCCCTTAAAATATTCAATGGGATGTTTACATACAGCCTTAAGCTGACTTTCTCTAACTTTAACGGTGGTGGTGGTGGTGGTGGTGGTGGTGGTGGTGGTGGTGGTGGCGGTGACACAGGTGGATCTTACCTTTACTGGCAACTTGGATGGAGGCAGTTTGGCCTTGCCTTTTTCTGGCTGCCCTCGCTTTTGTGTGGCACATGCTTTTCTGACTGAAACTAGGTTCTCCCTGTGTGTGTTTTTGACTGGAATTCGGGACTTGACATCTATACATGAAGAAGGAGGAAGGGTTTTGTTTTTTTCAGATGGACCAACCTGCCTCGGTTTACCTGCTTTACTGTCTGGCTTATGGTTTGGCAGGAAGACATCTTTTGGTGCAGTGGCCTTTATGGGAAGCTTGGATTTCCGCCTAGCCCCTATTGGTTCCTTCCGCGAATCTCTGGTGCAGTGTCCTTGGATCCCTGGACTCTTTCCTGAGACTTTCACTGGATTAGCTTTCTCTGTGGTACGAGTAGGGGCAGCCCGTCCTGTCAGAACTACGTGATTTGTGGTGTTATCTGTCTGCACAGTGGAAGAATCCAGGTTATTGTTGTTATTGAAGTTATCTTTCTGGAAATCGTGTTTCTCTTGGGGCCTATCGCCCACCTGGCTATCGGGTGCACTTGAGATTACTGCCATCATTTCGTTTTCTAACCCCTGACAATTGGTCACCACAGCCTCTAGCTTATCTGTCACTTCTCCAGAGCCTTCTTTCTTCATGGTCATGGCAGATGCAGAAATTCCCATTTTTATAGGCGTGCGTGACTTGGGGTCAATTTTTGAGGTGTTAGCAGCGGCGGCTGACTTCTCCAGAGAGCCACTACAGGCTGGGCCTTCCTGACACTCTCCGTTGGTCGGGATGCTGGGGTTGGGTTCGACTGTAGGTGCCTCTACATCTCTTTCTAGATTGGTGTCTACCGAGGTGTCCCCTGACTGTTTCTGTGGGGTGTCAGTGACCATACTGCTATCCCCTTCCCCCTGGGCCCCTGACTTCCCTTCAGGAGTATGCTCACCAATCTGGAAAAATTGGAGCCTCTCTTCCACAAAATCTCTCTTGCTCATGTCAATTGCACCACTGCGGGTCATCTCAAACATTTTCCCTTCATGAAATGGGAAGGGGTTAGGCTCACTAGTTGGGGTACTTTCATCGGTTGGTGTTCTGGCCGGCGTTGTGTCAGGGGTGGTTGCTGGAGATTGGTCGTCCACCGCCAGGCCAAATGGCTTAGTGTCATCTTCCCGAGATTTACCATCAAAAACTTCATTGTCCCCTCGGTTATTGGGCCAAGGGTCAAAATCTAGACCTTTGGTCGCTACCGTTTTAAAAGGAGTGGCGAATTCTTCATCAACTTTGTAACTGAAGTAAGTATCAGGAAACACAGATCTGTCTGGATGTCTCCCTTCCAGGGTGAAAAATTGGGCCCCTGACTTGGGATCGGTCTTTTCCGGGGTTCGGTCAGAGGAAGAGCTTTTGGAAGATGATGGCTTCTCTTCATCCAGCCCTACTTTCCCCTCCTCCTCAATAACTTCCAGTTTACTCTGGCTGAAAGAGCGGTCGGCCGGCTTCAGGATGCCCTCTGTCCAGACGTCCTTCTTGGTGTCCAGGGTTTGACTGGGGAGTTTAGAGTCACTCTCTGTTAGGCCATCATCCTCGTCTTGCAGGTCGTAGCCATCCAGAGAGTCGATCTCGGTGGCGTCCGTGTCATGGGAAAACTCAGCCGTGGTTGCGATGGAACACTCAGTGACAGACGGGTCGTTGTTTCCGTTCTGGGCCGTTTCGTTCTGAGGCGAGTCAGGGCCAGACTCATTCTCTCTCCCATTAATCTCCACCTCTTTCTGGCTGGAAGCCTTCGTCGTGGCGGCCGTTTTGGATTTGGCCGTGTCTTTCTGGCCTTCATCAACTTCCTTTAACTTGAAGGTGTATTTTTTAACCGGCACCGGCTGATACATGGACTCATCCTCGCTGGAGTCGCTGGCTTCGGCGCCGGGAGGGACCGGTGATGGGGGCTGCACTCGGATGACGGGTTCAGCCAGCTGGTACTTGTCACCCTCATCCTGAAGGTTGACCTCAATCATGTCAACCTCCCTTTCAGGGAGGTACTGATGTTTCTTATCTGATTCCATCTGGTCGGCATCCAGAGGGGGAGGAGGGGGGAACTCAATGTAGGCGACTCGGTTACATTTGGGTCTTGGGGTAGAGTCTCTGCTCACGTCACGCTCTATTTCCTGTTCCATGGTCACCTGCTTTATTGGGGCTGATTTGGGCTCCTCCGACTCCGACTCCTCAGAAACCTCGGGGATCGGGCTGGGTTGTCCTGGTATAAAAGCTATGAAGGAGTCTGGCGTCTTAGACGTGAACTCGTAACTCACTTCCTCTGAGCTGGGGGTTTCTGGGGTCAAAGGGCTCTTCCCAGAGCTGTCTAGAAAGGACACTTGCTCTAGAGTATCATCTTCTGGACTGCCCTGGGGAGAAGGAGGCTGCTTCTGCTGTCTAGCTGTATAGAAGGTTCCCCTGGCTTCCTGCACCGTCTTACATTCCTGACTTATGATTTTTTTAACCCCTCCTTGCTGGAGCTCCTTCTCGTACTGTTTCCCCACTTGGACAAAGCTAACATACACGGGTAAGGTTTTGATCTCCTTCCCTCCCTCCGTCTGGGCTAGTGGAGCAAGCTTCTCCAACCCCTCCATGGAACCGTGGTCGAACACATCACTAGAGGGAGAGTCCTTTCCCGGGCTAAACTCTAACGAGTCGGGAGATCTGGTGGGAGAGGTCTCAGTTTCATCGAGAGCTGGGCAGAGGCCTACGTAACTCTGTTTGGAAACTTTGCTGATCTCGGAATAGGTAACTTTTTCATCCTCTATGGAATTAAAGTGCTGGCTCTCAACTATCTCTTTGCTCATACTTGACCGGGACACTTTTTGGGAGAGTTCATGTTTTGAAAGTGTTGACTGCTCACAAAACCCATCAGGCATGTTAGAAGACGGCGTCTTCCTCTCGTCTGCGACCCTGATGGGAATGTGAGAGACCACTGAGCTCTCGCTTCTCCTGGGAGGATGGTCGAGAGCGCCGCCGGGATGGTCCCCTTCTTTAACAATATACTCCCTGTATAACACTTTCTTGGAGGGAGATTTTACACTCATTTCCTTAATTTCTGAGAGAGAGCCATTCGTTAACAATTTGTGTTCTCTCTCAGTCACACACATAAATTCATTCCTTGGGTCGGCATTCTCGCTCTCCCCCGGGCGAGCGGCATGACTCTCTCTGGTATCGTGAACAAGCACATGCGAAAGTTTCTCTTTCTGGGCCTTATTGGTATTGGCCCCAGAACTTTCCCACGTTCTAAAGACCTTTCTGTCCCAAGGTCCCTTGGTTGCTAGGTCTGATGTCATGGGACAGGCTGAGTCTTCTTCAGCCTGCTGCTCGGGGAAGAAGTCAGGCATTGCCTTACTTAACACCTCAGTTCTGTGTCTTTGGGCATCAACGGAGCCAGATTCGTGCACGACAGTGTCGTTGCTTTGGGCATGCTCAGTTTTGAATATTGTGACATCATTTTGTACAGGCACTCTCTCCTCGGAGGGGTCTACAGCCTTCTGCTGTTTTTCTCTAGCAAAACCTGGGTGTGTGGGCATCTTGTTTCCTAGAGTTTTCTTAACTGGGATTCGGGATGGGTCGTCCAGATGTTTCTCTTCTTGAGAAGGGTCCTTACTTTTTGCGCGTGTGCCTTGTTCAAATTTTAATCGAATGGAACTGAGTTTAGATTGCTTCAGCTGAAATCCAGACTGGGGCCCTTCTGGTCCTCGGCTCTGAGCACTGACAGTTCTTTTGGCTTCCTCTGTAGGCTGGCCATCCTCACTCTGTTGGGAAGGGACCCTCTTCTCTGGGCTGCTGGAGCCACCGGGTGTCTTCCTGTCCTCAGCCTGAGGGACACCTCGTCCATCTGGGCCACGCTGCCTGGCCTTTACCCACTCGTCATTGGATGCCAATAGCTCTGTTAGCACCTTCTCGGGACTACTGCTGGTGGAACTCTGGGAAGAGTGTTCCTTGCCATTTTGGGGGCGTGGCTTTTTCTCCGGGGACTGCAGTTCATCGTTTAGTTTCTCAGTTTTGTCACGAAAGAACTGTGACACCTCAGTCAGTTTCTCTTCGGCCTCCTTCACGGTCCTGTCCACCCTATCTTCATATATCAACTTCTCTCTACCTCTGTCTAGTCTGTCCTCGGACAAGTGCATCCACACGGCATGTTTTGGACCACTGACATTACCCGCATAGTGCAACACTGTCATTTTATCAAAATGCTCGTCTTTAGACACTCTCCCTACCCCATTTTCAGACACATCTTTATAGATTTTGGAGAGGATTTCTTTTTTGGGGGCAGTGGCTACTTTATCTCTGGCGCGCTTATCAGACCTCTGTAACTCTGAGCTAGGGGGTCCTGCGGGGTCTGTCACCGATTCCTCGGTATCAGAGTGAGAAACATCTAGCTTCTCTGACAGAAGCATTTTCTCAGCAAACCTGTACGACTCCCCTCTTAGGTCTGACAGCTCGTCATCATGGTACTCTACAGAGTGCTCACTCAAAAGCTTCAGTGTTTTATACGACTCATCGGACAGGAGCTGTGCAGAACTAGGGCGGCTATCTTCTTCTTGGGACACTGGAGTATTTACTCTGGAAGACTCCAGATAGGAAGGCAAGGACTCTTCGGCTGCAAGTTCTTCATCGTCTTGCGGACCCTGCTCCTCGGGGCAAGGAAAAGCATCGTGTTTCTCTGGCAGAACATCTTTTAAGTTAATACTTCCCCGGGATAAGTCTTTCTGACACATAGATACTTCCTTCTCTGGATGCTTTTTGGTCTCTCTAATAATGACTTCAGTGGGCTCGGCTTGGTTACCTTTTTCGATGTGGACTTCTATTATACGCTCCAGTTTGGGTTTCATTTGGCTGTCCTTCTCTGCGTGCTGGGCTGAGATCTCAGCAGCAGACTTGGGGACGTCTGGAGACATGGCCGACTTGTGTTCAAACAGCCCTGCCAGCTCTTTGGAAGGGTCTCGCCCGGACTGAAAAGCTTTCATAATGTCGTGGACTGACATGGTTTCCTCAATTCTTTCTGAGGTACATTCACTGCCCGGAGGGGAGTGATACACCATCCTGGTGGTTGTGGTGATATGAGTCTCTTCTTTGACACGCATGCCTTTACTTAAAACCCGACTATGGTCCTCTTCCTCGCTACTGGCTTTCATTTGAAATGCTTTGACTTTTTCCTTAATGCTAGAGGTGGTAGGCTTTGGCTCCAACTCCATAAATGTAGGTGAAGGTTTGGGAGACATGGGGTCCTCTGGCTGGGACTGGGGGATCTCCCCAGTAGAGGGTTCATAGCTCCTGATCACATGGACCACTTCAGTCCTTGTCTCCGTGATGACGGGAGGGATGGGGACTTCATGGAAAAGTGGCTTAGGGCCCGTGCTTTCGGCACTTTGTGGGGCTGATGGTGTTTTCTCGCTTCTGGTTTCAAAGCCACTGTCGGACAAGGGACTTTTATCTTGGTCGTGTTGAGAAAAGTCATCAGGAGATTCTAAGATGGCATCTGACCCAAAAAATGAGTCCGCCATCTTGCACAATTCCTTCTCGGAGGTGGAAGGCCTCATAGAGGCTGGCGGCATTTTGAGTTTATGTTCCTGTAAGGCCATGGCTGGCTTTAAAATCCTTTTCTGTCTCTCCTCTCCGTCCTTCTTGGCATCTTCAAACTTGTACTTTAAGTTGGTCAAGGAACTGCTCCCAATGTCATTGGTAAGGTAATCAATGACTCTAGTCAAGTTGGCCTTCCCATGCACTTTCTCAGGCAGAGGTGGGGTGTGGCTGGCTGCAGCCTGCCTGGCTTCTTGTATTTCCTCAGAACTAAATTCTATCCAGTCATCCTCTGGAGAATGTCCTTTGTCACTCTTTGGGGATTTGGGTGGCCCTTTGCTGTCGACACATACGTCCTTTTTGAGGATCTCACTGACTTTCACCAAGTCTTCCTTCACCTTCTCGACGATTTTGAAAGGCTCTTCGTCATCTATCCTGCCTTCTTTCGGAAGGTCGGGCTGGAATGGCTTCTCCTCGGGCACATCCGTCTGCAGGATGGCGGTCATTCTCATGAGGTCCTCCTTCATTTCAGCCACGTCCTTTAAGATCTCCTGACTGGAAGATAAAGAAGATGGCGCCGACAACTTAAGGGTGGAGGGTGTGAGGAACAGAGACGACTTCGCGGGGGAGGAAGTTCGAGTGAAGTGGGGCTGAGGGCGCGTCTCCGCCGTAGTCGGCGCTTTAATGGGGGACAGCAGAGCTGCTGCTGATTTTGTGAGCGAATTAGAGTCTGGAAGTTTCTTCAGTGCTGGTTCCGACAAGACATTGACTACCGAGTATACTGGCACTGTGATTATTGACGACGTTACGGATGAGGTAGTAGCAGAGATTGACGAGCCGAGGGAGGCGTAGAGTGCACTTGCGGAGGAGGTTCTCAGGGACTGAAAAGCCGAGGGTGCTGCGGAGACATATGACCTGAGTGGGGAAAAGGGCATGGCTGCTGTGGTGGAAAGCGCTTTCTCCACCGCGTCAGTGGCCGCGCTCGCCACCGAGCTCACGGCGTTTGTGGCTGTGGAAATTTTGTCCTGGAACGTGGCAGTGGCTTTGCATCCGTTAAGTAAAGCTGAAGAGGAAGGATACTTCAGAGGAGACACCGACCCATTGACGAGCGCCGCCTCTGCGTGTCCAGACATCTGCTTTAAGGGGGAGGAGAGAGAAGATGCCATGGTAGCTTTAGCTGATGAGAGGACGTCGGCTGCCGACTTAGTTGGAGACACCACTGACTTTAAAGGGGAAGAGATCAGCGGTGCTGCCGATGTGATAATGGACTTAAAGGGCAAGCTTGAGGAATACATAGTAATGTTTGATTTGGGGGAGGCAGGGGGTGTCATAGTAATGGATGACCTCTCCAAAAGAGACCCTGCGGTCGTCACAGGAGAAGTTCGAGAGGAAAAGGTTGAGTTGGGCGCCAGCCCCTTTAAGGGTGTGGCCTCGGTGACTGTGGGAACTCTCCCCAGGGTGCCAGAGGCAACCTGGATATTGTAGGGAGATGGCGACACCACTGTCTTTATTGGCGAAGACATTGTCCGGAAAGATCTAATAGGAGATGCCACGTCACTAATGGATTTGACTGAAGATGTAGTTGATGCGCCTAGTGTGGATTTGATTGGAGAAGGAGTCGAAACAGACCATATGGATTTTAACGGAGAAGCTGATGGTGTGTTAGAGGAAGAGCTGGATAAGGAGGCGAAGCCTGACTTGGCCGGCCCGGGTACTGTGCTTGGAGCTGTGGTCCAGGACTGGTATGGTCTTGTAGAAAAGAAAGGCTTGTATGAGCAAGTGGTGGGGAGGGATCTTGCTGTTCCTGAACTCCGTTCAACTGTTTCTTAAATTTTAAAATGAAAAATCAAACACAAAATAAAAACCAACAAAAATGGTTGAGAAACAGAGAAGAGACCAGAGAAAAAAAAAATTGGTCAGTAAACTTGGAAATATCGCAGAAGCAAGTACAGTTGTTTGCATGATTTGGGATGGGAGAGGCAAAAAAAAAAAAAAAAAAAAAAAAGAACGATTTGAGCAAAAGAGGAAAAACAAACATGAATGGACATGAAGAATCTGAAGTTAAAAAAACAAAGATGATGAGTGAGCGGAAATGGAATGGTATACAAGGAAAGCACACAGCAGCCACAGAGGCCAGCGATGTGACAGAGGAACACAGGCGAAGCACTGACAATGACAAGGACGAACACGATGGAAAACGGCCTCCTTACTTCCTATTGACTTTCTTGTGTGCTGGGTTACAAAGAGCAGCAGCCATTCTGTTTTGCCTGTATACATACACATGTCTGTTTTGCGCAACCACAGAAAGTGTCTTAAGACTCTCGAATGTTCCCTCTGCTACAGCTTGTCCACCATAAATTGCACCTAGTTAGAACCATTTGAAAATGTGAACCCACACATTCGGTAGTTGAAACTCTTTTTTTGTTTGTTTGTTTGTTTTTTGCTCTCCTTTTCAGAAAAACCACTCGAGCTTTATCATGCAGAGTCCAAAATAACTAGTAAAAGACAGGCAACTGGTGTGCAAGCTCTGAAGCCACTGGATTTTAAAATCTGTTTCTCCCATGCAGGATTGGTTATGGTTCACACCCATTAAAAAAAGCCAATAAGAGCAAGAAATCGCCTGAGTCGGAGCTGTCAACCCAAAACTTAAACCAAAGAGGAGGAATGTTTGCATCGGTCCTTTCTCCATGCAGTATATTCCTTCAGATGAGGGGGAAAAGAAAATGTGAGATGAAATGATTTTTAAGATGCATGTGTACATACACACATACAAAGGGGGGAAAACAGAAAATATGGTTCACGGTTACCAGAGCAAGCAAAGCAACTGAAAACATTTGATCATGCGGTGATTTATCGTGGCCAACAAGCCAATGAGGAAATACAGTTTCAAAGCAGTATTATGCATGGTATATATAATGTTCAAAAATACTTTCTCAAGAACAGTTGGAAAGAAGAGTACACTTTTTCCATGAGAGGTGAAGTCTTGGTACCTTTTGAGATTTTTAGGGAACTCTGTGATACATTATTAAATATATCTGCCACAAAAGGAACTCCATATCTCGAGCTTGCTTCATTATAAGGAGAACGTAATTTATATCTTGACCCCCCTCCCCCATAATCTGGTCTACTTTTAACTCTCAAAAGGTATCGTGGGGGGAAATCCAAAAAGCACAAATATATTTTGAAGACCCCATATGTCAAGTACCTACAGTGGCATAAGGTACACAAATGTCTATGTTTACCAAATGCAAAGGTACGGATTCTGATACCCTTCTAGAATATTCCTCATATTCTTCCAAACACTGCAACAGCCATGAGGAAAGATGGGTCCAATACCAACATTCTTCACAAAACAGGCAAGAAACCCACACGTGAGGGGGGTACACATGGGGGCAACAAACGCAAGCTTAGCTATCTCTAGTTCCATAACTCAAACAGAGCCAGCTGCTCACAGGGTCGGAATGCCTGCCGAGGGCAAACCAATGTCCCATGCCAGAGATGAGTACAGTCTTGACCCGAATAGGCAACCGTTTACAGTGACAATGAGATGTGCAGAGGGCGTGAGGACCTCCACCATTTATGCTCTTCCTTGCGCTGTGCCCGGGCGAGCCACTGCTACAATCCTACCAGTGGGTTAGCAGCTGCTCTCACAAGGGTGAAGATTCCATTCCTAGTGTGCATTGAAAGGCAGACATTTAGAACACGCCGTTTTCTAGTGCTAGGTGTCAGCCTTACTGAAGTAGAGGAGCTAAGGCAACTTCACACAGGCATGACTCAGTCTGGCCATGAGTACCAACATCCTACTGTTTAATCTGCAGGAAAGGTCATATGGCCATATGGCTGGGTGATTCCTTCAATTCAATGATTTGGGCTCAGTGTGTGCAGTGTGTGTTTTGAGAGTTGTTTTTTTTGTTTTTTTTTTTAACTACCAGAAACTGGGAAAGGGCCTCTACTATTTGGTTTAATAAAGAAAATAAGTAATTTTTAAAGATTTTATTGTGTGTGTGTGTGTGTGTGTGTGTGTGTGTGTGTGCGCGCGCGCGCGCGCGCACATATGAATGCAGGTACTGTGGGGACCAGAAGAGGATGCTGGATTCCCCTGAAGCTGGAGTTCTAGGCTATTATGAGCTGTCTGATGCGAGTACTGGGAACTGAACTCGGGTCCTCTGCAAGAACACTAAGCACGCTTCATCACCAAGTCATCTCTCCAGCCCTTCACAAACAGTCTTTTGAAGTGCATCTCTGATTTCTCACTTTGAAAGGAGCTGCCAAATTATCACTTGGCTGTGCATTTTCTGTTTTAGTGACAGCCACTTCATGACACCCTTTGTGAGCATGGCCGACTCTGGACACTGGGTAGTTAACAACAGACACCCTAGGCAGTAGGGAAAGGGGCAGCGGGATGGGGAAAGTATACAGCAAACACTGTGCTTTCAGTTTTAGGTGTCCTGACAACTAACGCCTCGGAGACGCAGTAAAGGAAATCCTCCTGTCTCATAGCATCTCTGACCTAAAGTAGTTTCTCCAACAAGTCCGTCCGAAGCCTAAGTATGCTACCTTAGGGATCCCAACAACTATTCAGTGAGGGGCTCAAAAGAAAAACAACAGAGGGTTACATCAAATAAACTTGACTGAAAAACCAAATAGCCACAGGCATGGCCCACTTCCCTGTTCTATCACAACAATGATTCATTCTGGACCTCCAGTTCCTGAGGGATAGAGCTGTGGAGGAGACTTCTAACTCTTCTGTTAGAGGAAGAAAGTCAGGTCTGAGGGGAATGTTCAAGAACATGGTAGGCTTCCTGTTTATGTTCCTCTTGTATTCTACATTTGGAATCTGGACACAAAATCTTTTCTGGGTTAGTGTCAGATGCGCTGTGCTATGTAAAGGAGCCGTTCCCTGCTTGTGTGTCGTATGCATGCTCACCCACAGACCTCAGAAGAGGTGGGGGCAAGCGAGACTATCAGTCTTACCATGACAGCTCCAAACTTCGAATCAATGACAAAGTATTTTCATCTAAATTTTCTTTAAGCTACTGCTCTCCATTGGTTACAGGACCCAGTGATGATCAAACAGGGCACTGTACTCTCTACTCACAGCTTCTTCTGGGTAACACAGCCTAGCTAACTCTAGGGCTATGGTGACCACGGGATGGGAATACCACAGCCACGAGGGAGAAAAACGTAGTCAACGGAGAAAGACAGAACATGGCCAAATAAACTTAACAACCATCTTGTAAGCCAGTTTTGAGTAAACTCAAACAACCACTAGAACCAAGGGCTTTTCCAGCCTAGCCTAAGAATAGCCTTAGAACTGAGATCTTGATGGAAGCCAGAGGGCAGAGATGGGATAAGAAGTCCATAGACTATGCTACCCCCAGAAGCGAGTATATGAGTCTCACGAAGGGAGAAGAGCTCGAAGCACTATGCCACAGTCTAGCTCGATTAAGAGAACTGAGATGACAAAGTGACCTAGCCTGTGCCACCACAAATATACACACCTTCCCTTCCGAGCACAGACTTAAAGGAACACTGGTACTTATCTCTGAGCATATTAACAATTACCAAAGTAAAATAAAACCGTTTACGGGGAAAAAAAATAATTAGTGACTAGCTTCAAGGACAGAAATCATTTTCAGCTATGACCCGGGGTATTGGTTGTATCTGTCTTCAACGATGTATGGGACATTAAATTTCATAATAGGGTTATGAAATTTACTCTGTAGGCAATTGTTTCGGGTTATCCATTTCCCAATTCTGACATCAGAATTTAGTGTGTATAGAAAAAATGTCTCTTCTTCTAAAAAACATCAACATAGGTTAGAGAATGTGTTAGGAGACTCACTCAGGCCAGGCTCAGTCAAGTAGCTGTAGCGCTTACGTAAAGCTAGAGATGCAAAGTTTTGCCGTCGGTCCGCTTTCTCAGCCTGAAAAAGAAGAGAAGAGACCATTTCCACCTTCCCTGTGACATCTTTACTCCTTGAAACATTTCACTGGCTGGGACGGTCATGTCTTGTCCACCCTTACACATTCTTTCCCCCTTGGGGGGGTCTATGACCCCCCCTGCCCTCAACTCTCAATATAACCATGATGTAGCAGGCAAAAAGCACACCCACACAACACACTATTGGGGGACTAGAAAGGTTGAGTGGCGGATTTCCCGCCAGTTCTTTATATTGAAAGCACACATGTCACACAGTCCACCCACTACGTGAGTACACTCGAGGAGAAATGATACAGAAAGTATCACCCGCGGATCCACTGTGGGTACACAGGGGAGACGCGACTGCAGACAGGTGGAGAACCGCATCGGCACATGGACGGCTCACTACTGACAATGAGTGTGAGTCCTTAAAAATCCAATTATCACAAAGTTTACAGAGAAATACACGGTGACAGCTTAGGGAAAGCTCTTGCAAAACTGAACAATGGCACTCTTAAAAAATGGCCAAGATAGGGCTGGATACATGGGCTGGAGGTTAAAACTCTTGCAAAGGACCAGAGTTTATGTCCCAGTGCCCACATCAGGAAGCTCATTGTCTCCCGGGGTGGGGGGGATCTCAGGTCCTTTCCTGGCCTCCTGGGGCATTACATTCATGTGTACACACCCACACGGAAACACATATACACATAAGTTAAAAAAAAATGAAGAAAATCTTTTTTTTTAAATGGCCAAGATAAATTCTTTCGCTAGAATGGCAAATGTCTATCTGCAGCTAGTAAGAAAATACGTTACATAAAACATAGTTGATTATACAACACAATTCCATGTCATAACCAAAGTCTTGAGCTAGGTCTGACAACACAGCGGGTAGCCAGAGGGCAGTGGGTAGTAAAAACACACCTGTGAAATTTAATAAGTTTACGCATGGCAATCTGTCATGTTTTAAAGATGCTTAAATGACGCCAGGTTTTTCATGAACCAGTTTATTGATTTTGCAAAATACACGGAAGCACACTCCTATGTTCATGGGAAGAGTGAGCCACTTTAAGGAAAAATAGCTAACTCCACCTCGCATAGGTTGAGACGTACAACAGCATTTAGACTGTTCCCGCACTTCAGCCCGCCGCAATCTTTTGCCACACATATCCAATATCTAGTCTACCTCGGAGAGAATAAAAGCAGAAGGGTTCGTATTACCTCATCATCTTGATCTGACTCTGTCTCCTTTTGGTCCCAAGATGCATTGCAGAGACAAGGAATATTATAATGGACAGCAGGGAAAAGAGTGTCAGGATATGAAAAAGGACTGAGTAGGGAGCACACAAGGCAAGCTGGTTTAGAAAGCACAGCAAATCAAAAGAAGCCAAGAACAGCAGCATCACGGACCACACATCCACGGCAAATTGACACGTGACAGTCATTTGGGGGCATCACGATCTACACACTACCAGCGGAAGCAATCCACAGAGGACTCCATCACACAGACGGGTAAGAACAGGACACCACAGCAACAAGACGCCATCTACACACGAGACTAACACAACTCGAGTTTCAGGGGCTTTCAGAGTGTCACAAAGCATTCCTTCATTACATACCAAGGGCCCATTGCCTCAAGACCGGGGTCGGGGGTAAATGTGGAAGTAAACCAGTCTTAAAAGATACCTTTTTATGGGCGGGTAGAGTAATATTTAAGTTGCAAACAGCTGTTTGGGGCAATCCCTTTGTTGTCTTCGGCTCTTTCAGGAAAGACAGACGGCCGCAGGGCTCCTGGCTGGTGTCTCTCACCTAGAAGAATTTGGGAAAGAGACAGATTCTTGTTTGAGTAAGGGTGAGAGCTTTGTTTTTTGAGTGCTCAGAGAGGGGAAGAATGGTAACCAGGATAAACCTGGCAAGGTACCAGGGGCTCAGTTCCTGGTTTAAACAATAGGATGGCCACCCACTTTCTCATGGGACAAGCTTCTGGGCTATGTGCATTATCTGCCTTGCTATGAATTTAATTGAAAGTTTCAGTGTTTGAAACATGGAACAGCAAGCAGTGGGTACCACCTGACTCTGCCTGAACCCCCATGGAAACACAAACCAAAGTTAACTACATATGCTACATATGGTCCATTCTGCATTGGGTTGCTTCATTTTATAAACATTCCTTTGAATTATTTAATTTTTCTATTTTGGGATATTTTGAGACAGGGTCCTACGATGTAGATTTGGCGTGGCCGGGAGCTCACTATTGTAGAGCAGGCTGGCAAACTCACAGAGATTCACCTGCCTCCGCCTCCTTTAGTGTTGGGATTAAAGGTGTATACTACTACACTGGGTTCTATTTCCTTACATTTAAATAATAAATATATGAATGTTCATTTACCAATAACGAACTTTTACTAGCTTGAAAATTCATCCTAGGAGAATAAGAATAAAACCTGACCTTGTTCTTAAGTCATATTTAGTGAGTTAACTCAAACTAAATAAACCAATAAACCATAAAAAGAGCATTTATTCTCTTGGAATTTTAAAATAATACCAGAGTCGATGTTACAGATGACTTACCTTGATGGAAAATGGCAGTCTGTTTTCTTTGAAAGAATAAAAGTTAAAAACAAGCTGCTGGGCTCCTTTGGTGAGAGGGGCCAGGTTTCCATAGCAATCAACAAATATGGGCTTTCCTTCCAGAACCTTCCAGAGTAAAAGAAATACGCAATTTAAAGTTAACTTGACCTAAAAGAATTTTGAGAGTTTTTAAGTCAAATAACATTCGAAGACCGATATAATTACATCACTATGAGAAAATGACTTCTGTGGGTTTGTTTTGCTTTAAACATATGTCTGGGCGCTTATGCTCCAATAGCCGCTATTAGCAGCTATTATTACAGACAGAAATATAACAGAACTACTTTTCTCTTCCAGCAACTTTAAACATGTCAGAGAAAATGCCTGAAATTTCTTATGTAGACTGAGATCTGTCGTGTTTTGGCTGGCTGATACTCACACGACCTCTGGGTTTGAAAAAGAAAAATTGTGGTCCCGTGTGTGGAAAGTGATCTCTCTCTCTCACACACAGACACACACACACACACTCTCAAGACGGCCACCGGATAATGGAGAGTAGTTTAGATGCATTAGCATTCTATCTTAACTACCTGACGTGAACTCAAAGCACTCAAATAATTTGAAGATGAACCCAGTTCAAAGTTTTAAAATAAAGCATGAGCGTCCTTGATAGCTCTGTACAGTATGCGCCACTACGGCCCCCAAATAAGCCCGTTGCTGGGGGCTGCGCTAACAGACACTCATTCCTGTGACCCCGCACCTCAATGTCCTTGCTCCTGGCGACCTCCTCGAAATTCTCCTGCTGCTCGAGGGTCTTGTCCACCCTGTCGTCCGTCATGCAGAAGCACCGCAGGCACGACTCCACTGGGTCGTTCGTTTTGGCAAAAACGACAAACTTGGCCATGTAAGGGACGCATATCAACTCTCTGTACAGTTGCGAGGCTAGCCCTACGGTTTCTAAAACCTGGTGGCAGTCTGCAAGCCAAAACCTAAGAGAAACAAAATGCAATGTGTAAAAAGGAAAAAAAACAAAGCTCCATGTTATCAAAAATCCAAAAATAAACCCCAAAGAACTCCCAATGAAGAAAATCAGGGGCTGGGGGTATCAAATTTTTAGCATGTTTATCCCCAACATCAAAAAATAATCAAATTATGAAATACAGTGAAAAAAAAATCAGAGTCTAACAGATCCCAAGTCAAGCATTATAAAATTGCTCATTTAAATGGCAAAAATATTTTTCTCTCTCAAGCAAAAAGTAATTTATTCCTCAATAATAATTTTTCTAAAAAAAAAATTAAGGACCTTCTATCCTCTCCCATAAATTTAAAAGTAATTAATTACATTGACAGTAACATTTTTTACTTCCCCAGAAGGTTACGGTAAGAAAATGAATTGTGTGGTGCTTTTGGAACTTTCACTTCCATACCTGGCCGAAACATTGGTAGTGAAGGAGACACAGTCCTTTATGAAGGTCAGAGGCGTGGTTCCTGTGATGTCCTCCCACTGAGCAGGCGAGGTGCCCCCTGGGAATTGCACAGACAGAGTGACTTTATCATAAAGCAGCTCCCTGCAGACTAACTGCCTGTGACCTGGCTGCTCTTCCGGCAGCCACTAAGAGGCCAGCTACAGCGTTCTGTGATTCTTTGGTGCTGTGGTGCTGTGAAGGCGACTAACTGCCTCTGTGCTCCGTTCACTGGAACTCACAAATACATAGATTATTTTCTCTTTGTCTGGATCACAAGGGTTCCTTTGTTAAGTGTATCATCTTTGCCGTTTGTCACTTCAGGAGTGTGGCTGGGGGTGGTGTGTATATGTGTGTGTGTGTATGTGTGTGTGTACGGGTATTTATGGGTGGGGTGTGTATGGATGCGCATGTGCATATGGGTGTGTGTGGGGGGAAGTGGAGTGTAGGGTGTGGCCAGAGGTTGATACTGGGTGTGTTCCTCACTGCCCACCTTAGTTTTGGAAACGGGGTCTCTCACTGAATCTGGAGCTCACTGATTCAGTTAGGCTGGTCTGCCAGTGAACCCCGAGATCTGCCTGCCTTTGTCCCCCATCGCCTGTGCTGGCGGTACCAACAAGTGGGTCCTGGGGATCACTCTGACTCAGCAGGCTCTCCAGCAACGGAGCCATTGCCCTAGTCTCTCGAATAGGTTTTGTTTTTAAGTGGAGTGGGAAATTATCAAGAAGTTTAGGAAGCTGCTTGTTTGTCCTTGGCTAAAATAATCACTTTTCTCGAGGGGAAAAAAAAGAACTGGACTTCAAAGAAGCCTTCACTTTGCCTATCTTTGACTTGAGCTCAGTAGCTAATCAGGGAAAATCAAAGAAAGGTTCAACTGAAGTCTGGATTCTAGAGTTTCTTTTGCGTTTGTGTGTATATGTGGTGTGCGTGCGTGCATACATGTCATGCACTTATGACTCTGTGAGTGTGTGTATGTGTAGGTCAGAGCTTGCTAGACTCAGTTCTTCTGTCATGTGGGCATGAATTCTGGGTATTGAACTCGGGCTGTCAGGCTTGCCCGCATGCACTTTTACTTGCTGAGCCATCTTTAGGGCCTGAGGTCTGGAGTCTAGGTACCCAAAACAAAATGGGATTCTAAGGCTTGGGTGGCACTGATGAGCACAGCTGGGTGACACCAATGGCATCCTCAATACTTCCCATTCAGGCCATGGAGACCTTACCCCCAAAACTCATTCATTTCCCTTGTCCAAAGGATGCTGACCTCTGTCATGGTTGCCAAGAAATCCCCTAAGCACTCCAGTTGAGTCAATAACACCTCAACAACACTGAAAGGGCTTGATTACTAATCCACTAACATCAGGAAACAACCTCGAGGTTTAAACACCCCAGGAGTCCCTGGTGGGAATTCTTCCACTGAGAGGATGGAAGAGGTTAAATGCATGACTTATTTTTTGTTTCCTGCTCTCTGTACCTCTGCACACGGTCACGGCAGACATAGTGTCGCCGCTCCGGGGAAGGGGCCAAACCTGTGATGCTGCAGAGGAGCCGAAGGTTGGGCGTGGTGTCCCCCTTGTATCCGTTGGACACGCCTTCTCCTGAGGGTGGGGGCACCGGAATGGTCATGGTGATTGGCTTATGGAATTTCCTCCTTCTTGGTTCCACAGTGACAATGGGGCTAAATGTCGCCTTGTTTCCAAGGGTCTTCTTCACAATCTCCTCTGGAACAGGCTGAGCCTACAGACAGGGGGGTAAAAAACAAAGGCAAAACCTTAAACAAAAGTAGACTTATTATTATTATTTTTTAATCAGATGTAATTTTAGTTGAGAAATGGTAGGAGGACACCTGACAATAAATCCGTGTCTGTCTTTACCCTTTCCCTCACTGCTTCGGGAGGGCAGAGAAATGAAAGGACCCTAACATGGGCAGGAGTGGTTCCCTCAGGGGAGCGAACCATACTGGCTTGCTGGGAGGAGGGGCACCCAACTCGCAGAACAAAGAGGAGGAAAGCAAGAACAACCTTAGTATATGCTAACCCTGTGCTGGATGCCCCCCAAAGGCCTCGCAAAATCACCCTGTATACAAAAAAGTAAACTGAGGCTCTCAGCAGTGAGGACGCTCTATACCAGAAGGGATGAATTCTACCAGCCAGGCCTAACTTTCTTTATTTGGTGTCTCTGCAGTCTGGTGAAGTGGTCAGCATGGGGGTCACGTGAAGGGAACCTTACTGACACACGGGCCTTGCAACTGCTTACAACCCCATCCCCCAAACAACCCCTCAGAATGAGAATCTATCCTCACAAAGGAAAGCTGACGTTCATTCAGTTCAACTTTTAATCACTGTATTAAAACAGAAACAATCATTTCATCGTTTTTTCGGTTTGCCTTATGCAATAAAACAAGCGTTAAAGGCTAGGCTGACTGAAATGAGTAAATACAAGAAGGGTCATTTTTGCCAAGAGGTGCCTTTCTCAAGTGCTCTCTGCCTTGCTTTCTGAGACAAGGTCTCTTGGGATATGGAGCTATCAGTTTGTCAAGACTGCCTGTGATTCTCTTATCTCTGCTCTTCCCCCATCCTCAGCGTATGCCCCCATACCTGTCCCTTTTTAAATGGGGCTGGGGATCGAGCTCATGGTTCTCAAGATTGCTCAGAAAGCAGTTACCAGCTGAACCACCTCCCCAGCTCGGAGTCTTTAAAATGGAAATTTGCTAAAAGTACATAACCTTGTTCGACAGATTAGTTAGCTAACTTCACACTTAAACACTTTCCATTTGAGGTAAGTCAACAATTCCCCCACAGTCTAATTATTGATATCACAAAGGATGAATTATTGCCATGCTTTTTGAGCAAGACGTGCTCACGAGTTCTTTACATGGAAAGTCGATGCTTTGTGATCAGTACCTGGAGACCCACTCGGATCCTTTTGGTTAAGGCACCCTCTGGGAAAGACGCCTGGACCAGGGGCACGGTAGTGCTGCTCAGAATCCCGCCTTCAGGACCAATCTGGTTGCTTTCCTGCTTAATCCGGGAAACTACTGCGAAATACTGGGGGAAATCCTTCGTGATAATCCTGCAGATCCGCTTCGTCCCCAACTCCTCTGGGCTGTCAAGCTCTGGAAAGGATGAGAAGCCATGAGCAGGTGTCTTTGCACACAGCCCTGCCATGAGCAGGTGTCTTTGCATACAGTCCCGCCATGAGTAGGTGCCTTTGCACATAGCACGTTGACATCCATTGGTGTTTAAAACAATTTTAAAAATTATTTTTTGACACAAGGTCTCATGGAGCCCAGACTGGACTCAAACTCACTAAATAGCCAAGGATAAACTTGAATTTCTGATCCTTCCAGTTCTCCTAACTCTACCTCCAAATGCTAAGATTACAGGCATGTGCTGTCCATTACATCCTGTTTTCTGGGGTGTTGAGAACCCAGGGCTTCATACATACTGCACAAGCACTCTGACAGCCGAACCATAGCCCCAGCCCAGGAAGGTAATTTTTAAAATCTGAATTGATACTCTAAAACATGCACATTGAACATACAAGGTCCCATGAGACATTTCAGCTCATATTTGCTATGTAATGCATGAATCACTCACATACATAGATCTTCTCAAAGGTTTCCTTTGTAGTTGTTTGAAATGCACGTCCACCGCTGTCATGGAGCTCACCCAGTTTACTGTATAGCACCACAGCAGAACACTTTGCTCCTCTATACGGTAACTTTGTACCAACCTCTCCCCAGCCTCTCCTACCCACCATTCTACCTTCAGTTAGTATAAAACCAACTTTGTGACTCCCATGCCTGCCTGTAAGATCATGTAGTGTTTGTCTATTGTGCCTGCTTCAACTTCCAATCTTAATAGCTGGTTATCCTTCTACTTAGTAGCTATAGCATATCTATCTATCTATCTACACACATACATATATAATACATAAACACACATATGTGTATATATGTTAGAGAAAACTACAGTGATCATAAAATATCAAGCATTGCAAAGACACCATAAGGTTATTAATAAATTCCGCTTGGGAGAGCAAACATCTTTAAACACTAGTGGGCAGTGGTGGTGCATGTCTAGTTGGTGGGCTTAGGGCAAACCTTCCTGTCCAAGATTGGAAATCCAGTTTTAGTAAGAGGCTAAGGGTTTGGCTGAAGATGGCTCCATGGTTAAAAATGTTTCCTGCTCTTCTAGAAGATTCCAGTCTAGTTTCTATCACCTCCATGTTGGGTAGCTCACAACTACCTGTAACTCCAGATCTGGAGGATCTGACACCCCCTTCTGGCCTCTGTGGGTAGCCACATGCACAACACCCACACAAGTATGCACACAACAAACTTCAATCTTTAAATAAAGAGCCTTGTTGGAGGCCAGGTGGTGCACACCTTTAATCCCAGTACTCGGGAGCCAGAGGCAAATGGAGCTCTCTGAGTTTGATCTACATACAGAACATGTTCCAGGACAGTCAGAGCTGTTACACAGAGAAACCCTGTCTTGGGGGGAGAAAGTTTTGTTGGTTTGGGGGTAATGTTTTAAATACATTCACTTATTTATATGTGTGTATATATGTGTGTGAACACGTGTGGAAGTCAGAGAACAACCGTGGGTCGTGGGGATCAAACTCGGGTCATAGGCTTGGTGGCCAAGTGACCCGAAAGGCCATTTTATGTACAAAAGTGTGATGCCTTCCATGACAAAAATAGTAAACTTCAAAGAGGTGTGTTAGGAAAGTTAACAGTCCCGGCGGCCATGAGGGCTGATGTGCTCTACACCCACGCAGGGCTTCAATTTGTGGCCGCAACCACTATGGGGGGCGGGTAGTGCGTCTGAACGCTTTTGACTCTGCAGTCGGTGCACTAAATGTTAAGTTTTCTTCTCCCATAAGATGAATTAACCACCGCGAAATCATGTTAAACCAGGCATTGTTTGGCACTGCCAGGCTGGCATATGGTAGTTAGTTAACCAGTAACCAAGAGAGCAGGAATTCATTCAACAAGTGGAGTGTAAGGGATTTCCCCTCCGGAGAACCAGCAAGCCTTCAGATTGCCCTTGAAAATACAGGTAGCGGGAAGTAGCTATTGTGTGCTCTTTTAATAATTTTTATAAAGAGTACCATTTGAGGGCCAGCGAGATGGCGCAGTGGGGACAAGTAATTGCCCTACAAGCCCGATGACCCAAGTCAGGTCCGTAGAGCCCACTGGGTAGGGATGGGACACACTCCTGACAGTTGTCCTCTGGTCTCCTCAGACACGCCACCGTCACACAAAATTTTAAAAAGATTTTTTTAAAAAAAATTATGTGTGAAAAAGTGGCTTTAGTCTTCCTAGTTCTTAATCCCCAGTGAGGTCTATGCCGGCCATGTGCTTATGATTCAAGGGGATGGCCTAAGGGGATTAACCACTCATGAGAATATACAGCCTTCTCAGAGTCTTGTATTGCAGATATAAAAAGTCCATCAGATGAGTCAGATGATCAAACAATCAATAATAAAGTCTGACAACACCAGTATCTTTTGAGGGGAATGAATTTGTATCCATTGAGATTTTTAAATGGCCCCTTATTTAGAGCAGAGAAGGTTCACGTTTACGGTGTGGACAACCTTCTGGACATTTTCTCTGTGCAAGGCAAGAAAGCTAAACAAAGAGTCTTGGGCATATATCCTCACTTCTCTGTTCCTAATGTTGCGACCTTTAATACATTTCCTCACGCTGTGCTGACCCCCCCACAAAAACTTATTTCTTTGCTACTTCATAACTATAATTTTGCTGCTGTTATGAATTGTCATCTAAATACTTTTGGAGATAGATGTTTGCCCAAGGGGTTGGGACCCACAGGTCGCCGTAGTACTTGAACAGCCTAAGAAACAAGACTGTTGCCTGCTAACAGTACAAATTCTCAGTCTCACACTGGAGACTCACTTGACTGTCTTAGAGGGGGGCCTGAAAGCCTGCTTCTCCCACTTAGCTCAGAAGACCTTAGACTGGCCATGTGTGCTGGCGAAGGTCTCAGTGGACTCTCATCTTACATATGCCTGGCCTCAAAAATAGAGAACTCAGGAGCTGGAGAGGTGGCTCAGGGGTGAAGAATGCTTCCTGCCCTTCCAAAGGACCTGTGCTCAGATCCCAGCACCCATGTTCATCTGGTGCCTTTGCTCTCAAGGGCAGCTTGGGACCCGGTTGATGTGGATGTGACCCGGTTGGTGTGGATGTGACCTGGTTGGTGTGAGTGTGACCAGGCTGGTGTGACTGTGACTAGGTTTGTATGAGTGTGACCTGGGTGAGTGTGAAGTCTAAGGAAAGAAATACAGATGCCTCAAGTTTCCCCAAATAACAATTTCTGGGCTATGGTTTAATTTCTACTCAGTTACATGCTCAGCCTACTTAGCCATTTGTGCACATAGAAACACTGCTTTTGGGGAAATTATCCCATCATGCCTCTCTTCAAACCTTTACAGCATTACCACCACATTTATGGAGAAAAGCAATCCATACAATCCTATCTCAAAACTGGATCTCATGGAAAATGCCTTGAAGCCAAACACCATCCCCAGGTGCCCATCCTATGCACACCATGCCTCAGTGCCAGCTTAGATCTGTTGTGCCGGGCACAGTGCCCTCTGCAGGCAGCTAGTGCTGACGCCCAGCGTGGGCTAATGTTGGACCCATGGAGCAACATATCTGAGGTCATCACTTGGACCCACCGATGGCAAATCCATACACACAAGCCATATGGAAGTGGGAATCATTAATGCCATTTTGCCTTGGCTCAATTTTCATTTCCCAAGTATCTCATTCCAGAGGCTATTTTGAAGCATTTTCCCTTTTCTTTCACTCTGCAGCAGTCTTCATTCAGTTGGTTTAAAATGCCAGCTTATGGAAACGGATAGAAAATATGTAAACATTTTTTCGTGATTTGTTTTGGTGTTTTTGAAGTAGATTGCTATTTATTTATTGGGCGCTTCAAATGCAATCTTGAGTCGGGAAACTTTCTGTTTGGAAAACTTTTTCAAAACTGTTACTACCAGATGATTCCAGCAGATGGCGCTGTGTGCCGTGTACCTAGTGTAAAACTCCACATCCATCCCGGTTTGACAGTGACTTGGCACTTTGAAAACTACCATTTGCTTTAAGATTGATAAGGTTAAAATGCATTGAACTGAAGTGCCAATTTTGAACGTAGACATTTGCTTCTAATATACTGTTGACACAGATACATTTAGAAGTGGGTGTATTCTTCTAGGCTATGTTTGCACACATTTTCATTTTTATCAGGAACTTCCATCCACTGGCTACTGCAGGGGGCTGTGGGAGATAAACTATTACTCAAGTGCTTTGAATTGTAACTTGGGGACTTCTGGGGAGGCCAGGGCCTTCAAGATCATGCTCCCAAGCTCGACACAAATACAAATAGCTCTTATGACCTGACTTTGGAGACGCTGGGTTTAATTAAGGTTTTCATTAAGCTGACAGCGTGGGTTCTGTTTGGTGCGCGGCTTGGGGACGGGATGTGTGCGTGTGAATTTTGCTTGCACATCTGCAGCACATCTACATAGATAAGATCTCTCTCTGCTGCCAGAGATAAAAACTGCTTCTGCCACCTGCAAGCCGAGTTGGAAAGGGCAGGTTCTCCACACCCAGACAAGCAGCGTGTCTTCCCAGCAGCTTACCTCACCACAGCTCGGCTAACATGCCTGCTCAATTGACATAACTAACTACGGATGCTCTGGCCTGCTTAAAGATCATAGGAACGGGGGCCAGGGAAGGCAGCTCAGTGCAAGCATGACCACCTGCGTTTGGATCCCCAATACCCACTTACATGGCTTGGCATGCCTTTGCAACCCCAGGACTGCAGTCAGGAGGTGGGGGTGGGATGGGGGTGGAGACAGCAGGGGAGCTGGGGCTTGCGTCACTCAGTCTAGGGGTAAAAGGGAAAGCTCTAGGTTCAGTGAGAGACCCTGTCCCAAGGTAATAAGGTGTGAAGTGATAGAGCTGTACACCCAGTTGCCTTGTTTAAGATGAACACGCGTGTGTGCACACGCGCGCACACACTAAGGGTTTATTTTGGTTTATAGTTTAAGGGTAGAGTTTATCATAAGGGTAGGGTTAATTCATAGTAACAGGACCTTAAAATAGCCTTATCCAGCCAGGAAGCTGGAACGATGAATATTTGTACTCAGCTAGCTTTCTTCTTGATACAAGACCCCAAGACCCCAATCCAGGGAATGGTGCCACTCACTTTGAGGGCACCTAACGGGGGAGGGGAGGTTCTCTCACAGGCAAGCCTGACGCCTAAAAATAATACCTCCCAAGTGTGAGTGCTCACCTCCTTGGGTGATTTCCAGTCCTCTCAGGAGAAGAATTCAAAGCAACCTTCACAACGGGCATGCTCCATTTGAGAATATATAGAGGCAAACGTGTATGGTAGAGAAAGGCAACTAACTGGGTAGGGAAGAGGCGAGGGTTTGGAGATCTACATCTGTTGACTACTTCTTGACTGGGTAGTGGTGAGCACTTGACCTTGTCTGTGCGTCTGCAAACAGTGCTCACTTGGGAGACAGAACTCCTACAGGCGGATAGCTTGACTTGCAAACGGTAGCATTGAGCAAATGGAGGGAACATGCACCTTTGTCCTTAAGCCAGTGTCAGACCGCAGCCATCTATGGACAGCATGTGTGGTGTCCGTGACGCTGAGCATGGTTACATGAGTGAGTGTCTCTGCACAGACATCTCTGTAAGGGCTCTACCTGTACCAGCGCATCCACGGCCCGGGAGCTACCCACAAGGCATCCTCACAAGGTGCATTTAGATGAACGTTAGAGAGACTGGTTACAGCCACACGACAGCGAGTGGTGAGGCCAGGATGGGAATTTTGGCCTCGATGACTTCTGTGGACCATGGTGCCAACGTCAGTATCACACTGGGAAAATTATGCCCCTACTCAGACCTCTGGTTCCTTGAAGTTGTTTTAGCAATTACTTTTGTATGCACAGAAAAACTCTGTGCATGTTAAAATGATAAAGCCCTATCTGATTGTTACAATTCTTTTATTTCTCTTTTGGCGTGTGTATGTGTTTGATTGTTTATACGTGCAGAGGCCTGAAGCTGAGGTCTGGCATCTTCCCTGAAGGAAGGGTTTCTTGCTAAATCTGGAGCTAGCCAGTCTGCCTCTGGGACTCCCGTCTTTGTCTCTTGAGTGCTGGGACTGCTGGCAACTGCCAGGGCTGGGCAGCTTTTAGGGGGCTCTGGGATCCAAACACTGGTGCCTATGTTTGCACGGCAAGCATTTGTCCACTGAGCATCACCCCAGCCCCCCACAATTGTCGTGCCTAGTAAGAATTGGAGACTGGAATATTGACTAGATGGTACTAAAAACATGAGTATTAATATTTTCAGACAATCGCATGGAGGAAGATGGACTATTTAAATATAGACTAAAATAATACATGGAACGTACTTATGGTGAAGGGAGCATTAAAAGGAGGCATTTATAGTAGGCATATGTTAGGGGTAGGTGGTGTCACCCGCCATAGACAATGTATGACACTATTCTGCCCGGAGAAACTGTTGGGTTGAGTACAGGAACAGTGGGGTTGATTTAATTCTCTAAGGAAATCTTGAATGGTTGGTTGTTCTACTTCATGTGTTGCTTTTTACCTCACTAACAGCTGTCAGCAAGAATTGGGAGGAACACAGAGCGAAGCTATGCTCTTGACCCCTGAGGGTGGGACCCTGGCGATATTTCTCTTTCACCAGGGGCATCACCTGATTCATGCTAGGTAGCTGGCATCTAACTATGCAGCACTGCCTCCTCGGGAGGGTTTGGAGGAGTTCTGGGCATGGACCTCCTGCCAGGTCCTCAGCTCCCTTCCCTGGGACAACTTAGTCTATACTTGAATCTTCAATGAAAAGGACTTGCTGACTTTAAAAACAAAAACAAAACCCAGAATGATTCCCATTTTTAAGTAGCTTTGGGTAGAGGAAGAGTCTAGAGAGAATGAATTATCTTTGGGGACCAGAACAGAGGTGGGAAGCGGTGGGACTTGAGGCTGGTATGAAATCAGATTAACTGATAACTGAGCCTCAGTTATAAATGTGTTGGGCTCCCTCTATTCTTATTATTATATTTAATATATAACCAAAACTTCACTCTGAACATCTTGGTTCAATGGGCTACAGTGCTTGCCTCCTTAAATGGTGACGAATTTACCTTTCCCCTTCATCGTATGAAATGGAACTGAAGATGTACCTGATCTTAAGAATGTAGTCCAGAAACTCTATCTGCCTGGCAGCATTTGTACACACTTTGGATAATCTACCCTCATTTAGTGTATCACTGACCTACAAGGACTGTTCTGGACTCAATCTTGATCAAATCTCATCTGGACCAAATATAGAAGTTTCTAGAATTTTCCACTTGTCTTCTTTCTCCTGGGACATGCATCTTGAAAACAAGAGGGCTATAGCTGTAACTCTTCTAAGACAGGTACAGTGAGATTTCAGCCCTCTCCCTTCTGCTTAGCAAGGCAAGCTGGGTAAATTACTTGGGTTTGAAGGATGTCTGTTTGTGGTTTGTTAAGTAAGAATAAGATCTGGCTAGAGAGTTGGCTCAGTGGTTAAGGGCACTTGCTATGAAAGACCCGGGTTCAATTCCCAGAACCCATGGAGAGGCTCACCACCTCCTCAGGGACCAAGCACACATGTAGTACCCAGACACACATACAGGCAAAATACTCATACACATAAAATAATAATAATGAAAAAGAATACGATTTCTGAACTTGTGCACTATGCTTTCTTTTGGAACTTCCACATGAAAATGAAAAGGCTTTTTTTTTTTTTTTAATAGACTCAACAGTTTCTTTCTACCTTGGCGTACAGGCATCTTATCTTTAAATTACATAGTTGATGGTGACTCTATCCTATACCAAGTTTTGAATATGGCACTTTTTTCTATAGGTGAAAACAATGGCATCAATAGCTGATATCTATTAAAAGCTTAACGATTATATTCCCTAACGGTTTCACAAAATCGCTTATTCATCTTAATGGAAACTCTATAAAAATAATGAGAACAGTTTCCATTTCTAGGCTCACAGGGGTCCAGGGACTTGCTCAATCATTCTTTAAACTCCCCAAATCTGAATACCTCCATGGTCTACAGTCTGAACCCACAAGAGACCCCAGTAGGCAAATTCCAAATACAGCCAACAAAACGATAAAAGATCCGATTTTGATTTTATGGACCAGATTGCCACTGTGACGTAAACCAGCTGTAGAATCTGCACCAATTAGGAAGTGAGGTCGCTGTCACAGTTAACTGGGATTTCTTTCCACAGCACCGTTTCACGAGCCAGGCCTCTAGCTTTTCTTGAATCACGTCTCAAGGAAAACCGCATCAAATGTGTGTTCTTAAAGCCAGTTGGCACCCAACACTTAGAAAGAAAAACATACACTTCTAAGCATCACCAAACCTCAGGGAGGTGTGTGAGTCAGGCACGGGTGGCACACAACTGTAATCTTAGCTCTGAGAAGGCCAAGGCAGGAGGGTCAAGTATTCAAGGTCATTCGATACTACCTGGGCTACAGGAAATCCTATCTTAACACCTCCAGACACTCCCCAAAAGAAGGGATGTGTGGGAAAGAGACCTGTAGCCACACACTAGGCTCACCAACTCAAAGAATAAGATATCAAAACACACAAGTGCCAATAAGTTTTGACATTTCTTTTTAAAAAACCATTATGGCTCAAGAGACAGTAAAAAAATCATAAAGGATGTTAAAATAAGTTAAGAGAAATGGAACAAAAGTTCCAAAAGTATACTGTAAATGCTAATGCTGTAGGCAAATATTATATACTCTCATTTGATGTCCCCCCACCATGTTATTCTTTTAACAATGAAAAAAAGCCTTCTTCAGTCTTGGAAAAACTGGTAAATTTGGTCAAAAAATTAAAGAACAACGTGGGTATTTGTCCGTCTAAACTGGTGGTGCTGGGAGTGTAGTAGGGTCAGATAAAATCATGCCTTAGGCATGGAAAGGAGCAGTAGATGCTGAAGACCCTGCATTCTGCATCATGTGATGCTCAAGTAGCGCTTCAACCACGAGACACTTGCTTTCCGCCTATCCATGTCCGTGGAAGGGAAGGAGTATTGTTATATATTGTTACCTTCATCCATGCCGTTTAGTAGCTCGGTGAGGTCTTCGTTTTTGCTGTCAAACTGGTGTTCCTTCCAGGTCTCCCCATTCTCACTCCGTAGAACAATGAGTTCCCTCTCCTTTCCTCTCATGGACCCAAAATGAGGGATTTCCACTATGACAGGGCTAGAAAACAAGAAGCCACCGGATTTTTGCATCAAATTAAAACATCTCTGTAGCAGAATACTAAAAGAAAAGTCTCATTAACGGTACTGAGTTGGAAATCAGAGGTGCCATTTGGGTTGGGGATGGTCTCAAAGCTGCAGAATCATTGCTGATTAAATAATATTCCAAGCCCAAGAACATGCCATCATTCATTCACAAATGGTTCTTGAAGGCCTACTGTGTGTTAGGCGTCAAATTGAGTGGGGGAGATTAAACACATATAAATAGGTAATTTGAGGGAAGGAATTAAACATGACTAAAATAGGCCATAAAGAAAGAAAGCTGGTCCATTTTTTTAAAAAAAATAAAACACATAATAGGTACATTATATAATACGAGATGCTAATGAGTTAAAAGGACACAGTCACTTCTTTAAAAATAAAAAAATTGTGAAGGTCATTTCTCTATTTTTTTCCTCTCAGCAATAAAGCGGACATTATATTGTCATATAATCCAGTCCCTCCAACAGTTTGTACGATTTTGTGGCTAAGTCAGTTTTTCTGGCTGTTCCATTTGTGAATAGGTCATGGGTAGCCTCATTGCCTGACCTGACTACCACCTATCTGGGGAAACTGGAACATTCCAGAAGAGTACATGCCAGTCTGAAATTGTCATAGGAAGGCGTTAACTCTTGACAGTGTCCTTTTGCACAAACAAATGAAGGGGAAGGGCTGCAGATTGAAGATTGCCAATCAACTCACGGGAAATCGTTCCATCAGGTTTGACAGAATTATGGGTAAAAAGATGGATGGAAGTGAGCAGACCACAATCACACACAGTTCATGTAGTTGGATTGTGCAGCTTTCTCGGGTGATGCTTAACAGACAGTATCATTGTTCTCTGGAGAGGTTGTGCACAATCTGCCTTAACCTAGCTGTTTATATACACGCAGTAGCAGCAAATATAGGCTACGGTAGGCAGAGCATGAGGAGAGGCTGTTGTAAAGATCAAAACCACAAATAAAACATGAATATCTGGTTACTCGATAAAACTTTCGTTTAAAACGAGACTGATGAATACCATGATTTTACTTTTGGCCAAGATCATTATAAATTTTTATAATGCCTTTATTCTTTCACAGGTAAAAACAGGAGCAAATATTCCTCTCAGTGTTAATAGTGTTAGTAAGAAATTTCCCATCATTTTCAACCGTACTTTAAAATTAGACATTAGGCATCACTTGTTTTTTGAGAACAAGATACAATCTTTGCAGGTTAATGTGTCCAATACTATCCCTGTGGCTTTGTGTAGGACACTCGACAATACTGTTGAGAAGGTATAAGCAGGATCTTTGACCAAGGTGACAGCCAAGCAGGACAATTTGTAACAGGCATTTCATGCAGACTGCCAAGGCAAACACAATCATCGGATAGGCAAACAAACAAGGACACATTTTAGCCTAACCGAGACAAAAGACACTCGACAACTCAACAGAACATACCGGCCGTCCCCAGTCACATTTCTTTAAAGAGCTTGTGTTCTTGGCACATTCCAAATTACCTAACTCTTTGATTTCTTTTGCTTCACAAAGCCCATAAAGATTACACTGTACCATAAGTGCCTTCTAAGTCCAATCACACCCACAGACACACACACACACACACAGGCACGCAGGCGCACACATACACACGGCATTTGTGGCAAACATTGATTCAAAGCCTGCAAATACCTTCTCTCACTCTGGTTAAAATGAGACGGTCAGTCTAGCCTTAGTAAGTACACAGAGAAGAAACATTTCAAATTAAAGGCGGGTCGACAGATGCATAACGTCAGCGGAATGCTTGCGGTGAGTCCCACATGCTTCAAAAGCACAAGGTAGCGGCAGTGCTACAATAAGTCAAGCCACTATGGGTGTTGCCTTTCAGTGACACACATCGACTGAAAGCATAAAAAAGAAAACAAAAGAAAGAGAGAAAGAAAGACGGAAAAAGAACAAACTGAAGACAAGAATAAGACCATGGGTGTGACAGAAAAAAATTGAAAATGGAAAGGAAAAATTGTAGACATTCTGATCTTGTCTATGAAGGTCCTACCCAATAAATTTTGTTCCTTGAGGCCCAAGCTGCAGGATTCGGCTAACCAAGCTCTCGCCCTCATTTACAGGGGGAGGATGGGTGGGTAGGTGCAGTTTACTGAGTAACATCCATGCAGCAGGAAGAGAAACAAGAGGGGAGATTGTGAACACGCTGTCCGTCATGACAGAGCCTGCCTGCCTTGCCAAGTGCCACCTCAGACAATGAAGCAAAATTCAGTTTGCCTTCTTGGAAAATACCCGACCCCAGGGGGTTATGTCTCTCAGAGTTATTTTGAAAGAGACACCAAGGTAGCCATCTAGGCAGTGAGGTGCCACCATCCCAACCTGTAATATTTTCTAAGGTCGGTGCCTTGACTTCTGTGGGAGGCCGCAGGGAGCCACACACCCGTGGGGCAGCAAGCATGCTTCTTGGTTAGTAAGTGCCTTGGCCAGTGACTGAGTTAAGGAACCCACAGCCTATTATGCAGCATGGTGACCTTGGTGACCTTTGACACCACACCCAAGTCCCCGTTTTTTTCAGAGTTAATATCTTAAGTTAGCAAGGACTAAAGGAAAGTCAAAGACGTGGTGAGAGGGCCAAAGTAAAAATGGAGAGACTTACCCTAAAAATTGTGCCCCCGCAGGACCCATTTCTACCAGCCTACTGGCTAATCCCTCTCCTTCCACCATGGGGGGTGGGTTGGCCAGTTTATGTCTCTTTACCAGGCGGCAGGTGATACGGGTGGGGGCCGTACACTTGCGTGGGGGGATGATGATCCGCATCCCATGGTGGCGGCTTCCTCGCATGGAGCCCCCTCTCGCATCCACCATAAAGCTAACGAGAAACCTGTGGAGGGAAAGATCAGATGCTATCACCGATAGAAGTCAACTTGGCAGAGCGTTCGAAACTCAAGGTAAATGTTCGGGAAAAGGCAGCTGGCGCGACTTCTCTAACACAACGGTTGGAAGCCACTACTGTGGGGTCACATCAGACGTGCATGGAGCTCACACTCAAGGTCAAGACTGAAAGACAACTGGGTTTCGGTGGAAGGAAGCTCCCTCCCGGGAGGCAAGGAAATCACCATGGGCACAACACTAAGGCACAGAAAAGGAACGGGAATATTCTTCAAGTTGGAATTAAGATGATCTATGAGAGGAATGCAGATTTTTTTTAAAAAAAAAAATCCCCACCATTTTCTGTAGCCTTTGAGGATGGCTTGGGGGACAGTCAAGGGGCACATCTTCACTCTATCTAGGTTCTCCCCTAACCTAGTTATGGGACCTCACTCCAGTACACGTTGGATGAAACTCCACAGCGTAGCATAACACACACAGCTTGTGAGACAAAGGGACAATTCACTCGTACCAACACCCTTCACATATACGAAGATGAAAGATAAAAATAAAAGCAGGCGACTTTAGATTTGCTGAGATTTTGCTGGAAAGGGATTAAATCTTTTCAACAACCATTTAAAAGATGGAGGCTCAAATGCTAATTAAAATCACCTGTGTTTTGAACAGGCCGCAGGGTAGCAGAAGTAGAACTTAAACATTACTTCCTGGGGTGTCTGTATTTGTCATCGGCCTTTAGATCAAAGCTAAGAAGGAAAATAGTTTGCCTGTATGTAGCCATATCAGGGGACGGCTTTCTCTGTTGGTGACGGGCACATTGGTAAATAAGAAACCAACAGACAGATGACAACACAAATGCACCCTTACGTGCGAAATTTTAGAGCTGAAGACAGACGCACAATTCAAGTCGCACCAGAGAGTGATCCTCAGCAAGCACTCTGGCTCCCTATGGTACTATTTTAAGAAAATAATCCTGTCCATCAACATTCTTTTCTATGGAATTATCTACGTATGGCGCTAACATCCTGCCAACAGGCTTGAAGCCCCTATGTATCTGTGGGTTTCCTAGCAAGGAAGACTTCCTGGACAAACTGGACTGAGAGAGCCAATGGGGTGGAGAGAGTCCTTGGACTGAGTATGTTTCCTTTATCAACCAAGAAAGTGCATTCACCTTTTGCTTGGGTTTTGGATTAAACTATTTTTTTTTTCTTTCTGTTGTTTCACGTGCTTACTATTAGTCCAGCTATCTTGAGAGGCTTTTGCTTCTAGAATATTCAAGTCAGCAGTGGGAAAGGCCATCTCAAAAATAAGGAGACAATAAAAACAGTCTCCCCTTTCTCCTCAACGAAAATATTTATCTGCTTCCATTCGCCATCCAGACTTCCACATGAATTATTTCCAATGCAAAATGGCCTGCGGCTCCTCTGAAACTGTTCTGAAGTGCTTAATTTTCTTAGATACACATGTATTATTTACTGTGTGTGTGTCCACATGAGCGTCAGGTGATTTCATTCAATAACAAAGGCACTACAACAAGACAATAGGACAAACATCTCAGGTTTCTCTGTAATTAGTGGTGAAGGTTTATTAACACTAGGTGTATGAGGAAGGACGCAGCACGAACTTGGGCTTGAAATCGTGCTTATGCTAGCGCAAATGCACACTGGAGCGTTCTCCTGGATTAGGGGTGCTGCACTGACCACAGCAGAGCCTCAACAAAGCAGACAGCACCTCCAGATTGGGCTGCCATATTCACCACGTGACCTGCAGGGCTCAGCAGAGTCCCAGCACACAGCAAACACATGGCAATGTCAGCTGAATCCATCTATGAGCAAAATTCCCCTTCGTGTACTTAGAAATGGCATCAGTGAGACTTGGTTACCGAGACTAATAAATGGACAGGCAAACAGGGGTGTAGGGTGCCGTTAGCTGAGTGGTCTGAAGGTAGCAGGTAAAGTATAAGACTGTGCCAGCTGCAAAGATTATCAGAGTAAATGGAGTGAATAACTAAGAGGATCTGAATGACAAACTGGAAGAACCTCCCACTGGACACTGCAGAGCACATGGCGCATTGGTTGGGGCTTGCAGCCATTTATGGTTCTAATTTTGAAGAGCTAACAGATCAAGGGAAGATGGGAGTGGGAGGGGCAGGCCATCCGTGTGCAGGGGCACTGTGGAACACAGGGATTTGTTTTCCACACTCACTCTGTACAAGATCTGAGCAAAACCCAAACGACATGCAACACGAGCTGTAGCCACAAAGAGAAACACACAAAGGTTGATGCTTCAAAATCTGTTTATCGTGTTGCTGCTCAGATTACGTCGCGAGTGCCGTGAATGACCCCGCGACGGCTACGCGGAGGCGTCTAGTTACGCAAACGACAGGGTGACGCAGCGTGCGGACATTCTACAGACACTGACGCCATCTAACTGGGGGACGTCACATAAATGAAAAGGACACAGAGGACACAGTTATCACCTTGAGTCATACTGAGGCAGCGGAGACGAGTAGCTGCAAAATAATTTAGAAAGCAAATGGGAGAAATTAATGTACGGTCATTAGAAGCAAGCAACAGACAATGTCAATGACACGCAAAAGGAAAAACTCAGGAAATGAAACCACGGCACTTAGCATTTGTGGGACAGCCTGCGACAAATGTTTGCCTTAGCTGCTGCAGAACACGGTCCTCAGACCCTGGCATCAGGGTTTTGAATTTCCAAGGGGGACTTCTCCCTCTCTGGCTGTCATTACATTTGCTGTGTACATGGCTGTCTTCAAGAGAAATTAAAGAAATATACCCTACTGCATATTTATTATTTTAATGTGTGTGTATTGTGTGCATGTTTGTAACATATATGTATGGTTCCTGTGTGTGTGTGTGTGTGTGTGTGTGTGTATGTGCACATGTGTGTGCCTGTGCCACAGTGCACATGGCGAGGTCAGAGGACAGCCACGGCTGCTGGGCCTCAGTTTCCACCTGTTTGAAGCAGGGTTCATTGTTGTTCACTGCAGCAAATGCTAGGTTAGTTGGCCAGCCAGCTTCCAGGGATTCTGTCTGTCTCCTGTCTCTCTTTAGGAATGCTGGGAGTCTAGTTGCTGCTCCAGCATCGGGCTTTAAATGGGAAAAGTGGGTATTTGCCCAAGAGCTTTCTCCGCTAAGCCATCTCCCTAGCCTAGTGCTTCCTCTTTTAGCCATCATTTTTCTCCCATTTCTGTGGTTGTCAGTTACCTCACAGCGAATTACCGACTAAAGTTTCCAGTGTAGGAAAACACACTGGCTATCAGGTCACTTGTCACAGCAGGTCACCATCCAGTCTTCTGCCACAAGACAGGGATGAGGAACCTTTTGATGAGGTTCTTATCAGCGCTGCTGGGGTACACCAGCAAAACTTTCAATCATTATAGATGGAAAAAATAATATAGATACATTGGTACCTTAACATTTTCAAAGTAGATTTCTCTATCTTCTCTTAAGATTCATTTCTTTTTCCTAATTTTAACAATTGCAATTTTTATTTCCGGAATGTAGAAGGTGCCAAAGTCAGCCGGAAGCTTTCAAGCTTACAGTTTCTTTTTAAAAATGGTAATGTCATGAAACAAATCATCAATTAAAAATGGGCTCTGATATCAAATGAGAGGAAACTGAAAACAACAGAGTACGTTGCTCACAGGGACACTGGATCAGTTAGTGAAGTGAATCTATAATTCATTGGATATTTGTGTGCACAAATGTGCACATTGGTGTGTGCAGTTGCATGTGGTCACACATGTCGAGTGTGCTCCTGTGTATATGTGCATGTGGTTGAGCGTGCTCTTGTGTGTATGTGCATGTGGTTGAGTGTGATCCTGTGTACATGTGCATGTGGTTGAGTGTGGTCCTTTGTGTATATGCAAAGAGCTGAGTGTGCTCCTGTGTGTATACGCATGGGTTGAGTATGCTCAGGTGTAGAGGTGCATGTAGTTGGACATGCTCCTGTGTGTATGTGCATGTGGTTGAGTTTGCTCTTGTGTGTATGTGCATGTGGTTGAATGTGGTCCTGTGTACATGTGTATGTGGTTGGTTGAGTGTGATCATCTGTGTTTATGCAAGGGGCTGAGTATGCACCTGTGTGTATGTGCATTTGGTTGGACATGCTCCTGTTATATGGGCATGTGGTTGAGTATGGTCCTGTGTACATGTGGTTGAGTGTGGTCCTGTGTACATGTGCATGTGGTTGAGTGTGGTCCTCTGTGTATACATGCAAGGGGCTGAGTGTGCCCCTGTGTGTATGTGCATTTGGTTGGACATGCTCCTGCGTGTATGTACATGTGGTTAAGGGTGCTCCTGCATAGAGATCAACTTTGTGCTATTCCTCAGGCTAAGTCCCGTTGACCTGGAACTCAGCCATTAGGCTAGGGCAGCTGGCCTGCAGACCCCAGTGTTCTGCCAGTCTGTATGGCCCTCTCCCTCCCTGGGATGACAGGTGTGAGCCACCATGGCTAGCTTTTTTTAATGTGGGTTCTGGGGAATCAAACCCAGGTCCTCACACTTGTGTGATAAGCACTTTACTGACTGAACTATTTCCCTAGTTCTACATTTAATATTTCCATAGGGAAGGAAAATCAGATACATATTTTTAAAAAGCCTCATTTGAGGAAAGAAATTAAGAAAAATAACTTGGTTTTAAATCTTTTTCATTGAAAGGGAATTTTAGAGAGTCTCAGAAGATTGTAATGGTCAGGAAATTTTGCTGAATCAGACATCAGCTGTTTCCTGATACTCCACTTTTAGGAATAAGCACAGACAGACTTGTCCCCCAAAGTACTTACTAGATGATTTACAAAGGCAAACCACACACTCTCATGGATGAGCATTTGTTTCCGAGGTGGATATGTTCATGGATAGATGGAGGTTTTCAACAAGCATGGATAACACAAACTAAGAAGTGCAATGTGAGTGTAACGGAATAAGGAGAGATGACGTGTGAGCACTTACCCAGAATGCACAGGGCTTGAGACCAGGTTGACATTATCTAACGTGTCTGCAGCCCAGCTGTAGTGTCTAAGAGAATCTGAATCAAACTCCCTTGTGAATGTTAGGTGCTGAAAAATAAAACAGTGAGCAACATCAACTACTCGCCTGAGATACCAGTTCTCCTTATACATACAAATACATCTGGGTTTCTTGGTAAGCCTGGATAAGCTAACATTCAATAGCAAGAATTTGTAAACCCTGCTCATGAGGGCTACATTAGGGTCTATATAGAAGAACATTTTTGTTTTGTTTGTTTGAGACAGGGTTTCTCTGTATTTTTGGTGCCTGTCCCAGAACTAGCTCTTGTAGACCAGGCTGGCCTCGAACTTACAGAGATCCCCTGCCTCTGCCTCCTGAGTGCTGGGATTAAAGGCATGCACCACCACTGCCCGGCAGAAGAACATTAAAAAAAAAAGTGTACTGACAAAATATTTCACTTGGAAATCCCAAGAATGCACCCTGCCATTATCTGTATGGTAAAGGAAACATTGAGAAATTAATTTGCATACTTTTCAACAGTTCACTTCTGATTCAAACGAATCCTACAACTTTCAAATTCATCCTATTCTCAAAATGCAGACTCGATCTTGATGTCTGTGATGCTGATGGGCCATGGTGGCCGACAACAGGTTAGTCTCCCACCAAGAAGGCCTGGTGAAAACATAGAAACTCTGAAGAAGCAGAGGGCAAGGGACATTGAGTGTGGGATGCCTGGGAGTGGAAGCTCTGGAAGCCAGGGGTTCACTTCCTGTCATTTCTAACTCGGGAACGTTTGCCCACGGTAAATGTAGACAGAAGAGGTGTTTGTGTCTACAAGGACGGCTGCTGAAGAAGACAAAGCCCGAGAAGGTTCTGATGGAGGGTTGGGTAGCCTCAAGCATGCTCTCTCGTCTTCTAAGGACATGAGTTACACTGTGGGGCTCCGGAGAAGGGAAGCTGAAAACCTATCAAACAAAATCCCACCAAACATGTGCGAGCTTGCCAGAAGCAGTTTCATTGTGGGTGAAGATGTAGACTTTATAGAGGGAAAAGGACCCAAAGATCATGCCAGGATTGCAAACAAAGATTCAGGAGGCTCCAGAGTATTTGCCTCATTGCAACAAAAACTTGATTGAATTAAAGTGGTCATCCAGGGCAGAAAGGAAAGCTCAGCAGTAAAAGTCCTTCTGCGCAAGCCTGATGACCTGGGTTCAACCTCTGGAACCCACATAAAAGTCAGATGTGGTAGATACATCTGTAATTCCAGCATTCCTACAGAGAGAAGGGAAGTAGAGACAGGAGACTTGAGTTCTCTCTCTCTCTCTCTCTCTCTCTCTCTCTCTCTCTCTCTCTCTCTCACACACACACACACACACACACACACACACACACACACAAAACTGGAGACACAGAGTTTGGAGTTTGCCTAGATGGTTTTTGGTCTTCCTTTAGTCCAATATCCCCTCAGTATGCTTCCTTCCCTATGTTTTTGAATGGTATTGAAAGGAAAAAAAAAGTGGGAGAAAATATAAGAAATTAAAGATCAACACAAGAGGTTCAAATCCCTCCTCCACAAACAGGCCAACAAACACAAAAAGAGTGAAATAGAAGATAACAAGAGACTAACTCAAGGCCCTTCCGGAGATCTGAAGGCTGTGTTCTCAGAGTAAAAGGATCTGCTGCTGCCAAGGAGTGGAGGAGTGTGGGAGAGGAAAGACACCCCTGTGTCCACTGGGGTGCACCAACAAGAAAGTTCAGGAGCTAGAGACAGAGATGCCCATAGAACAGCAAAACACGGCAATGATGACCTAGTGATGCCCTCAAGGGTTCGAAGAGGAAATGAGTTTTCAGCTCAGAGCTCCCTAATTAGGCAAACCACGTTCATGAACAGGTATTTCCAGGCACTTCAAACCTCACAAAATGCATTAATCATATAATCTCTGAAGGTAATATTACAAAACATAGTCCGATCAAATGAAGGACTGAATCAAAATTTAAAAAGAAAAAAAGAGGGCATAGAATCTAATAGAAGATCAAACTAAGGGTATGTCAGAATGATGGCAGGCCCAAGAGTGGATCAGTGCAGGCGGCTTCAAGGCACTTGGCTTCCCTGAGGTAGTCAAGCTGGGTAGAGAAGATTGATAGTACAGGACAAGGCATGGACACACTCAGAGCAGAGATGTACCATGAGGGGAAGGCCTATGACATGCGTGATTGGTATGTACAGAGAAGAAGTAAATAAAAATTCTAGGGAATTTTTTTAAAGAGTGAAATGAAAATTTAATAAACAATACATTTAAGGGTTGTCTTTTTTTTTTTTTTTAAGACACGCTTTCTCTGTAGCCCTGGCTGTCATCGAACTCACAGAGATCCTCTTGTCTCTGTCTCCCAAGCGTTGGGATTAAAAGGCATGTGCCACCACCATATGACTTTCAAGGGTAGTACTTTAAGAGATATAAAAATATAAATACTAGCCAGGTACGGTGGCATAGGACCGTAATCCTAGTACTTGGGAGATAGAAAGCAAGATGACCTAGACTAGCTGGGGTGATGTTAAGACTCCATAAAAAAAAAAAAAGAAATACAAGTCTACATATGAAATACAGATAGAACCCCAAGTAAAATACAACTCCTTGGGAAACAGGCACGTCAGAAGCACACATGGTTGAAGAAGGGAGACAGACACAAACGTTAAAGCTTCCTTTTCCAACTGGGAAAACCAATAAAATAATTTCCCCAATGGAGACAATCCACAGAGAAATAACACATGTTTCTTATTTGGAGACCTGGAAGCAAATACTAAAAGTCGACCAGCAATAGTCCCTGGGGAAGAAAAATCAGGGTGGAACATATGTGCAGGGATTGCATTTTCTCCTCACAAGCACGGCTTGTCCAATGTTCGCTTCTGTTGCACAGCTTCGGCAATACAATCGGAACTCGCTGGGGATGTAAGTCAGTCGGTAGAGTGTCTGACTCATGTGCAGGAGGCCCTGTGCTCGATCGATGCACAGCACAGGATAAACCAGACATGGTGGTGTACACCTGCAATCCTGGTACTCTAGGGAAGATGCTCAGGGGCTCAAGGTCATATTTTATTATATGGTGGGTTTTGAGTCTAGCCTAGGCTATGTGAGACCATGCTTTAAAAAACAAAACAAAGTCAGCCAACCAACCAACCAATGACAAAAAAAAACCCAGAAAACAAAAAACCAACAACAACAAAAGTCTTGCAAATATACCGCAAATATACCCCAAATGACTCAGCTTATTTATTTTGTATGTAGGGACACAGTGTGTGAGTGTGTGTGTGTGTGTGTGTGTGTGTGTGTGTGTGTTGGGTTTCATACTTCAAGAGTTGTTTACCTTGGTTTTAGAGAGAAAAGGTCTCTTGCTGGTTTAGAGTTTACCAATTTGTCCACAAAGCATTATCTGTTTCGACCTCCTTGGCACTGGGCTTACAAGCATGCTACCAAGACTTAATTTTCACATGGATCTGGGGTCCTGCAGGAATCTAGTCTTCACACTTGCATGGTAAGTCCTTTGATGACTGAGCTATCTCCTCAGTCTTAAAAAACATACCAGCTCTGATCTTTAAAAAATAAGCTATAGGACAATTATATATAGGTTACTGTCTAGGTCCTAGGAAAATTAAAAAAAAACGAATGAGGAACAGATATCACTGTATTTAACAAGAAAAAACATAGCTTGTGTGTGTGGGGGGGGTGTGTGGTTGGTGAGTGTAATTAAGAATTTAATGCTGGGGCTGGAGTGGTGGCTCAGTGGTTAAGAGTCCTGGTTGTTCCTGCAGAGGACCCATGTTTGGTTCCTAACACCCATACAGCAGCTTGCAAACATCTGTAACTTCAGTTCCAGAGGATCCAACACCCTCTCTGGCTTCCACAGACTCTACGTACACTTTGTGCAGATATATATACACTCAGGAACACACACCTAACAGAAGCCTTACAAATAAACACACGGAAAGAATTTGATGCAATTGGACAGAACTGAGATCTTAACCTTGACTAGCAATAAACCATTTTAGAAACTCACTTCCAGCCATATCCACCAACTACTTAGACCAGATGTTAGAGATGCCTGCAGCCAACTGTCAGGGTAGGGTCAGGGACTGGATGCAACGCTACTTTAATATTTTCGGTGGCAGTGGAGGGTTGTGGGGACAAATTACAATTCAAATGTGTGAGGCCCCGGGGTTATTTTCCACTAGGACTTTTTTTGCTTTTAAGTCTGATAAATTAATAATCTTCTGCCTCTTTGTTAATTGCAGTAAATTATTTACCTTCAAGCACTCAGAGAAGTGTACTGGTGACATTAATTATTGAAACCATGAGTTATACCACGCAGAAAGGTATCTTGCTATCATGTAATATTTACTAGGTGGGATGTGCCAACTTGCCAGGATCCCACACCTCCTTAGATATGTGTCCTCTCCTCGCCTCTGAGAGCTCCTTGCCACCCATCAGAGCCTAGTCATGACACCGCTGAGCAGCTGGTACACCTGCCCACAACGGGGACCTAGAAGGTTCTGATGGGCCTCTAGCAGGTCCCATTTCAATCCACTATTAGGAGCCAGAATAATTTCTCCCCGCAGCCCACTTTTCTCTGGCACGGAGCTGGCTCAGGTTTATGAGTGGCCCTAATTGCGTCTGAATAACTTAAATATGAGTGGCCAGAACGTTCTTCCTACAGGGGAGGTTTCTAAAAATAATGGCAACTCAATGGAACCTGCAGTTTTACAGGCAGATCATGAGTTGGGAATTTCCTTTCTGTCTCCAGATACTTTGTACAGGCTAGGGTTTTGGTAAAACTGAACTGTGACATACCAGCATCTACTTAACCCTAGTAAACGATACTAATTTCAAAATATCCTGACTGCCACTGCACAGGCCACCATGGCTCCAAAGCATTGCCTTAGCTGTACCAATAACCATTGGAAAGGGTAAGCGGGCATGCTGTTGGGTGACCACTGACTATGGAGCAATAACCTGGATGTGGCTCAGCGGGTCAAGTACTTGCCTAGCATACAGGAAGCCCCAGGTTTGACCTCCAGCACCGCATTCCTGGGGATAGTAGCACACACCTGTAATCCCAGAATATGGAGCATGAAGGCAGAAGGGTCAGGAGTTTATGGTCGCCCTCAATTAGGTAGTGAGTTCCAGGCCAACATGAGCTACGTGTGACCTGGGTTCCTAAGTCTCATAGCTTGGAGGTGGTGCCTAGCAAAGAGGTTCAGCTTTGAGGTTGAGACATTGCTGAACTTGGCAGCTCCTTTTGCTACTTCCTATGGTTACTAGACCCTCACTACTGGTTACTAACTGGAGGCAACTCTAAGTAAGGTGACTGTGGGCCTCTCCGTGCCCAGTTTTCACATCAGCTCTGGAAATATGAGGTGACCATCTGAGTTCGTGATTTCAGGTGAGGAGCTAGAAGGGCGGCCCAGGTCCAGCGTCAATATTCCTGTACCAAGGCCTGCGCCTGCGCATAGTGACAACTAAGGCCTGCGCCTGCGCATAGCGACAGCGGCGTTTCTCCCACCTGCTTCTACTGCTACAAGTGTGCTGACTACCCGTGCAGACTTTTCTGGCCATGGGTAAAGGGGTGCATGTATTTAGGGGATTAGCTTGCATACCCACTTGGTACAAACAAAGCCAACAACTGGCCCCCCATGGGTACAGGGGAAGCTTTGCTCTACCGTTTCCCTGGTAACATCTGCCGGCCTCTGCTCTTGGCATGCTTCTCCATTTTCAGAGCGTCTTTGTCTTTTACTTATTGACAAAAGCCTTGGTGAGACTGTGAATAACATCCTGGCACCAATGCCATATTGGTGAGAAGATGTAACACGGTATCTTTGAAGGTAAAAAGACTCCATACTCTCCAGAGGACTTTGGTTTGTGTTCGGTTATTTGTTAAAATGTGACGATTTATTGGGCGGCAAGAACAAAATTCAAAATGTTCCAGTTTCGAGCCAAACCCTGAGACTTTACAGATTTTTGCATAGGATGCCTGTGTCAACTGACAGCCCCCTCGGTTGTAACATGGCATCTTACGGAAACCTAGGTCCGGTTTATTGACTCAAAAAGCACTTAATCCTTTGAAATTTTATTTTGTGTTTGAGACATGTTCTTGTAATGCAGCTCTGGCTGCTCTGTCTCAAACACAGGGTGCTGGGATAACGGGAGTGGGTTATCCCTACCTGGGCCTTCAATTCTTTTTTAACAGTGGTAAAAACTGCCTTAGGTTCTCCAAGTCCCCAGAACCTTCTAGGCCTCAGTGTGATATTACACTCATTTTATAGTTAAGGAAATGGAAGCTCACAATGCCTTCCAACATCTGGCAACACAAAGACCCCAGCTGGCACACAGTGGCTTCAGCGGGACAGTGTATTAAAAACAGTCCACACCGACTTCCTAAGGCCTTTAACTCCCGTGTCAGAGGGAACACGAACACTCGCTCACGGGCTTTCCATCTTGGAAGTGACAGCGGGGACACTGTTACACTCAAACTACACATTATTCGGTGGAAGCCAAAGCCTGACCGGTGATGAGGTCACTGTCTCCAAGAGCTTAAGATCATCCTAAAATAGCATCTTCGCGGCCCTACGCATCAGAGGAAAGGGGAGAGTAAGAACACACTGGCCTCATTAACTGGGACACACCCTGAAGTCCAGGTCCGGAAATAAATAGGACACATCGGCCTTACAAACCAAGACACGCCCAGAAGCCCAGGTCTAGGAGGAAATACTGAGTACAGGAGAAGGGGGCAGGAAAGGAGAGAAGGGAAGAGAGGGGTGAAAGGGGGGAGGAAAGGGAAAGAACAAGAGGGGAGGGGCAAGTGGAGAATGGGAGAGAGATCTAGTTGGCTCTATTGTTGGGTCACTTCTGACTAAAGACTGTGAGCCCGTCAGTGCTGAAAGTTAGGGTTAAGACCCAGTGTGGACTTGCAGCCCCCCCCCCCCACCTTTCCTGAACTGTCCACTCGGCTGCTCTGAGAAGAAGGTGGTCCTTCCACCAGTGCCCAGCAGGTCGCCTAGCAACAGGTCATGCACAAAACTCAAGGGCATCTCATCTGAAGAAAAGCAAATGGGATTTTTCCAGAGAGAAGGCTGGGTTGAGGCAACCAAACCAGTGTGTGTCAAGGAGAACTTCATCCCCAGAGCAGACTGGACAGGGCCAGCACAGGGGAAAGCCATGTGGCTGTCTCTCTCCTCAGTCCATGAACATGAAGATGAGGCCTGGAGTGAGGCTGTATACTCCACTGCACAGTGATCCAAGTCAGAATCTCACCATGCCTCTGATTGTACGGTAGGTGGTGAGGAGGTCATAGTAACGTCCCAGTTCCTGTGATTACAGAATGACCCACTTAATGCTTTGAAGAGTCTGTATTACAAACCATAAGCAATGCTTGTCCTGGAGTTAGCACGCAGAGGCTGGCCTCACGTTGGTTAGCCCTCCCTTCGTTCTATCTAGTGCCTTCCCGGAATTGCCAAACTCCTACTATATAACAGATTCAAGGCAGGGTAGGGCCATAGAATTAGTTTCCTACGTTACTGTCTTACGTCTTATCCAGTACCCTCACAAATCTGCTGAGACCCTTTCCCTCTAAGCTTGGGGCTGGGGGTGGGGGTGAGGGGTGGAGGGGTGGAGGGGTGGGAGGGAGTGCTACACTCTACAGCAGTGGGTTCTCAACTTTCCTAATGACTGCAACCCTTTAATACAGTTCCTCATGTTCTGGTGACCCTCCGATTATTGTGACTTCAAAACTGTAATTTTTCGACTGTTATGAATTATAATGTAAATATCTGATATGCAGGATATCTGATACGTGACTCCCAAAGGGGTTGCAACCTACAGGTTGAGAACCACTCTGCCCTAAAGGCTGCAAATATAAGAATTTCCTTGGTGCTTACAGGCTGCTGCTAAGATCTCCACATCCTTCCAGGTTTCCCGTTTCCAGTAGCTGGTCTTTTTTAAAGAACCTGAGGCATTCGGGAGGCAGAGGCAGGTGGATCTCAGTGAGTTTGAGGCCAGCCTGGTCTACAGTGTGAGTTCCAGGACAGACTCCAAAGTTATACAGAGAAACCCTGTCCCGAAAAATCAAAACCACCACCACCACCAGCAACAGCAAAACCCAAAACATAAAAAATAAAAAAAAATAAAAAAGAACCTGATGGAGCCGCAGAGACAGCTCATAGGTTAAGCATGAGGACTGCTCTTGCAGGGGATCAGAGTTCAGTCCCCAGCATCCACATTGGGTGGTTCACAACTGCCTGTAACACCAGCTCCGGGGAATCTGGTGCCTATGGCCTCTGTGCGCACCCACATGCATGTCCATATATTTCCAGAGAGAGAGATTTACTTTTAAACAAACAAACAAAACTTTAAGTAAAGGCTCAGACTGATCACCTGCTATCTGTCTTGACTCATCTCTCTTTTAAACTTGGAAAGACTCTTCACTACTTTAAATACACGGTAGCCTAATGCACTGAGGCAAAAATAGCTGAAGGGCATTGCTTCTTACATTTACATAATGTGGCACCTCTCCGTGCAAAACTTTAGCATCCCTGCACTCTTCAGACCACTGCATGGGGGGTGGGGGTGGGGGGGTGGGGGTGGGAGTGGGGTGGGGAGGTGGGGGGAGATGTGGGCAGCGGGGAAAGCAAGCGCTCGATTGAAAGACATTGACTAAGCCGAATTTAAGACTGTGGAGCGTGCCCGGCCTTCTGAGTGACAAGATGACAGGGATCTGGGGCTAGGCAGAGTCTCTTCCCACCTCAGTGTGCTTCAAGACGGGCCAGTGGCTGGGTCAGGGTCACTCCGCTGTCTAGGAGGAGCTAGGATTTGGTCTCCAGGCATCCAGCAAATGGAGGCTTTAGTCTCAGGTATACCAGCTCAACAGTGTGTGACATACAGCAGCCACCCACTCTCCCCGGCTGCATGCTTCTCTTTGTGAACTGCAGAGAGTGCCTATTTCAACAGAGTATAGTAGGGTTCAGCTGTGACCCCAGGACTTGGGAGGCTGAGACAGGAGTCTTACCACTCACTTGTTTGGGGTGATCTGATTTTGACCCCAAGAAAACCAGATGTGACTGTGCACATCTGTACTCTCAGCACTCCTGAGGCAGGACAGGAGGAGCAAAATTAGACACCAGAGAAGGAAAAGGACCTAAATGGAAGCCTCTCCTAGCTAAGAAGAATTCCAGCATAATTAATGCTAGTTGTAAAGAAGTCTGGTATAATGTTGATGTTGCTTTCATCTATAGATACCTAATACTGAGATAGGGCGTAAGGCCTGAATGCATATGACTGTGGGCAGGACCTCGTCATTTTCCCCAGATAGAGCCTGAAACTCTCACACAAAATGTCCCCCTGTGGGTGAGACTTTTTTACTCTGTAATTGAGATGCTATCAGGTGCCCTCGGGAACCTTTCACTGATACAACGGTAATCTGAAATTCCACCAAAGTCCTACCCATGACTGTTGTGAAAATAACATGTTTGGACCCTTCAGGGATCCTAGGTCATCTGTCTTTCTTCTAAGTGCCTCTCATTCTCATAGCTCCTGTGCTTAAACCTGTGTTAAAATATCTCCAACAAAATCTCCAGTGCTGCTTCACACACTGGCTGGTGCTGACATTCTTTTCAGTGTCAAAGTCACAAACCCTGTTTTGGCTGGAACTAAAGTCCCTAAATCTCTTGGGAAAGATCACCGGCTGCCAAGGGGGACAACAGGGAGCTGTGAGACCTGGCCAGCAACCTGTGAGTCCACTAGCCTGGAGCGCACAGCCAGCCAGCCAGCCGAAGAAACAAGACAGACCTTTCAAGAACTGCCTGCTGCGAAGTTGTCCTCTGCTCTCTACACAGGAGCTGTGGCGTGCCTACAAACATACACAGACCACACAGGTCAGACGCTCACAGACACACAGATACACCGAACACACACCGAAGAAAACAAAGCAGTAAATGACAGTACCTATTCATCGGTGGTGTAATGCTTTGCATGAGAAATGTCCCCTACAGGCTCAGGTAGTTGAACACTTGGCCTCTAGGTGTCAGTGCTGTTTGGGTTAGGGGGGCTACATCTTTGCTGGAGAAGGACATCACTGGGGGTGGGCTTTGAGAGGTTTTAGCCTTGTCCCGCTTCCAGTTTGCTGTCTTGTGTTTGTGGCTAGAGATGTGACCTTTTGGCTTCTAGTTCCTGCCAACATGCCTGCTGCCCATTGCTTGCGGCCATGCCTTCCCGGCCGCGGTGGCTCTTAACTCTCTGAAACTGTGGGAAGCCAAAGTAATCCCTTCCACATGTTGCTCCTGGTCGCAGTGTTCTATCACAGAACTGAAAAGAGTAACATGGGAGGCTTGGAGGCCCGGAAGGAGATAGCAAACACACATGGCATGGAACCTTTTAAGACCTAGAATCCATCAGAGATGGTGGAATGTGCGATAATGCCCGTCCTTGAAAGGTAGAGGAGCTGAAATTCAAGGCCATTCTCAGGCACGCAGTGATTTTGAGTCCAGCCCGCACTATGCGAGAAGCAACAACAAAATCGACGCTAGCAGTAATATGAAAGTCAAAGCAGGCCTTCTCTTCTCTCTCAAGTCTTTCTTTTCTTGAAATCAACTGCTATTGCTTTATAAGGCTGTTTGTTTCTCCCTTCTTTTTCAGGTATCAGCGTTAAACTTAGGGTCTCACACACGCTAGGGAAGTCCTTTATTGTTGAGCTAAACCCTCCAGCTTCTTTTTCCTTGTAGTTTTAAAGACCAGGTTGACCTGGAACTTTTGATCTTCCCTGCCTTGGCCGCCTCAGGAGTTGGGGTGGCAAGTGTGGACTACAACACACAGTGAAAACTTACACTGAGATTAGAATTTAAGCTATAATGGAGCACGATTCTTTACGATTTCTAAATTTGATTTATTTCTAGCTAATTTAGCTATGTGCACGTCACCACCAACTGACCCCAGTGACTTAAGAAACTCACAATCCCAACTTCTCTGCCTTAAAACAGACCTGCAATCTCACTGAGCCATCTTTGTGAGGTGTTGAATGAATACCCCCAGCACCGCTGGCCAAGCACTTCCAGGAAGAAAGCAGCGTATTAAATGTCGCCAGGCCAGGTGCTTATCTTCCTGGGGACTATCAGGCAAATCTTTCACGTGGAGCTGGCTTTCTTCTGCCACTATGTCCCCTTTCTGAGCCCTGCTTAGAGTCGCACAGGCAGAAGGAACAGCAAAGTTAGCAACTACGGTGGAACTGGAGAGTCACTGCGGTAAGGCATGGAAGGGAGAACCCTATTAGCACAGGGCCTTCTGAATTACATAAGCTTCTCCTTCTGTTGCTGAGATGATTGACAAGGCTAAGATCTCGAGAAAGCAAGCATGCAGTTTCTGTTGAAGGACCTGCCAGTGTGCAGGTTATGGGCTAAGTGCTGTGCAATGATCCTTCTACACACTGTGAATATGCATTACTCTCATTGGTTAATAAAGAATTGGCTGCCATATAACTGGGAAGGAAGAGACTGGGCAGAAGAGTCAGACTCCTAATCTGGCTCCTGGATGCTGAGAAGAAGGAGGGTGGAGACTGGACTAGTGATCAGCTGCAGAGAGAAGCAAGATGGTCATGGTATACTGGGAAAGGGTGCTAAGCCATGTGGCATAACATAGATAAGAAATGGGGGTTAATTTAAAATGTAAGAGATAGCTCATAACAAGCCTGAGCTATTGGACAAGCATTAATAATTAATATTAAGCCTCTATGTGGTTACTTGGGAGCAGCTTATGGGACAGAAACTTCTGCCTATAGCTAAGACATTAAACAGTCTAACAGCTCATGCACATCGCATGACCAGGAACATATGAAATCATAATAGCCTCTAAAAAGACCAAGTTTAATTCAAAGGTACTAGAATCTTAGATTGTGATTTTCCCCGAAGAGAGTCGCAGGTCTGAAGATGTGACCAACGCCTACACATCTGTGACAGCCTCCAACAGTGTTTGCAGAATTATCTCCACAGTCATCCTTTGGGCAGACAATACAACTGATTAGAAAACCTTTTCAGTAGACCTTGAAAATATGTCATTATTGGAAGGCCTGCCCTGCATCCGTAGGCCAAAATCACGAGGGCAAATGTGGACTAAAAGGAAGTCTGCGTAGGAAGGGAGTCCAAGCAGAGAAGGAGGCGGGTCAGAAACAGCTGCCCTACGTCTCTCCTCATGTGCCCCGAAGTGGGCAGAAGTGCAAGAAATGCTGGCAGGCTGTTCATCTCCTAGTAGGAAATGGTAAGAGACCTATTTTTTTTTTAAAAAAAAAAAAAAGGTGGGGGTGCTTGGGAACACCAAGGTTTACAGCTATGTTCTCGAAGGATTGATCGCTCACCTTACTTTTATTTTGTTAGTTAGATAAATCTATTCCTAGATAGGAAAGCCTGAAACAATAGTCAGTACTTGAAGATGCCAGAAGCCTTCCGGTGATGCTGCGGACGTGTGGCTGTTGACATCAGATTCCACTGGTACTGGCAGCTAGAATGTTAGTAAAGACTGAGACCCAGGGATAGGGGAAGGTGGAAATTAGATTGCTGGTTTAAAGGAAAGTCTCAGTGGGGTTGGCTTGCAGGTATGGCTGAATCCAGCCATAGCTCACTGGGTCTCATGAGCTACGCCTAGAAACACGGGTGCCAGTCATCTTTATGGTTTAACTGCTTTCTCCAAAGGCTAGATGTGACCTGAAAGATGGTACAGCAAGAAAAGAAGCTTGCAACCAAGCCTTCTGACGACCTGAGTTGTCCCCCGGCCTACACACACACACACACACACACACACACACACACACACACACACAGTGAGTTTTTTGTTGTTGTTGATTTTTTAAAAGCCTAGGCAAATTGGAGTCTTACAGTCTTACAAGGCTCCAATTTTACTTTGTTGCTGGGCCTTTACTGTGCTCTCTGCAGGAGCAGGAATGTCCTAAATAGCCACATTTGGGTCTCAACCTCGGAGAGGAGGAGGGGATTCCACCCTTCTTTCAGGGATCTGACAGAGAAGCCAGTTGGGCAGGCAGAATCTGCCCATCGAGATACTGGCTCTGAGGCTCACAGGGGTGTAAGCATAGAGCCAGGCTGGGGTCAAACGCCTCATTCCTTCCGCTGCAGTTTAATGTCGTGCGCCCTGGGTCTCCACATTTCAGACCTGTCGCCGAGTGTTGTGAGTTCTTCATTTTCAAAGCACATTGCTAAAACTTGCTAGAAATAAAAACCACGATGCATACTGTGCCTAAGTGTCATAATCTTGTGTGCCACAAAACAGTAGACCAGAGGCACACACTACAGTCAGGAAAATTATCACTACCAGGTGTGAGACTTGGGGACCAGGTGTCAAATCCCTAGGCTCCTTCCCGGCTTCTTCCCCACCCTGAGCAAAACTGATGGAGAGATACTGCAGCTGCTAAATGGGGGCAGTCTGGACACGGGGTAGCCGGTGACCCTGCCCACTTTAAGCTGCGCCCAGCAAACCGTGCCACCCCCTGCTCCTCCCACACCATAACCGCCCCTCCCCCACTCCACCCACACCATGGGGTGAGTTAGTCCTGTCATGAGGAGTCTGCCTTTAACGAGGCCAGGAAATTATCTCCGAAGGTTGATGTGAAGTGTGGGCAAATTAATGCTGGCGAGATGCTTAGGATAAGGCCAGGCACTGCGTACGCCACCTTTACCACTGCCAGAAGCATCCCAGCCGCTTAAGGCGGATGATGAACATCACTCTTTGTATAAGTCAGGGACTAGCTGATGTGGACCCTGGGCACACTAGAGAGCTGCTCTCAGTAATTCTACCAGAAGAAACAACGGCACCCACTTATTTCTTTTAAGACAGCCAGGCTTCCTTTGAGACTGTTCTCTTCTCCTCATTAACATCTATCGAAAAAGGGATGATTCCAAATACAGTTGATAGTCTTTTTTTTAAAAAATTACATTTTAGAGGCTAAAGGGATGGGTCAGAGGTTAAGAACACTTCCTGCTACTCTGGAGGACCCAGCACCACCGTGGTAGCTCACAACCATCTGTAACTACCGCTCCCTAGGCTCTCACCCCTCCTCTTCTGGCTTCACGGCAAAACACCCATACACATAAAATAAATTAAAAATAAATAAAAGTTTAAAATTACATTTAAATTTTATTGTATGTGTGTGTGTGTGTGTGTGTGTGTGTACATGTATGAGCACATATGCCAAGTGGTATGTGTGGAGGCCAGAGAACAACCTGTAGGAGTCCATTTTCTAATCTCACCGTTTTCTACTTCTAGGGGACTGAACTCAGGTGGGCAGGCCTGGTGGCAAGAGCCTCTACCCACTCAACCATCTCGCCCCCTCTTCCTCGTTCGCTGGTTTGAGATAGGTAGGCTCTCAAGGACCAGGCTGGCCCCATACTCCCTCTTGTCATAAAGGATGCCCTGGGATTCCTGCCTGGACTTCTCAGGGGTTGTGCCGCCATGCTTGGGTTTATGTAGTACTGGAGACTAAGCCCACGCCTTCATGCGCACTAGCTGGGCAAGAAGTCAACCAACTGAGCTCCACTCCTAGCCTGGGTTACCAGCGACACGCTAAGACAACCCGGCACACAGACATCTGAGCTTTAAAACCAAACACCGTAGGTGTTGACTGATCGATATATAGCTGTCCTCAGAAGATATTCCAGTCCTCCACCCTGGCTAATATTCTCATCTTCAGGTGCCCAAGTCCATTACTTAAGATTGTAGAATTATCATAAAATCGAGACGTAGCTTTCTGTACACTCTTAACTATATCTAGATATGTGTAATACCTATGGCAATGTAATTGCTATGGCTGCATTGCCTTGCTTAGGGAAGAATGACAGAAATCTGCCCAAGGGCAGTTCTGATGTAATCTGAGCCTGTGGGTGTGGACGAGCTGCGGGCAGAAACACAGAATGCAGTCAGAGATGCCGTGACCAGTGTTTCTAGCTGGACAGACATGCGGAAATCACCTGTGGGGCTTTAGAAACCACCCACATCTAGGGTCCAGACATGGGGTGTCTCCGAAAGAGGCACAGTGACCCCATTGTGCACCCGCTGTTAAGACCCCCCCCCCCAGTCATGGCTGGTCCTTCCCAGGCCCATTGAGTCAGGGATTGAGCAGTTCCGGTGTTAGTTCTCCTGACGATTCTCGTGGGCGAGGACATTATTTAGCATGTGCTGGCAGAGGAATCCACCATGCTACTCCCATGTCCAAAGCAGGGCTCATGGATGACCAAGGGGCACAGCTGAAATGTCAAGTGTATTTGGTTCAAATGCACTTCTCGTGGGGAAGGAATGAAGTGGTCCACAGACTAAGCCATGATCGAGGCCTGGGAGGGATACAGGATGCTTACCTCTCTCATACCCCCTCAAGCTCTAGCATCCACACCTGCCTCGACCCCGCATGAGATCCTGGGATGGTGCAGTGTGACTGTTAGTGTTAAATGTCAACAGGACAGGTCTAGAATGGTCAGGGAGATGAGCCTTGAGGGATGACTGGGGGGACACAGAATCAATTAACTCATTAAATTAATGAAGGTGTGAAGATGCATCTTAATTGTGGGTAGGACCATTGCACAGGGCAGGGATCCAAGATTGTGCCAGCGGAGAATGGGAGCCGAGCCCTGGCGGGCACACATTCATGGCTCTCTGGTACTGACTGTGGAAGCAATGTGACCAGCTGCTTCAAAAGCCTTGCCTTCCTTCTCCACCGGGACAGACAGACCATACCCTGAACTGTGAACTAAAATAGACTCGTAAGTTGCTGCTGCCGAAGTGTTTCACGAAAGCAACAGGAAAAGAAACTAAGATCCTGGGGTCCTGGGGGGTGGCGGCCCAGGCTGCTCACCTCGTATCTCAACTGTACTTTAACTGTGGTTAATGTGCAAACACATTAGTCATCGGGATGAGGGAGCGGAGGCTGTTCTCACCCCGGGCAGGGCCTGGCCTGCGGGAGAAAGTTCACACAGAGTTAATTTGTGTCCGCTTTCTACCCTGACCTGCCAGAGAAATTCTAAGCAGAGAGTGATGAGTAGCTTTGAACCCGATCGCAAGCCAGGGCCCAGCAGTTCGGGAATGCTAAATGTTTAAAACTTGTGTCATGCTTCCCGGCTCCCTGGTACCCTGGAGAAGCTGTCTTTTGAAATCCGTAAACACAGAGCTAGAGGTGAGAGAGCAGGACGACTCGTTTTCTTACGATAGTTACGGTGCCGTGTGGGTGCCAGAAATTGAACCTGGATCCTCTTGTAAGGGCAGTAGTGCTCTTAACCTCAGAGCCTTCTCTCCAAATCCAAGCTTTTCACTCTTGATCATTTGGTTTTAATTCACTTGCACCCGTGAACCTGAGTAAACGTTTCTTGTGAGGCTTGCACAGTGCAGTAGCGGTTTTCCCATCTGGCAGCTCTCCTTTCCAGAACCAGCCGTTTCCTGGCCTCCAGTTAGCACACCTCTTTCAAAAATTCCTTCCCCCACTTTTAAAGATTATTTTAAAGGTGTTTATACAAATAAGGTTCTTTAAAAAAAAAAGCTGCAAAGAATATCCACATGTGGGGACTGGAGAGATGGCTCAGCAGTTAAGAGCACTGGCTGCTCTTCCAGAGGTCCTGAGTTCAATTCCCAGCAACCACACGGTGGCTCACAACCATCTGTAATGAGATCTGGCACCCTCTTCTGGCCTACAGGCATACATGCAGGCAAAGCACTGTATACATAATAAATCTTTAAAAAAAAAAAAGCAAAGAGTATTTTTTAAAAAAGCTAAAAGTATAAAAATAAAGGAATATCCACATGCCCTTCCACCTAAATCTAACAATTTAATATCCGAAAAACACAGAAAGAACAAGGGGTGGGGTAGGGGTCGGGCATATGGCTCTGTGGACTCGCTGTGGGAGTGTGAGGACCAGAGTTCAGATCCCCCAACCAGGCAGGCTGTGACCACCTGCCACGCCAACACACAGAAGGCAGAAACAAGGGGTCCCTGGAACAAGCAGACAGGCCAGACCAGTCATATCAGCGAACTCTGGTTCAGTGGCGGACTGCCTCAATGTGTAAAGAGGAGAGCAATCGAGGAAGACACCTGACGGCATCAGCTTCGGGTCTCAGCAAGTGCACGCACGCACGTACGCGCGCACACACACGCACACGCACACACACACACACACACACACACAGTGGAGGCTTGAATGAGAACACCCCTCCTAAGCTCATCTCTCAATACTTGGTCCACAGATGGTAAAATTATTTAAGAAGGAGGCGTGGCCTTGTTGGAGGAGGTGTGTGACTGGGGGTGGGGTCTGAGGTTTCAGAAGCCCATGCCAGGCCCAGTCTCTCTCTCTCTGTCACCTGTTTGTGGACCAGCTGCAAGCTCTCAAATACTTCTCCAGTGCCATGCCTGGCTGCCTGGCTGCCTGGCTGCCTGCCCGCCTGCCCGCCTGCCCCCAGCTCAGCACCATGACGGTCATGGACCAACCCCCCATTTAGATCCTTCCTTTTGTTAGTTCCCTTGGTCACGGTATCTCTTTAAGCAATAGAACAGTAACTCAGATACACATGCATATCCATACATGCTCTGTCAGACATGTTCCATTTGTCCCAGAGATGAACCTTTGAAAAATAAGTAGCTGGCTAATTCAGGTCACTCCTGAAAACTTGGTGACCCCGCCCCCTGAAACACAAACTCTGCTGCATAACCTGACACCGGGACCACAGTGAGCAAACTGACATCTTTGTGTACATCTCCATCCAAGACCTTTACAAGGTGCCCCCAAGCATCCCTAAAATATCCTTATGACTTTCATCCCCCCCCCCCCCATATATTGGCCATGGACTTGAGTGGTCGTCACTGAACAAGCGGGTCAGTAAAGGAAACAACCTCTGGCTTCTACAAGTCTCATTAATTTGTTTGCTTTCTTCTCCCCCTGAGGACTCCTTCCTGGTGTGCTGTGGTCTCTGGCTGATTAGAGAGCTGTAGAGATGGCCACATAGACCAGTGGTTCTCAACCTGGGGGTTGCGACCTTCTAAAGACCCCTTCGTGGGGGTTGCCTAAGACCATCACAAAACAGATACTTACATTAAGATTCATAACAGTAGTAAACTTACAGCTAGGAAAGTAGCAACGAAAATCATCTTATGGTTGGGGCAGGGTGGGAGTGGGGGGGTCACCACAGTATCAGGAACTGTATCCAAAGGTCCTAGCATCAGGAAGGTTGAGAACCATGCCATTGGTGTTTCTGAGAAGGAAGTTGCCAACTGACTCCACGAGCACCTGCTTCACCCTGAAGCTTTGGGCCTCTCCTTTATTTTCACAGTCCAGAGTACACGCTGCCCCCTCCATCCTATCTGCACATATCTTGGGACCAGCTCCCAGCCAACCCTCAGAAGCGAGGAACATGGAGAACATTTATTTTTGATTTGTACTTTGATTCTGATGTGCTTGGCGGTAACAGTGGTGCTGGTACTGATGTTGGGGAAATGCCTATTTCAGACCCTTGCTCCAAAACAAATAGCCAGTGAGAAACGGAGGCCCCAGTTCTATTTAATGAGGCGTCCATGGTGTGTCTTGTAGGAGTGTGAAGTGGCCTGGTCCAACCATAGTGTTTCCTATAATCTGTAACCCTGAACATTTTGTGGGGTTCCCTTAAGGCACCGGGAATAACAACAATATATATATAACACATCCTTTGGCAGGAAACACGAAAACGGCAGGATGGGACGAAATTCCTCAGAAAATCTCTACCAGTATCTGGCAAGACCAGGCTCCCAAGAGCCTAGTTTTATGACTGAGACAAGCGCTCTCTCTTGAACTTACACCCACCTAAAACCCATGACATATGCTACACCTATAATCATCCTATCATACAAAGGTTATTTTTCTTTACTGTCTGATGCTGTCTGCCTCTGTATTTCCTTCTGGAAGGCCAGCTTATTGAGTATATTCTAGACAGCATGATGTAACATTCACTGCAGGTCATTGTGAAGTACAATGCATGTTTGTGGACCTGACGTCAGCATCTCCAGACACGTGGGAGTTCCAAAGGGCTGACCCCCTATCGCTAGTGAACTCCAGCTTGGGTGTGTGTGGCTGTCACTCATCGCCTTGTGCAATGTGTAGGTGTGGCACAATTTCACCAATGAGTCACAGTGTTCAAATATCACAAGCTATCTCTTAAGCTGGTTAATAGTCCAGGCAGATCCATCCGCCACTGGGTCCCTACCTGCGGACAATCTAAACCAGGCACAGTGTGCATCTGCATATTTTCCCAGAACCATCCATTCCCACTCAGTCCATGTTCAGCGGGACTGTGTTCCTAGGCCTTCTTACCTCACACACTACCCAATCAACCATAAGCACCGAAAAGAAGGAAATGCATAAATATTGAAAGAATCCGGCAGAGATTCTACAGAAACAGAAAATACGACTATGCCTTGGAAAACCCTAAAAAGAACAGATCAAAAGCACATCCGATCTAATCTAGGACTACTTGTTATACACAAGTCTTCAATGGACATACACACCTCACTTAGAAAATATTCCCGTGAATAATGCCAGCAAACTGAACAGCAAAGACATTTGACCTAGACACAGGGAAGGTTTGGTGCCCCAAGTTCCCCTATGTGAGATATGGGGGAGGGTGCTTGCAAAAGAGAGACATCTCCGATTACGGCATCGTTGGTGCTTTTCTTTCACTGGCTAGTACCCCGCCCCCCAATTTACAAATACAAAATCAAACGTGCACATGTATATATTCTGCTACTGCTGCTATGGGACCAAGAGCTTGCTGGAGGTTGGACAAGCAAAGGACAAGAACGCATACCTGCTCTTTGGATGGCACGAGAAGTTCCTCGATCATCATGCTGTCCCGCGCGTAGGAGCTTCTGTTCAGGGTGTACGACCTATCCGAACTGAAGGAGCGGAGGCTGTGGTGTTTACCGTTACCCATTCAACAGTGGGAGATGGCGATGGGTGGGTGGGATGGGGTGGAAGAAAATAAACGCATGCAGCTTTAAAAACAGGCAAGATGGCTAAAAATACCAACAAATGTGCTTTTCTTTTCTTTTTTTTTTTTTGTAAAGAAAGATCTCAAAAATTAAATTTTTTAGACATTAAATTTCATGGCTGAGATTTTTTAAGTTTGGCCAATTTCATATCAGTTCTGTGAGATGAAAGGCACGGTGACTCTCGGTACTTCACTATGGTGCTGAACCAACATGGCATTGAAAAGAACCTCTACCCAATAACACAAGTGTTTCTTTTTCTTTTTTTAATAAAAATTTTCTTACTTCTTTACTTAATGTGCATTGGTGTTTTGTCTGCATGTGTGTCTGTGTGGGGGTGTCAGATCATTTAGAACTGGGGTTACAGACAGTTGTGAGCAGCCATGCAGGTGCTGGGAATTGAACTCAGGACCTCTGGAAGAGCGGCCAGTGCTATTAACGGCTAAGCCATCTCTCCAGCCCCGGCAGTGTTTCTTAAAAAGATTTTGTGTTGGTGGAGGTGCCTCTTTCGGTTCCACCGCGCTGCCTCTCACACTTGGATGGAACTGTGTCTGCTGTGCTGGGGTCTGCAGGTGAATCTCTGGAATCCCGCTACGGGTTTGCACACTAAGAGCTCTGGTTTGCAGCTGACCCTCAAGGACATCTTCAAGAAGGGAAGCAGAAACACAGCCACATGCCTTTCTTGGCTGTGCTTCGGGAGACATTCACATTCCCCGTCTTTCCTTTTTCTCTACTGGTTTCTTCCTTTTTTCTTAACTTTTATCTTTTGTAGACACTCTCATAGACAGTCCCTGAATTGTCCAGGTTCCCCACACTTTGCCTATACAGACTCTTAAACTAAAAGCCAGTAGATTGTGGGATTGTGGGGGGGAATGGTTCTAAAAGGTGAATTATCTGGTTAAGACTGCATCTATCCCCACGAGTCACGTGGTGCTCAGGGTTATTATTAATCTGAGTCTTGGGTTAATGGCTTGATTATGATCCTCTGGGGACAAGGAGGACGCTGGCTGTGAACTGCCGCTCCACTGACATTATCCACTCACCTCTTTGTGACAAGGTTTCCCACCTGACGGCCTTTCCCGAGGCAGAACTGCAGGATGGGAAAGAGTTGAGGCGAAGCCTAGACATGACTCCCCCCAGCCATGAAACATCTTCACCTAGCATTATACACACTGATCCCTTTGATCTTGGGGTCCTCGTGGGTGTAGGGGGGAGTCCTCATCCTTACCACGGGAACTTAGTATTTTTCTTTGTAATCAGGCATGCTTAACTAATAAAGTGGGCCTAAGTAGGACTTTCGGTATCACCACCGGGTGAATTGGTCAGGAGGTAGCATTGTCTTTGATGTGTGTGTGTGTGTGTGTGTGTGTGCACGTGCTCGCGTGAATGGAAGGACAGCAGAGAAGAGAACAAGGAGCGTGTGTTCCTTTGCACAGCGGGATTTCTCCCCACTGCTTCCTAGCTGAAACCTTAGCTGTATCGCATACATTATCTGCAGAAGGTGGGTCCTTCCTTCAGCAGAGAGTCTCAGCTTTCTCTGACTATCTTGCTCATCGCTCCGACTCAGAATTAACCTGCATTCCAAGGTCATTACCAAACACACTCAGCAAATATTTACTGACTGTGACGAACAGGATCCAGGCACATAGGTGCCTCCCAGCGCGCCATAGGGCTCCATGGTCAGGCCAGTCATGCGATCATAAAGCTTCCTTTCTCCTCCTCATTTCAGCTACCTTTCTTTCCTTACTCCTCTTTCTGGCCCTTAGCTCCTCCTTGACACAGCAGCAGCTCCCTTCCCTCAACACTGCCCAGTTCCGTCCAGGGATGGTAACGGGCTGCAGCGGGATCCATGCCCCCTGGTCACATGTGATCCCTGACCTCTTGGGCTGTGGCTATCACGACTGAAGATCAGATCTTTAAATTGTACCACATTTAACTAACACACTTGAGTTGAAAGACCCACAAGTGACAAGCGGCTACGCCATCCGCTAGTGTCTATTCCGGACACGCGGCTTCGCTGACATAATTTGAGAAGGGCCCACTCCTTACACTTTCTAGACCACACCTTTCTTCAAAGCAGGGCTGGCATGCCACGGTCCACAAAAGTTAAGCCCCAATTGGACTAGATGTAGGCAAACGTTTCAAAGCTTTTAGAGAGAGGTTACGTATTCGTGATCCAGATTTTCAAATCTAAGATTTGTGGATCGTCCCCTAGCGGGGTCTCCTCCTTGTTTGTCTGTGAGTGACAGCTGCAGAGCAGAGCTCAGACCTGTGCTAGCCACAGAAATGCTGCAAATTCTGATTCCCAAGGACCAGTCCAGACCAGACCTGCTTCCTGCCATCAGGCAGCCGAACCCAGGAAATCTACCAAGCAACACTCCAACTCCCTGACTCATCCCAGCACACTCACGGCCAGGGAGTACTGAGAGTACCCAAGGGGGTCTAGAAAGCCTGTTGCTTTGCTTTTCTTTTCTTTTCTTTTCTTTTCTTTTCTTTTCTTTTCTTTCCTTTCCTTTTCTTTTCTTTCTTAATTCCTTCCTTCCTTCCTTCCTTCCTTCCTTCCTTCCTTCCTTCCCTCCTTCCTTCCTTCCTTCCTTCCTTTTTGTTTTTGTTGAGACAGGGTTTCTCTGTAGCTTTGGAACCTGTCCTAAAACTAGCTTTTGTAGACCAGGCTGGCCTCGAACTTACAGAGATCTGCCTGCCTCTGCCTCCTGAGCACTGGGATTAAAGGTGTGCGATACCACTGCCGGGCTTTAAATTGATTTTTTAAACTAAAGTCAGAGAGATTATTTGTAGCCATCCTTGAAACCTAAGTGTTAGATGCAGGGCCTGTTAGGAAAACATGCTGCCTTGGGCTAAAACATTGCTGGGGTGTCTAGGACAGCTCAAACAAACAGCCACTAGCAAAGAAACCAGACTATTTCTTTAGATCCAACAAAACCTTTCCCGTTTTGTCATGCACTCTACAAAATGTATTGAGAGAGGAATTTCTTTAGCATTCATTCACTATTGTATAAGTAAAATTCCTTTTTGTAGATTGGTTTACTTTTTTCCTCCTTTCCCAATCATAACTAACTGATTTCCTAGAGCTGAGCAGAAAAACGAAAAACAATTTTTTTTTTCTTAAAAAGCACATTGCAGGCCAGCACAGCACAGCACAAATGCCGAAGTAAATAAAAATGGGACCATGGGTCAGGGACAGGCAGAGAAACACCACAAAAGCGCCACATCTTCTTACCTGATCTTGGGACTATTTTAAAGTATTTTTAGAAAAAAAAAAAGTAAAACCAGGAGAAACGGAATGTAAAAGAAAAAAAATCAGACAGGGAAAAAAAGAAAAAACAAATGTTATGGTTGAATGAATCATACATTGAATGTCCCTTTAAATGTTACACTCAGAATAACTGACTTGATAATACTCTAATGATATGCTGTACAAACATTAAAATATTAATTCTTTAAAAATAAAGCTATAAAAATGTGCCTTAAGAAATATTTGCCTCTGAGCATAACATGATTCACCAATATGAAAAAGATGACTTACATATAACAGCAACAGATAACGGCAGAGTCAAAATCAGAGACAAGAAATCCTTAAAATTATCTTAAGACCAAAAAAAATAACAACAGGTGATATCTCACTGGAAGCGAGTGGTTAGAATTTTCTACAAAGGATATATTCATAAAAATGTGAGGGGGGGCGAAAGCAGTGCACTGTAGGAGTATACATGGTACCCAGCTCTACACAAAAGAGAAAAGTCAAGACCCTTGAAGGACCCAGACATTTTAGTTTCAATTTCTCAGACTATGTGATTGAAATAATGCATATTTTAAAAGTCTCTCTCTCTCTCTCTCTCTCTCTCTCTCTCTCTCTCTCTCTCTCTCTCTCTCTCTCTCTGTTGCTGACACCTGCTCCTATCAGGTTTGCATGCCTTTTAGGACCTGTTTATAAAGAAAAAAAGATCTACTAAGTTATCCAAGCTTCTATTTTTAAAAGGCAAACTAGAAGAAAAGGCAATGCAGCGTCTAAACTGTTCTCACCAACCGCACTGGGAACAAACCCCAAGGTTTACTCTGTGGGTAGTGCCATTTACTATTAGACAATGAAACTTTTTACAGCAGATTCCTAAACTATAGGAAAATGTCCTTGGGGCTCTCGCTTAGAAAGTTTAATTATTAGCTTTAAAATAACTTGACAGTCAGCAAACATTGCAGCTGAGCCACACCAGGGGGAAAGAATTCCCAGCCTTTTGGACAAGGTCCTTTTTCCTTCACACAGTGAGTGACTCGGGAGTCAAGGCTTCCCCGCTTCAGCTGTAAGGGCTGAATTAGCCCCATTGCTGTCTGGGACTCTTGATAAGTCATTGTTACACTCCGAACAGGCCCTTGACCAACACAGTAACGGCAAAACCTCAACTGTCTATGCATGCAGGCAGTTTAAAAGGTTTTCTTTTCCTAAGTTTTTTCATGTCGATCAACTGTGAATTAATTTTTCACTAGCAAAGTATACCACATAATCCATATACAATTTTCTTACATATCCGTAACTAGAAATCTCTTCCACTATGGAGTGAACTACTTTGGAAATGTGCCACCTTGACTGGCTTTCCCATCTGCCAGGGAGCTCAGCTGGTAGCATGCTGGAAGCCGACTGCAGAGTGCGAGGGGGAAGGATCGATGTGTTCTGTCACATGAGACTACACACAGCCAACGACAAGGAAATAGCAGAGCACAGATGTTTGCACTGAGCACGTTCCACAAAATTCACATGGCATCCAAAGAGCATGTTCTGGAGTCATGAGGAAGATGGGAATGGTGCTGGCTCATGATAGATCTGTGGTTGTTGCAAGTAAACTTCAGGGGGGTGGGAGGGGTAATCAAGTACCTGGCAGACCGGGCTCCGAGACTGAAGCCCACATAACCCTCCGCTGGCAGGGAGTCATCGCCCAGTTCCTTAAGGTCTTGTGGCCCAAGATACTTGTCAGTGTCCCCTGTGATGGCATCTTCACCTGCAGATGGAGAGCAAGGCACGGTCAGAAGCCCTCCCTCTTGACTCTGAAGCAATTACGGAGACTGCTGCCGCTCACAATCTCACCACCTTCCCTGACGCCCCTGTAGTTTTGTTTGTTTGCTTGTTTGTTTTAATGCCGTCCAGAAAGAAACAGTGGAGAAAGAGGTTAGTTCACCATTGTAGGGGCCAACTGAAGTAGCGAACCCAGCTAGGGTTAATGATCAATGGTAAGCGTGACCCCTGACCCCTCCCAGCCGCACCCCTACCCCCTAGGTTCAGTTAATTACAGAGAAGGAGCTTATCTATCAGGGGAGCTTTCCTCGTACCACCCATGATGAGAGCGACTTGTTTGAATGAACGCAGCTTACAAAATAAGGCCTGTGTCCCTAACACTGTCCTTAAAAACGAGAGAAGGAAATGGCTTTATTTAGTTCCAGTTACGCGTTTGCTTATATGTTTCGGCGTACACGTGCCACAGTGCACCTGTGGACTTCAGGGGACAACCTGTGGGAGCCAGCTCTTTCCTTCCACTATGTGGATGCTGGCGATCAAACTCAGCTAGGCTTGGCAAGTGCTTTTTAACCAGCTGAGTTTGCTCACCTGCCTGGGAAAAGAGATATTTTTGTTGTTGTTGAAACCAGTTTCCTCTCTAGGATTTCGGTTTGGGGCATATCGTCTCTAAGTTCTGTAAGTTCATGGTAGGAGCAGTTAACTGCTTGCCTGGGAGACCTCGGAGCACATTAGTTTTGAGTTCTTCCTAAACCTATCAGATTCACGAACCCTCGAAGCCTACTTGCAAAGCAACCCTGCTTTCTACAGAGGTGAGGTGCCCGCTCCCGCAGTCGGAAAGGGGGACCATAGGAACTGCGCCCTGACTAGCCCCACAAAGAGTTAATGCGTGCAAACCGCTCTTATGAGCTCTGAGTTCTGTGTGCCTAGTGAGCTCACACGGAAAACCACATTCCAAGAGCAACAGGGCAGGTTTTTCGATCCTCTTTTGCCCTCTGGGATGTTTCCCATCCCTCTCAAAGTTCCCTCTACAAGGGCAAACCCTGTCTCTTCTTAAAATTACTTTGATTCCCTTCTGAGATACAAGCTGGCTGGCGCAAAGAGATCCCAAATGTGTATACGCTAAGTTTTCCCAGAGGTAAGCGATTGGACGGCCGGGCTCCTCCATTCAACACAGTTACAATCTCCATTCATTTCAACCACAGGAGCTTAACTTCTAAGCAGCCAATCCGATCTTGAAACACACTGGCGACTACTGGGTATTTTTTCCCCAAATATGAAGACTAAAAGATTGCCTTTCTGCTGCTATGCAAGGCCACACTCCTGAAAGTGAGAATTCACAGGGGGATATTTGCAACATCTCTCCGTCAGAAACAAAACCAGCACACCGCCAAGCAGGAATGAACGAAAGAGCTTCCTTACTGTGTGGCAAAGCCATTTCCACCACGCTGGGTTGAGGAGTACTTCCTGGAGGCTTCCAGGAATTCCTTAAGCAGAGGTTTAGAGAAAGCCGTTCACACCAGCCCCAATCCACACCAGTCTGAACAAACCCTTCCCCGGGCAGATCTGTCTTCACCGGGGCCGCGGAGCTTCCCTCAGCTTCTCCGTCTGCTCGCAGGCAATTGGGCAACTGTACATCTTTCCTCACGTTTTAGACTCCGAAGGTTTTTTCAAAAAAAAAAAATCTCAGACAGAAACATTCAAAAAATTTCATGTGGCAACACTTAATAGCGACGAACATCCCTCTGATCACTCCGCAGACATCCTTTCAAAGTGCCTCCTGATTGGATTAAGACCGCTCTGGCAAGCCTCTTGCAGGACCCAATAGTGACATAAACACAAGCCCAGGAGTTATTTGTATGTAAATATGAGGACTGCCTGGGTGTAGACTTTCAGTAACTTGATACCAGTGCCGCCCGAGCGACCGGGACCCTCACAAGAGGTTGAGGGAGCCCAGAACACTGGGTGTAATTGGGAGCCTGGGAGCCCGGGAGACCGGCTCTCCTCAAATATGAATGAAGAAACAGCCAAGCCAGGTAGAGGAAAAACAAACACTGGAAGAAAACAAAGAATGGGCCGGAGCAGGAGTGGCTGGGAGCTGCAGGCAAACTTTCAACTTTGTTCTCAGCTGGGAACACGGGAGCCTCTGTTATTTATGGTCCCTGTCAGGTGGACGGGAGGGCAGGAAAGAAGGGAGGGCCTGCCCTCTGGGTGGAGGTTGGGAAACTGCGGGGCCAGAGAAGCAGCTGTGGCACCAGAGTTCCCAGGGACGCCACAGATCAAACACACAGACACAGAGCAACAGGGGAGAACCCAGAGAGAGAACGGGAAAGCAGAGGAGCGGTGGGGCAAAGAGGCAGTCTGGGGAAGCAACTACCACTGTACGGAAGTCAGGGCAGGTTTCTTACAATTCTTGAAAACGTATAAAGGATCTCGGTTTACTGGTTCTCACTCCTGGCTGGGGGTGGGGGTGTGGGGGTGGGGGTAAGGGGAAGGAGATCACAGGAGAGTGGGGTGATGGGGTGATGATAGTGGCTAGAGAAGTCTAAGCAACCAGGAAGAGAAGACTGGTCCCAGGTGGTGACCCTGCCACCCGAAGCCTCTGAAGACAGCTCTCCTCTGAAATGCGGGACCTCTCTCCTAGGGGAAGCATCCTGTTTATGTGGGCAGTGGGGAGAAGAGAGCTAGATCCCTGCAGGTTCCTCTGGAGTGTGCCTGAGAGGCCATTTCAATTGCACCCCCTAACATACACATGAGACTAGCTGGGTGGTTAGTATAGGACATTAGCAAAGGTCTTTGAAACCTAAGTCAGCTGTGCCAAGCTTATCTGTCTACTTATGCAAATTTTTCTTTGTATTTACTTTTTGAGCAGTTTTTATGCGTATACAATGCAATATAATAATACCTACCCACCCATGTCTCTATTCCAATACCTCCCTGACCCTCTCACAACACTGTGTCCTCCCTTTCATTTTAAACCCACAGAGTCCAATCAACGCTGCCCATAACTACAAGGGTGTACAACCTTCCAGTAGGGCAAGAGCAACCTACCTGTGACCACCCCCGCCCCAGAGAAAGCACCCCTCCCTCCACCAGCTGCTTCTGTTCCCATAGTTCCTCAGTTAGGGGTGGAGCCTCATGAGCCCTCCCCTATCCACCTATGCTGGTACCTAAATACAGAGAGCCTTGAATCTGTAGGGGTGGGGGGAGTGAGGAACAACGCTCACTCAGGATCATGAATGAGTGAAGGAATATGATTTATTAATGTTAAGATGATCTGTTGTAATCTTGCTCAGTCTGGCTGCAGTCAACAGGATACATACCTACAGAAGCAAGAGAGAAGCCGTTTACAGGGTCAACACACTGAAAACGGGAGGGGAGGCTTCAAGGACAGAAATGTCTGAATGCTAGCCTGGTGTTTTGTTTGTTTGTTTTTTCATATCTAAAAACCACAAGCTGGCCAGTTTAGCAAAGCCTTCGACTCAAGCTTGCTTCCCACAAGGCCTGGGATATGGATCACACTCCCCCCCATCCCCCCCCCCCTGCACAAACGCAGCACACAGTACCCTTCTGCATGGCCCTGCCCACCTGTCAGGGAATTACTTCAATCTCTGCAGATCCCTAAACTCTGAGATTTTGAATCTTTCCAGGGAATCTGTTCTTTCCCCACATGACTAATTTCTCCCTCTTTTTCTACTTACATCTGAGAAGGACGTTCCTCCCCAGGGTGTCCTGGGCCTATGCCTAGCCTCTCACATGGCCTTGTGGGGTCTCTTGGATGGATTGCCTATTTGAGGGGCCCTGTAGATAGTTTTGGAACTGATGACTGATACTGAGAGGAGAGACTGGTTGTATTTTTATTTTTTCAAGTCTGCATGCTACAGTGTTTTGACCCTTTCCTGGGATTAAGCTTGATGAAGGGCAAGCACAGTCTATAGGTCCTTAGATTTGTTTTTTCCAGGATGGGTTACTATTAAAACACAAAAAATCCCAGGGTAGGGTGAGGGTGGAAGCTGTGGATACTGATCAAAGAAGAATCAAAACGTCATGACCTTCTGGGCAGTGGTGGCACACACCTTTAATCCCAGCACTCAGGAGACAGAGGCCAGCCTGGTCTACAGAGCTAGCTCCAGAACAGCCAGGGCTACACAGAGAAACCCTATCTAGAAAAACAAAAGCAAGCAAACAAACAAAAATGATGGCCTGCATGCCAGCAAATATGTCCTCACAACTTAGCACAATGCAAGCATTCCTTACAAAATGCAGAACTCACAAATCGAAGTAAAGTTATTTTCTTCTAATGTGGTCTGCAGAGGAGGTGTCCTGGGTGCAGATCCGAGCACTAGCATTTATGACCAGAAAGCAGTTACCATGCCATTCAATGGTTCTGAGTCACGGCTTGAATCTTCACAAATGACATCTCTACCCAGGACTTTGTTACAATGTCCTGGAAAGTGAATTAAAAGCTTGGACCAAAGGGAGCGCTGAACCTGCTAGGACTTTGAATCTTTGAGGTTCTTCCCCTGGGCCCAGACATCTGTGCCCACAAATGTACAGAGTCATCATTTAAATTGCTACTGTCTACACTGGTCAAGGCAAAAATCAGCGGGCTCAGCACATGGGAATCACACGGAATAAGCGATTAAACGGTAAAAACAAAATGGATCCTCCCACCTTCCCATGCAAAACACTCTGTAATTATCATCTAGCACTAAGCACTGTTATACTGAGGTTAGGATGAGAAGGACTATGTTAAACTGTGTGACCGATTCTAATCCCCTTTTGATAAAACAAAATTGCCTAGCAGCTGCTGCTTAGCAACAGGTTCAAGTGTTTCTAAGCTAGCAGAGGTGATAGTCTTAGTTTAATATTTAAATATCGTCGTCAATATTTATGTTATAAAAACTAAGGATCTTGACACTGGAGTACTGTTGTAAATACATATAAAACACCAAGGGCCCTAAATTTTCACTTCCTAAGAAGTACAAAGTGCATGGGTCACATTTGACAGATAGCTTGATAGCGGAGGATAGGAGGATTGATAAATGGGTAGTCGTGATATAAATAGTCTTGACTATGCTTTGGCAAGGAGGCCGTTCGTCTCTCCAGTTGCCCTCCCAACCCAGCCTCCAATGAAGTCTACTGTCCCCTGCCTAAGCCCACGTCCAGGGCCCTTACTTGAATCTGATTGGTCAGAGTTTTGAAAAGCAAGGTCCAGGGAAAGTGATTGTCCAGGATCTCCAGGTTTTAGATTAAAAACAAACAAACAAACAAACAAACACTTGCAGGTTCTCAGTGAGCCTCTTGGAAACGATTGTGTGTTCCTAGCCAGTCTTATATAAGAAATGGGATTAACACTAAGCCAATATTGTATAAAGAAGCTTGAGGTTCATGTGAAGTGAGGTAGAGGTTGTGGGGAGGGAGAAAAGGAGAGGAGAGGGGCAGAGAAAGGAAGAGAGAAAAAGAGAGAGGCAGAGGAGGAGTGTGTGTGTGGTGGGGGATAAAGATAAGGAAGGGGGAGAGAGAGAGAGAGAGAGAGAGAGAAAGAGAGAGAGAGAGAGAGAGAGAGAGAGAGAGAGAGAGAGAGGGAGAGAGAGGCGGGAGAGAGAAAGGGCAGGAGGAAGCGATTGCCATCTCGATAGCCTAGCTGAAGAACCAGACTTTGACTGACCCAGCCTTGCACACCTGGTCATGTGACTCCTGCTTCAGGGCTGCTTTCTGATGCCATCTCCTGAAAGCTGGCAAGCCCACAGGACGATTGAGATCATTTAAGACACTGCGTGGAAAGATAGGCGATTTACTCTGTAATAGCTGACCGAAATGGAAACAAGAAACAAAGTCCAGAGGTCACATGCTGTTTGCCCAATGTGTCCCTGGCCAGCTCTTTAGCTCTGTATCTCAGCAGTGTTCACAGGATGAGAACAGACAAAGATCTCAAGCAAGCGATGTGACCAATTCCATTAGGTGGGCTTCGGTCACGTACTACTAGCTTTATGCCTTTCTCAACTTTGATATTCGGGCACCGTTGTTCTTACTATTAATCCATTTCTGTCAGTAGTCTACCAGAACCCAGGGAAGGTTTTCAAGACAACCCAAACCTCAAAAGAACCATAATCCCTCAAGGAACCACACCAGTAATAAAAATACCACTGGGGCATTTCACTGGATTCCCAGCTAGCCCCGCTGCACCGCCCCCCCCCCCCCCCACATTGTGTCTGACCGGAGAGGAGAATCCTCACGCTACAGAGGGCCACACGTAGAGTTGTAAGACTCGTCTACCTGGAAAACCAGATAGACCAGCTTCGGAAACAAGGCGAGAAAGGAATCAAATGTGTTAAATGATATCTGGGGCTGTGGCAGGACAAACAGCCACATCTTTATCTCCCTGGGGCTCCAGTCAGTGGTCCACGCTCAGCCTAACCTCCTTCCTGTCTTCATGGTGCCTCCCGTGACCCTTTCTACATTGTGGAAAGAAACAGTTTTGGACCTGATGTGGGAATGAATTTTCTAGACCTAGGCTTGGTCTCTCCTTTTTTCCCCCTCCCCTCCTCTCCTCTGTTTTCTTTCCTCTTCTTCCCGTCTTCTCTTTTCGTTTTCCTTTCTCCTTCCTCTTCTCCCAGCCCTCTTCTCCTTTCTTCCCCAGCCTCTCTCTCTCTGTTACTTTCTTGTAATCTTTTCCGCCTTGAGCTCACCACCACAGAACCCATTTGTTGCTTTTCTAGGGACTCAGGGTTCTTTTTCTATCTGCTCAGAACCCTAAGTCCTGGAGAAACTCCCTCAAAATAGCTCAACCAAACGATAGTAAGATATTTTGCTCAGAAGGGCTTACTTCTTGTCTTGGGAAATGCAGACTGTGCCCTCCCCCCCACACACACACATACAAGAGGATGCGCTTTGTAACATTAAAAGGTGAAATAGCACAAAACCCCTCGGAGTAAATAATAGCCCCAAGGCTCCAAATGACGTGAGATTGAAAGCAGCCAGAGGAGAAATCAAGAGAGGTGGAATTTACACAGCCCAGTGATTAGCCAGGAGTTAACTGCTCTACAACAGACACTTACTTCCCGTCAACCTTAGACAGCTTCAGTTGACTGAAAGGCTTTAAAATACCTTTCCTGAGCACAGACAGGAGAGACAATGAGAACTAAGGAAGAGTGAACCTTCCCACCATCATCAGTCTTCACCTCAGGACAGGAGCCTACGATTGGATCACAAGAATCAACACTTCTATTTATTGAGCATCTGCTGTGCTCTGGGCTCTGTGTTTGGTGCGTTGTGTTTTATCTCATTTAATTCTCTCTGCCTCCTATCTCTACTTCAGGAGCAGTTTGCAACAATGGAGTAAGAGATCCAAGACCACTGAGGATTTGAGAAAGATGGGCTTTCAAAGGCTGGAGACCGGGCTGTGGAGCCCTGGTGCTGATGCCGCCAGGGTGCTGTGGAAACTCAAAGTCCACCGCGTAAGTACTGCTGACGGTGGTGATGAGCAAAGCTCTCTGAAGGCAGAGGGTGTCTGCTGGGTTCCCTCTCTGGTTCCCAGCTTCCCAGCACAGCGTGGATGCTCAATAAATGTCTGGAATGATTGGCAGATCAGTTATAACCTCAGAAGAAGGGACTACAGCACCAGAGTCAAGAGGCGGGTGGGAGACTTACTTTTCACCAAAAACGTCTGTACATTGGGAATTTTGAACCATGAGCATTTATCACCTATTCAAAAAGAATGAATAAAGTCAACAAAATGAAACAGGACACAGGGAATGCAGGTCAGTCGTATAGGCCGCATGTTGCATCCACCACAAACACATACAGGACATGCCCAAGCCAGCCAGGCAGGCTTCAGGGTAGACCGTCATGTGTACCAGTGGACATCCAACAAACGTGAAGAAGAAGCTCCTCCCCCACCACTTGCTTCTGTAAGAAATGGGACACACAGAGAAAGAACACAGGAAGACAGAGACTCAAATCCACACATCACTTTGAAAGCTGTGCCTTCAACACATAGCATGCATGGGGGGAGGGATTTGAAAGTCTGCACCGGCAACAAACCCCCAGGTGACTCTGGTACGGCAGGCCCAGAACTCAGTTTGTGAACCCTTACGCTTAAGGAATTTTACCATTTGCCTTTTTTTTCCCTGTAAATTTTACCATTTACAGCCATTTGCCCAGCCTGTGGCTATGCCCAATTAGGTCTCTTTCCTAGGTGGGAATTCTAGAATCTCAGACGCACTAACTTGGGAAACAGCTTTCCCTTAGCAGAGCGTTTCTTACTGCTTAGGCCCCAAGTTTCCGCATAGGCAGTAGCAGGCTCTCCTAGCAGGCTGCGATGGTACTGGTCTGTGAACCACACGGAATATCCAGGTGGCAGAGCCAACTATTGTCTCCAGGAGTCAGTCTCCAGGGAAGAGGACCAAGACGCGGATCACGGTACAAATACCACACTGCAGCTGTTTACAGCTGCCCCCTGCCCCCATAGCCTGACCACACTTTATATCATGTGTACTTCATGTAACACCCCACCCGTTCTTAATAAAAGACTTGTTTTTATTTGTGTGTGTATGCCACTCTATGTGCGTGTCACATGTGTAAGGATATCTTCAGAATCTAAAGGCGGGCGCTGCATCCCTCGGAGTGGGGGAACCAGGTGAGTGTGAACCATATGCTGTGAGTGGCGGGAACTGAGTTCAGATCCTGTGGTGGTTTGAAAGAAAATGGCCCCCAAAGGGAGTGGTACTATTGGGAGGTGTGGCTTTGTTGGAGTAGGTGTGGCCTTGTTGGAGGCAGTCCGCCACTGGGGAGGTGGGCTTTGAGGTCTCATGTTTGTTCAGGCCACGCCCAGTGTTTTAGACCACTTCCTGTTGCCTGGGGGTCATGATGTAAACACTCTCAGCTCCTCCTCTGGCACCATGTCTCCCTGCACGCAGCCTTGCTTTCCACCATGACAATAATGGTCTAAACCTTTGAACTGTAAGCCACCACAAACAAACGTTTTCCTTTCTAAGAGTTGCCATAGTCATGGCGTCTCTTCACAGCAACACAGACCCTAATTAACACAGGTCCTCTGGAAGAGCAGAAAGTATTCTTTTTTTAAAAAAAAAATATTTATTTATTATGTACACAATATTCTATCTGTGTGTCTGCCCGCAGGCCAGAAGAAGGCACCAGACCTCATTACAGATGGTTGTGAGCCACCATGTGGTTGCTGGGAATTGAACTCAGGACCTTTGGAAGAGCAGGCAATGCTCTTAACCACTGAGCCATCTCTCTAGCCCCATCCCTTTTCCCTTTATAGATGACATATAAATATATCGGCAGACTTCCTAAAACTCTCAGGTCAAATCAGGGGCAGAGTCTATGCTGGGACATAGTTACCCAAGCCGTAACAGGACACCACAGTGGCAGAAAGCGAACAAAGGAACGGCAGACTACCCATAGATGCTCAAAGGAAGCACCACATTTCACTGAGCACCTTCCCAGGGTTAAACAGAGGGTGTGTGAGTGAAGATGGCCATAAGGCTGGGGAGTTGGCTATTCCTGGCTAGAGAACCCAACACAGTAGGGTAAGGTAGGTATGGGAATGTCCTGAGGACCTCAGGCTGCAAGCTTGAAGGAAGCCATAGGCAACTGGACAGGAAAACACCAGTTGCAGCATAGTTTAGGGTTCCTGGAATTAGGTTTTAGAGTAAATATTACCAGCAAGCAGCATCCCTCCGTGGTGGGTGCAAACACAGTTACTCTGTTGAGATACTTCTTTTTTTTTTTTTTCCAAACTGAAAACTCCCAGTTGCACAGCCATCCTCACCTGTCCTGCTCTTCCCGACCAATTCTAACCTTAGGGCAGAAGCCGGATGGATACTACTGAGGCTATTCGACAGGAGGAGGAGCTACGCTGCGCTGGGAAGGCGGGCCTGTTCTACCACTCAACTCTGTCTTCATGGCAAGGATAGGAGACATCAGTAAGCTCTTAGGAGGAAGATCTGTCAGCCAGTGAGAGGGCTCAGTGGGTCGTGGCACTTGCCACCAAGCCTGACAACCTGAGTTCTGCCTCACAGACCCACACATCAGGAAGAGGGAACTGACTTCTGCAAGTTGTCCTCTGATATCCACACTTGTGCATGCGCGTGCACACGTGCGTAAACACACACACATACACACACAGTTTTTTTTTTTTAAAAAACATGTAACAAGAAATAAAATCTGCTATTTGTTTTTCGTTGAGGATTTAAATAAAGGGCATAAAATACAGATTATTTTTAACCTACTTTTTATCAAATCAACCGTGACTAACACATTTATGATCTCATCTAACTTTAAGAGGACACATTTCAGCCCGTGGGTTCAGGATGCCGTTCAGTTGGCGGAGAGCTTCCTCTGTATTCAAGAAGCCCCGAGGTCCACACCCCACCTCCCTGCACCTAGTAAACTGGGTGTCATGGCGCAAGGCTGTAATTACAGAACTCAGGAGGTGAAGGCCGAAGGATCAGAAGTTCCATGTCATCCTTAACTACATAGGGAGTTCAGAACTGACTTGGGTATGGAGGGACTGGAGAGATGGGCCCAGTAGTTAAGAGCACTGGCTGCTTTCCCAGAGGGCCTGGGTTTGATTCCCATCATCCACTTGGCAGGTGACAACCATCTGTAACTCATGTTCCACGGGATCCAATGCCCCATTCTGGTCTCCTTGGGTACCAGGCATACATGTGCACAGACATACATGCAGGAAAAACACCCATAGACATAAAACAAAAATAAATCTACCCTTTTAAAAAAATGGGCTGGGTTAGATAAGATCTTGTCTCCATATTTAAATAAATGAGTAACTAATTGATTGTCTAGACTATAGATGCTCATGTGATGCTTCCCTTTATCCTCTGTTTCTTTCATCCTTAATAATCGAGAAAGTAAGAGTAGGAAGGGAGCCTGGTGTGATAGCGCCCACCTTTAACCTCAGCACTCAAAGGCATAGGTAGGCAGATCTCTGTGAGTCCAGCATCAGCCTGGTCTACAAGTTCCAGATCAACCAAATAGACATAGTAAGATCTTGTTGCAAAACAAAATACACACAAACAAATCCAACACACAGACACAGACACACACACACAGACACAGACACACACACACAGAGCACAGGAAGGGATGATAGGACCCGGATGCATCCAATTCTATTGCAGCTCTGTGACAGCGAATGAGAAGTTACTTAGACTCCAGATCCATCTTTCCTTTTGTTCTTCAGTTTGAAGCTAGAACCCATGTCCACACAAGCGAGGTTATTGTATTCGGAGATTAGAGAGAGGACAGGAGGTGAAGAGAGGTGGGTGGAGTCTGTACTTCCTGTTTTATGTGGTGTCTGTGTTCCGGGTCCTTCTGGAAGGCAATGCCATCAAGCACACTATTTGAGGGCCCTGTGACAAAGGTCAGAGGCACAGCTAGAAGGTGGGGGGCCTGAGTGTCTCTGTCTCTCTCTGTTTCTCCACCTGTCCCCTCTCCTACAGATGAGCAAATGGTGGGGACTCTCCTTGCACCTATGACCTCTATCATTGGCCACTGAAAGCATAAACTAAGCAATGGAATACGGTATCTTTTCACTGTCTGTCTTAAAACAGGGGACAATTACCCGGCGGAATGAGTAGTGGGCTTAACAGGTGATTTAAGAAGCCCGAAGAACTGTGCCAGCATCAGGGATGCATGGACCCTGGGAGGGAAACCATCCACTGCACTTTCCTTCTCCCTAGACCTTGCCTTCAGATTCCGGCTTTGCAGGAGGCCAAAGAGGAAGAATGGGGTCTAGCTGGCCAAGTTCACACCCCTCTGAAACAATAAATTGACATTACCTCATGGAACAAATGATTCTGTTCAGGTGACCAATTTTCTTTTTTAAAGCGCACAAAATCAACTCTATTCTTTGCTCGTAAGATTTCCCTTCCTTGTGGCTGGGATGTGCTTCTTTTTAAAAGCCCACACAGCAGTTCACTGCTCCCTATGCCAGGCTATGGAGTGTCTAAAGTCAGCACACATGACTCAGCGCTGGAAGCTGTCCAGGTGCAGCCGTGAGAATGTCCCCGGGATCTTGCTGGGGTTAATAAACAAACCCATCCCCAAAGGGAAGAAAGGATTCAGAGTCTCTCCTACAGAGAGGTCGAAAGAGAAAGTTGAGGCAGATGCTGTTATTTTCTCAGGGCTTCAATGCTGAACCTCGATGTAGTAATTTCCCTTGGTTACCTCCGTTAGGACTAGATGGCACACTGACTTGGGGGCATAAATGCCTAAGCTGAAGATGGAGTACAGACAGAAGAGAGTGTAAGGTCACTCCCCCATTCCCACTACGTCAAACCTATGCCACTCGTAAAGATGACCGGACAGTGAATTAGCTGCCAGCTACAAACTCACTCGGCTAAGTCAGGACTGGAAGGCTGGCTGCTGGTTGCTAAGCTTCATGTAGCGGCATCATGCCAACTAGTTCGGCTCGTGCGTGAGTATATTCTCAAGAGTACAAATGCCTGTATGTGTAAAGATGTGCATGTATGTAACCCAGGCGACAGGCGTCCATATCATTCCACAGAGGCTGTCCACTTTTTTTTTCCTTTTTGGATGAAGGTCTTTCATTGGCCCAAAACTTACTGATTTGGCTAGATCCACTGGCCAGCAAGCCCGAAGGATCTACCTTGTCCCTGACTATACAGTGTGATTTCCAGAATAACACCTTCATGTCCAGTTTCTGGGGTTTTTTTTTTGTTTTTGTTTTCGTTTTAAAATATGACTTGTGGGTATCCAACGCAGGTCCTCTCTAAGTGGTCCTGTCCTGTTTGTGTATTCTTTCTTAGCCATTCCTTCTGCAGCAAACCTACTCCAGCCCTCTTTCCTCTCAGTTCTTCATTATCTAGATGCATAAGGACCGTGCGAAAAGCATTGGAACTCTTCACCTAGGAAGGGAGTTCCAGGCATACCGCCCACAAAGTACCCACTGTGTGACTAATTGTGATCTCTTCTTGTCCCTAAACTGTCACCACTAAACCAGGTGGAAAGCACGCATCTGTGGGTTTGTTTCTAGCATATTTCCCGAAGGTGCGTACATAGAAGGCCACACCATGTAGGACCTCTTCTCATTCTAACCTAAGCCCAGCCCAGGGAAATCGGAGTGTTCTCTCTATTAGCGGCATCACTGTCTGGTGTCTCTCACTTGCTCTCAGACACTCACCCCTTTGCCCTTCCCTCCTGGCCCATTCATTCACGCTGTTCCTTGTGTTCACTGTCCAAGGTCTCTGCAGTAAAGATGCTAACAGCGGGAGAGGCTAAGAGTGGGCGGCGTGGACCCTGCTATTGCACACGTCGTTAGGTCAGGATGCTCGGGTGGACAGGCAGCAACAGAAGAAAAATGGAAGCGGGAAAGAGTCTCCAAAGTTACAGTTTAACTGGGTCAACAATGAACTGTCTGGCGTGTGCACACACATGCAGCTTCGGGCTGTCTATTAGCCAGTGCATGGGTGGTTCGAGCACCACATTCTAACTCATCTGACAGGGAGAAACACACTGTGTGGCTCTCCCCTGCTACACGACAGCTCCGTACTCCATTCTCTGTCTTGCTCCTCAACATTGTGGGTGTGGCAGTCACTGTGGAGAGAGCTTCCCATTATGTGGGCTCATCTGATTTGTGTTTCCAGAGAAAGTTTCTCTAAAGACTTCTACTGGAACCCACTCCTTCTCGATTCTTCCCTCCATCGCTGACCACATCCTAACATCCTCATCTTCTAAGGCAGTATGTGTAGAAGTTTCGAGAATTGACTTTCCTTCTATGCCCTGTCCTGAGGACATCATCTAGGCCAGTATCTGTCATAACCACCCAGCTGCCACTTCTGTCTGCCAGACTCAGCACAGTTGTAAGTAATTCGGGAACTCGGAATATCTGTGTCCTCTCTTCCCCTCCTACCTCCCTTACAACCTCTGCTTGTCCAAATTTTATCCATTCTTTGACATGTTTTTCAAGGTCCTTCAGAGGTTGTTAGTAATTTCTTGAATTTCCTTACCAACCCCATGATCTCCTCTTGTATGATGCCTCACTGAGCAAGGAGTCTCAGTTTGAGAGACCTCAATTCAAATGCCTGCTTTCTGAATGGTGCAAAGCTGCCGAAATACCATACACCATCTGAGTGGGATGCTTAGGATAAATTAGAAGTCATAACACTTTCCGTGCAGGCTCTAATTGTGACTAAATATAACTTGGGGGAATAATAGTAATAAGAATTATACCCTGAAGGTACTTTGAGAGAATTAAACATGACAAAGTAAATAACTGATACTCAAAGAGATTTTACAACGTGCAGATTTGAGCTTAAACCTCGCACTGAAAACCTAAATGATCCATGTACTCAGGGGTTCCCAGTTATATGACCACACCAAATCCACATTATAGGTTGAGTATGAAGGCTTTGCATGCGCTTTTAGTCAAAATATTCCTTGCTTGGAACCTGGGCAGGGGCTGTGACAAGGCTATGTGAAGTGAAGGCAGGAGATGCTCCTAATCCCAAACATGGGCAGCTGTGATGGGGACTTCAGATGGCAACGGTGGCCGGCATAGGTCTACTCCTGTAGAGCAGGCTGTCCAGTTGGAACGAGATAAACAAAATGAATCACACGTTAGAAAATTACAGGCTGTGGATGAAATCTAGCCTCCTGCCTATTTCTATAAATACTTTCAGCCACGCCTGGGTGTGCGGGCTAAGTTTCTGGCTGCTTGTGTGAGGGAGGTCAATAGGATGGGGCCCAGACAGCTGATCTCTGAAAATCTTTATCACCGATCATTTACAGAATGACTCTACTGTGCCCCAGAAACAAATGACTAATAACAAGCTGGCTATAAGAACCATGGAGGGTTCAAAAAAAACAATGCAATGGAGGGCAAGTAGGGAGAGGCCTCTCTAGACCATGGTTAGAGACTGCAATGAATGAATCTAAGCACAAGGGAATGCTGGGATGTCTGTGTTACCTATTTGCAGCTGCATTATCTTTTGGGCTATGTTTGTATTATGAGGAAGCAGCGGCTACTTTTACTGTGAGGTACAACACTCTACAGGTGGGTTCGTAAGACACAAAAGTACACACCAGCCCACCGCCATACAATAAAACCACCCAGGGCAAGAAACAGATCATTAACTTCTCCACTCTGGCAACCACGCCCACCCCTGCCCCTCACCATATCTCAGTCCATTTTCCCTTGTCATGGAGACCATTTTCTTTAAAATAGCCTCTTCCCTCACTGTTTTCTTTTTCTGTTGTTGTTTTGGCTTTTATTTTGAGACAGGGCTTTGCTCTGTAGCCCAGGCTGGCCAGGAACTCAGGGTCCCTCCTGCCTCTGTCTTCTGAGTGCTAGAATTACAGGTATATAAATGTCTGTTGCCACGTTCAGCATTTTCTTGCCTTTTCATTATTATTATTATTATTATCATCATCATCATCATCTCACTATGTAATTCTGCAATACTAGCATATTGTCACCTATTAATTTTGTTTTTGTCTTGTTTTGTTTGTGGCTTCTGTTGCCCTTGTATAACCTACAACTCCACAGTTGTAGCCATAGATCTATACTCTACCACGGCATATGCCTATGGAGACACCTTTACAGAAAACTCCTTTGCAATAGCTTCAAGCTGGAAAGAATCCACATTGCCATCAACGGAAGGGCAGAGAACTTAATTATGGAGATTCTAAGTACTTTGTGGAGGATTACAAAAGCATGATGGTGACCAAATTACAACGATCCGACAACAGGAACGAAGGCAAAGCTCACTATAAGCACAGGAGCATGGAGGGGTGGGGAGTGGAATAAATAATACACCTATTGGAGGGATGGGGGTGTGTGGAATAAGAAAGGCACCTGTAGAGCTGTAAGGACTTCTCTAGAAGCTGGGCAGACAGCTGAGTCTAAGCGGTAAGAACGCAAATTGATGGCTGCATAAGAGACCCTTGCTGGATCCCACCAGAGAGAGGCCACTGGGACCGTGGTCATAGAAGGGAGATGACAGACGTGACAGGCACCCTGGATACAGAAGTAGGGTGAGTGTGAGTTCCTGGTGGATTGGATAGGTTGAGGAAAGGGAGACAACATGCAACTCACAAGCTATTTAGTAGGTGGAGAAAGGCACAAGAGATGTTGTTCTGGGGGGGTGGGGTACCCTTAGGGTGCGATGGATTGATTATCTCTGAGCGTCTAAGTGGGAATGTACAGAGTTGGAAGAGCAGATAGTCTAAGTACAAATCATCCAACAAGTCTAGTTCTAAGATGGGATTCTGGGACTCTAGAAATGGCTCAAGAGGTTAAGGGGACTGGCTGCTCTTGCACCGGACCCAGTTTTGGGTCATAGCACCCACAGTAAAAAAAAAAAAGCCTACAATCTTCTGTACCTCCAGCTCCAGGGGACCAAAGCTTTCTTCTGGCTACCACAGACCAGACACATGCGCTCTCTCTCTCTCTCTCTCTCTCTCTCTCTCTCTCTCTCTCTCTCTCACACACACACACACACACACACACACACACACACACACACACGCGCGCGCATGCACTAAAGCTAAATAGGTCTTTAAATGACTGGAGAACAGCTGGCTGCAAGTGTGCATGGCTCTGCTCCTCTGACTTCTGCAGTCCTGGGGACAGCTGCTCAGGCTCCCAGTGACTTGACCTGGTGGAGAGGTACCTGAACTGCCAGCTAAATTCAAGCCTCTCACCTTTAAGTTGCCTTTTCCAGGGCATTTTAACCACAGTCACAGAAATGAAGCCAAGACAGGGTCTTCCCTTCTAGCATTTTAAAGTTACCATTCTGAGCTCATCTCCGGAAGACGCAAGCAGCTAATGTATTGTCCGTTTGAAAGGTAAGCAGCAAACCCCAGGAAAAAGTCCGAGTGACCTCACCCACGAGGTATCGTCAAACACTTCCACTCTGGGTAGGAACAGTTCCTTCTGGTCCTATCAACACGGGCATCATAAGCACCGCCCACTTGCTTCCCTGCAGCTAGCAAATCTTCATGACTTCCTCCCAGGCTCAGATAGCCATCCACTTGTTCCATTTCTTCATTACGACTTCCAGGAAGATGGGCAAGCGTGACCATTCCTGGGATATTTGTGAGAGCCAGTTTCATACTTCTCAGACCTGTCCTTCGAACTCCACTTGGTTTTGGATTATGCCAGGTCAAATTATATTTGTTCTCTCCTGACCAAGACTACTTGGGTTGGTTTATAGAACGTCCTTGCTCCAAGGGCCAGAGATAGATGGCTCAGTGGGTAAAGGTGCTTGTTGCTGAGCCCAAGGACCTGAGTTCAGTACCTGCTATACACCCGGAAGGAAAGAGCTGACTTCCAAAAGTTGTCCTCTCTCTCTCTCATACACACACACACACACACACACACACACACACACACACACACACCTATTTAAAGTTTTAAAGATTCCTTGCTTGAGTTCTTAAAAGTCTATCCAAAACTATGTCTCTACTTCCTGTTCTTGACCATGACCTTGGCCTGACCGGTCCTTGTACTGAGACAGTCTCAAGGAGGGCTGTTTCTATTGTCCTGAGATTTTTTTTTTAAAGTTATTGCTTTGTGGTATCATAACCTTTTCCACAGGTGCGTGTGGACGGTGTGTATGTGTGTGTCTGTGTGTGAATGTATGTGTCTGTGTAGACCAGACTGGCCTCAAACTTGAATTCACAAAGATTCACCTGCCTCTGCCTCCTAAGTACTGGAATTAGCTTTATTGTATCTAAATCTCATTCCTTGTTGGTAACTAATTATACCACATAAGAACTTAATTTTTAATTTTTTTCTTTCAATATTTATTGTCTGCATTCAATTCCAGCAGAGACTTCACAGCTTACTCAAAAAAAAATTTTTTTTTCAAGACAGGGTTTCTCTGTGTAACCTTGACTGTTCTGGAACTCTCTCTCGACCTGCCTCTGCCTGCTGAGTGCTGGAATTAAAGGCATGCACCTCCACCACCCAGTTAGCTCACTCAAAATGTAAGCGACTTCAGGTTAGATAATCCTCCCTCACAAGACTGCGGCCCTCCTGACCTAGATCAGTTCCTCTGCACACTGCTGTCTGGTTTCTGTTTTCCATGGCTTGTCCATTTCCCATCGTGTGATATCTATTGTTCTTTAAAGGCCATTAGACTCCAGCCCACTAGGATTCTGCAAGCTAAAATAACATGTGCACTTTGTTTCCCAATTTATAAAAATACACGCATTATAGGAATTTACAATTGAAGTCCAAGCTGAGCCAGAATTACTATGGGGCTCCACCCCACCCCCATCACCCCCATGACTAGTGCACCCCTCTGAATATTTTTCCTCACCCCACATCACTCCCTCTGACCTTTCCAACCCCACTCCACTCTACCCCCTCTGACTGCTCACCTCCACACCCCCACTGCTCCACTCACCCCCACACCACCCCCTCTGACCTCTCCAACCCCACCCCCTCCACCCCCTCTGACTGCTCACACCCCCACACCCCCACTGCTCCACTCACCCCCACCCCCTCTGACCTCTCCAACCCCACCCCCTCCACCCCCTCTGACTGCTCCATCTCTCCACCCCATCAACCGCTCCACTCCACCCCCACCCCACCCCTTCTGACCTCTCCAACCCCACCCCCTCCACCCCCTCTGACTGCTCACACCCCCACACCCCCACTGCTCCACTCACCCCCACCCCCTCTGACCTCTCCAACCCCACCCCCTCCACCCCCTCTGACTGCTCCATCTCCCCACCCCATCAACCGCTCCACTCCACCCCCACCCCACCCCCTCTGACCTCTCCAACCCCACCCAAACCAGAAAACACCTTGGACCTTGATCTTGACGTCAACTTTTTCCCTTCCTCCTATCCTGCCCCCATCTTCCTCTCTCCTCCTCTTTCTTCCTCTCTTCCATCTCCTTTTGCCTTTTCCCCCTTGTTCCTTTTTTCTCTTCCTCTGGTCTCTTTCTCTCCTCATAGCCTTCTTTGTCAGTTACAGGCCCATTTGTAAAACGTAAGAATTTGGGTAGCAATAGAATAAAGACAGTGGCTTGTGCACACGAAGGGTCTACGTATGCAGTGGATATGGGGAGGGTTGTCGGCGGCAGGAGACCGTCCCTTTCCCCTCTGCAGAGCTCGCCCTGGGGCTCCTTGTTCTAGAAAAGGCTGCTCTGGCTCCTGTTTAGGTCTGGTTCTGTTCATGCTTCGGTCCTTGTTCTCTGGATCTCTGCTCCATTGTCCTCCTGGGACAGTAAGTGACAGCAGTGTCTAGACTGCCTGCCTTCTCTTCTCTTCTCTTCTCTTCTCTTCTCTTCTCTTCTCTTCTCTTCTCTTCTCTTCTCCTCTCCTCTCCTCTCCTCTCCTCTCCTCTCCTCTCCTCTCCTCTCCTCTCCTCTCCTCTCCTCTCCTCTCCCCTCCCCTCCCCTCCCCTCCCCTCCCCTCTCCCCTCCCCTCCCTTCCCCTCTCTTCTTTCTTCCTTCCTTCCTTCCTTCCTTCCTTCCTTCCTTCCTTCCTTCCTTCCTTTCTTTCTTTCTTTCTCTCCCTCTCTTTCTGTATTAACTGAGGATTAAACAAACATGTCTTACCTATAACTAATTTCTCAAAGGAGACCAAAAGAAAAAAAGGGAGAAGCAAAGCAGAAGAATGGTGAAGAAAGGAAGGAGAGACTTCCTGGCAGGAACCCCTCAATAGCTACTCTTTCCTAATTTAGAGTGTGTACTATCTCCCATGCTACACACTATCCCTCTTCTTCCTTGAGATAAGCTGTGTTGCTTATAGACGGTGCTGAGAACTCTTAGCAGCCCAGACTGGGCTGTCATGGTCATTTCCTTCCTCCCCTCTGCCATCTTCCCTCCCTCCCCTCTTTTCTTCTTTCTTCACGTAGACAAGGTGCCATGGAGTCTAGGCCTGCCCGAGCTCACTCTGCCGCTTTATCTCTGGGTGCTCCTACCTCCACATCCTGATACCACAGCACACGTATGCCTGGCTCTCGCTAATTCTAGTACACTGATTCATTCAAACTCCTTTGGGTTCACAGAAATGAGCACTTGCCGCAGCCACAGACAGAACTCACCCAAACTTGCAGGCCCGAATCTAACTTTAGAGGCAATTAAAGGACTGGAGAGACTCTCAGGCAAGTGAGTTAGAAGTCAACATTATCATTCAAGTTGGAGGAGCTATTTTAAAATGAAAATTTCACAGCAATTGGTTTTAGGATAATTTTTAGTCAGACAGAAATGCTACTTCGCATAACAGAGAAGAATACACACTTGATTGGGAAAATGGTGATCGGCAGAGCTCAAGTTAGGGAAACTTGGGGATGTTGCCAACAGTAATATTTATTTATCATTTACTTTCGGTTTTTCAAGGCAGGGTTTCTCTGTGTAGCCCTGGCGGTCCTAGAACTCAGCTCTGCCGAGCAGCCTGGCCTTGAACTCAGAGATCCACCTGCCTCTGCCTCCTGAGCGCTCGGATTAAAGGCGTGCGCCACCATGCCTGACTCAACATGTCCTCAGCGTCTTTCATGGAGAAAGCCATCACTGGCATTGCTATGTGGTTCGGCCCTGATCAGACTACAGCTCCAGCCATGTGCTCCATGTTAGACACCTGCATTCGTGGCAGGCATGTAAGACTGGAGACAGACGCAGGAGAAAGATCCTTCTGAGTGGGGGAGCAGCGAGAGGGAGGGACTGAGAGAAGCCTGAGCGACAATGAAGATGAGAGAGTAGGAGAACACTTTTAAGTCCCTGAAGGAGCCAAGCGATGATTCAGGAACTGACGGTACCTGCTACCTAACCTGATGCGGAGTTTGATCCCTCGGGTCCTCCAAGGTGAAAGGACAGAGCCGACGGACAAACGGTCCTCTGAACTCTGCACATCCTCCATGTCACGTGTGCAGTCACATTCCACCTCCCTACACAATCAAAGATTATAATTTTTAAAATGTTTCAAGTCTTTGAAGGACTGGGACACGGGAGAGTAGATTTTCCCACATCACAGCCCAGTGGGACCCGAATCCTCGTCATCCTGGCCCAAACAGATCAGGATCAGAGTCACCAGCTAGAAGTAAGAAGGAAGTCATGAGAGGTGGAGGAATTTTAAAGAAGATTATTCAAACTGGCATCAGCAATTTGGGACTTTGGGGCAAAGAATGTTCTAGCAAAAGAGATTCCAGCTACAGGGGTATTCAAGTAGACTGATCTCCGGGACCCCTCCCCCCATTCCTGGTATCTAAGTCTATGACATTATAAAATCTAAAATCAAATGACTCCAATAACCCATTAACACACCCAAAGAGGAAAAAAAAACAACAAAGAACTCACCAAAAGGCACAAATGATAATTATAAGCCACTCTGAATTTTAAGTTTGCAAATATAAAGGAAATGATTGTCATTTCTACTTCATTAAGTGAATTAAATTCAAGTTTAAAGATTCCATTTTCTCTTGTTTTGGAACTATCTGATAACTAATCCACATAAACAGAACTATTACAGTCCATTCAAACTTGGCCTCTCATCAGGGTGGTTAACCTTGGCTACTTTGCTAAAAGAGCAGGAACATTGCTGACAATGACTATCATATTGTATCTCCTGCCAATTTAGTTCGGAAAGCATACTTTGAATCCTGTTTGTTTGTGTGCACACAAGGAAGCACATCTCTTTAAAGAAACAGCACATGGTATGTGAGAAATTGCCCTGAAATGTGACAAGAGAATGTGCCGTGACAGTAAATGATAGGGGGTCACAAGATATCTCAGGAAGATGTGACCCAAGTCCAGTGGGAGACAAAAGAGACAGACACACAACCAGTGGAAACGTCTATTTAAAAAAGTATTAAGACCAATAATCATAGAGAACCAAGAGTCTTGGCACAACTTCAGGGCTGCGGTTCCTGGGAGTGTGCCCTCTGGTCACCAGCTTCCCCGTGTGTCTGTCTAAGCTGCTGTGGGCTGTCACAGAGTTACAGCCACTTTGCATCCAGGAGATTTTGTGCTCCCAGTGATTTTGAATTAAAATTCTGCTAAGATGGACACAAGAGAGGAAGGGTACTATGTGTAAGGGGGTGGTGTTGGGGGGCAATAGGGAAGAAAGACATTTCGGTGATAAACTGATTGAAGGGAAGAAAAAAGTCAGGGCAATGGTCGCGCGTGCCTTTAGTCCCAGCACTAGGGAGGCAGAGGCAGGTTGATCTCTTTGAGTCCAAGGCCAGCCTAGTCTACATAGGAAGTTCCAGGACAGTCAAATATAATATTTACTGTATATTATATATTTATATAATTATATATTTATATAATAAATATGATTTTATATTTATATAATATAAATTATATTTCAGTAAAAATTTCATTATTCCAGTGAAGCTCCAAAATTTGTCATCCTTACAGTATTTATTCACTTATATGCTGGTATTTTTCCAACAGACCTTTCAAACATGTCATATGCACATATTTGCATATATGCACACATATATATATACATACACATACACACTCATATATATGTAAGTGAATGACATGGTCAAGAGTATCAATCTTTTAAGTAAAGCAGAAAACGAGAAGCTTTATTGAGCACATGGAATAAAGCCTTACTATATACCAAGCTCCCTATAAAGCCACTCCTGAAAGTCAACTGTTTAAAAGTGGTTTTATTCAGGTAGAGTTTCCAAGTTTAGCCCAAGTCCAAAGCTGATTTAACTGGAGATCTCAGTGGCCACTGCAGACCAGGCATTCGGCCTGTGACCTGTGAGGACGCCTTTTCCACTAAAGAAAAAAGCAAAACCCAACAACTATCAACAGTTAAGTTGCCCCCGTTTTAGATTCCAGACACAAGCAATAAAACGACCCGTTTTCTGCTTGACAGAAAGGACAGCAGGAGGGTAAGCCTGATAAGGAATGACATTCTTTTCTACTTGAAGGTGGGAAATGGGCTTGCGAAATCGAGTCTGAAAGAGTAGGATGAAGGCGAGCCTTTAAACAGCCCCGAAGTTAATTCTCAAAACTCCACAAGACGTTAGTAACTTGAGGGAGTGTTACTGTTGAGAGCTAAGGAACGAAAGCTGAAGTTGGGAGTTAAGTCTCGTCACAGGATAGAGGGGTAAATACCTTCTTCAACATCTGAGATATATTCCCCATCACTGAGCTTTTCGGGGGCGTTGGCTTTACGAACTGCATGATTGAAGCGACAACAGAAGCGTGTGAAAATCCTCGTTCCCCAACTCCGAAACACAACATGTAAACATTCCCCGAAACACATCGGTCAAGGCCCTTCTTCTGGAGACCACAGATACCCAATCACTCATCACCATCACGAGCATGCCCCCCACCAAGGACATTGTCATACCTTCATCGTCTGACATATCGAGAACTTCATTCATCGTTTCTGGAACATTCATTTTGTGTTTCTCAGTGATGGTCTAGGAACAATAACAACAACAAAAAGCAGCGGCTTCAGTACGAATGGACTTAGCAATTCCAAGCAGACTACTCGTGTCTTTCTGAATTGATTTCTATCCTGTGGGGCTTCAGGGTAGAGAACCTAGCAGGCTTTATACACAGTATGCTCTCTCCCTTGAGCAGCAAGGGGGTCCTCAGAAATGCTCCTCAGAGCAGTACAAGGTTCGGAAGTCTTCCAGGGACAGACATAGCAGAGATCGTGGTCACTAATAAGGCTTTTTCAGAGGAAGCGAAGAAAGCAAATATCACATCCCACTCAGGGGCATCAAAGAAGATAGCCCAAAATAACAGCAATCGTGCCAAGCCTTTTGCTTCCTTTGTATTCCCAACTACGTGTCCATTCCGTGGACAGGATACAGAAAACTATTAACATTATGTAAGTTATGCATATTTTATAACTATGTGCATTAAAAACATTTCGAAGGCAACACATTTGCAGGATCGTATCAGCTTCCAGAAAAGCGTCATCAAGAACACCGAGTTACAGGGCGAGAGCCTTCCTGGCTCTTACTTTCTCTTTCGGCAACTTTCTAGCTTTCTAATCTATGCCCACTCAAAAGACGACGGCAGTATCACGTAAGCAAAAAAGCTGAAAGCGGGGGCTGGAGGGATGGCTCAGTGGTTAAGAGAATGTGTTGCTCTGGCCGAGGACCTAACTTGGGTTCACAGCACCCAAACAATCTGTTACTCCAGTTCCAGGGGATCGGAAGGCCTCCTCTGGCTTTAGAACACAAGGGGCACACAGATATGCATGCATTCAGGCAAAACACCTATACACATAAAATGGAAATAAATTTTAAACTGGGTAGTGGTGGCGCACACCTTTAATCCCAGCACTCGGCAGGCAGAGGCAGGTAGATCTCTGTGAATTTGAGGCCAGCCTGGTCTACAGAGCAAGTTCCAGGACTGGGTACATAACTTTCTTTGGTGCTGAGGTATGTCAGTGAGTTATTTAAAGAAGTGTTTGTATCATGTGCTTGTTTGTTTTCTTTTGTGGTTAATCTAGAGAAGGAAGGCGACCGAGATGACAAAGGTGACACTCCTTTCTCCTTCATCATCCCATGCCCTATAAGATGTGGCCTTTGATCTTCTGGCTGAGTTCTCCATAGACTTCCTCTGTTCTCCTTTGCCTGTAGACTGTTCTTGTTTGCTTGTGTTTTGGAAGGAGACCACTAGTTCAGCCCACCTTTAGGCTGTAGGTGATCATGTTTGTCGCTTCCCTGAGGGTGAGGCATTTTCATAAGTTATTTGGATTCCTTTGCCAGGGGATATTTTCCAACCACATTTCTCAGGATTGAATAAGGCCTTGAGGCCAGTGTTCTGACAAAGCCTGGAATGTCCTGTACTCTTTGTAATTCTTTTCCCTCAGGTACCTGCACATTTTCCCCTACACTTTCAGCTGTTCACTCACACTGGTATGAACTCATTTATATTTGCTTTATGCTTTGGACTATGCTCGAATATTGTTTTATGTATAATGTTTTGGTTAAAGAGTTCCAGTCTTGGTCATCGTGAACTCTTCCTATTGATTTGTGTGGGACCCTCCCCCCATCATTGTATTCACATATTTCATTTAGCTTTGGTAGTGAGGACAGTGTACTTCCTTGATGTGTAGGTTAGCTTCTTTTTCAGCTTGACATAAACTAGAGTCTCCTGGAAAGAGGGACCCTCAACTGGAGGATTACGTCTATCAGATGGGCCTGTAGGTACGTATGTGTGCAGGAAACTCTTGATCAATGATCGATATGGAAGGGCCCAGCCCACTGCAGATGGTACCACTCCTGGCTGCTGGTCCTGGGTTGTGTAAAAACAGTACCTGAGCAAGCCATGGGGATCAAGCCAGTAGGCTGTGTTTCTCCACTGCCTGTGTTTCAGTTCCTGACTCCAGGTTCCTGCTGGAAATCCCAGTCCTGGCTTTTCTCAGTGGTAGACTGTAGTTTGTCCATAGAATAACCCGTAAGTTTAGCTAAGTGGCCCTGCTGCCAAAGCTGCTTCTGATCAGCCTTTTACCATAGCAGTAGAAGCAAAGTGAGTACAGTAACTTTGGAGCACTTCTTCTCCAGTTCTATGGCTAGCTATTTCTCCCAGGAGCCCTGGATCCTTTCTGCAGAGAACGGTGTTAGCCACTGACAGCTGGATGTTAGATTTTTCTGATTGTGGCTGGAGAAACTGAGTATTTTAAGCAATGCAATCAAGTGAAATACACCATTAATGCCATTAAAAAAAAAGAATCGTCCCTCCTGAAGCTGGGCATTTGGTTCCTCGTGCTGCTGTGACCATGAAAGCATTTACTCACTTCCTTTCTCAGGATGGCCACATCATACACTGTCTCTTTGCGGAAGAACCTGTTACTAGAAACGGTGGCTGCTGAAGTCCCTGGTTACTTGCTAGACCAAGACGATGAGCGTGGTTGGGGCTGAGCTGTGCTAATTATTTTAAGATTATAGATACTAACCCAAAAGCACCCAGCTCCCATCTAAGGGAATTATAAGCAAACACTAGAGTAGGGCCGGAAAGGTGGTGTCTGAGTTTGCCACATTCTCAAGCGGCAGAAGGTTGGAATAATTCTTAGGATGGACTTTTTTGCTGGCCACCATGAGCACCGACAGTATTAGGGGAGGCCATATTCTCTTTCTGGAGCAGTCTGGTCCTTGCCTTTAGCATACATTACCTTCCAACCTCCACCCTAGTTCAGTGGTGACACACACGTGAAGTGAAGTGCCGCCACTGCCGTAGACTCTGGCTGGAGCCTGGGCCTCTTGACCTTCTCATTTATGCCACTCTAGGCTGGAGGTTGCTGTGCTGTATTGAGAATCTAGCTCAGCCTTGCCCGTGCTTCACTAATTAACCTTAGCGCTTTTAGTGTTTCACCTTTAAAAAATGTTTTACTTATGTGCCTGTATGTATGCATCTCTGTGTATATGTGTGTGCACACCTATGTATGCGCTTCTGTGAAAGCCAGAAGACGGTACTGAATCCCCTAAACCAAAGTCACCAGAACCACCAGTGTGGGTTCGGGGACCTGCATGGCAGGTCTTCAGGAAGAGCAGTTGGAGAGCCCAGCGGCTGAGCTGTCTCTCTAGCCCAAAGCTTCTAATTTTATTTCATATAAACATTGTGAAATAGCCCAATGGGTGAAGAATTCAATTATGATTTGTATTTTGAACTCCTAGATAAGGATTGTCCTCTAATGCTGAGACAGCAATCTGATGTATTAACTATAATGACTCAAATGTCTGTAGCATCATGGCACTTGGTTACTGTTAAACTGCTTGTTTCTCTCCTATTTCCCCCTAGAGAGAGCTATACGGCAAATCCAGAACATTAAGACTAGAAAATGTTCTCTAAGAATTTAATGATAGTCAGGCACGGAAGTGCATGCCTTTACTCTGGGATCAGAACAACTAGTCTCTGTGAGTTTGAGTCAACTGGGTCCACATAGCATGACTCTGTCTCGAGACAAAACAAAACACACACTAACAAAAATATCAACAAGAACTCAGTAACAGATTGTAGATTTCAAAAGTATGAACTGATGAGTGCAATTTTTGTCCTAAACTCTGTGGTAGCAATGGAAATAGAACCTGGTTAGTGAGCATTTTCTGTCTTGTAAGTCATACAATTTCTGTCTTGTACTCAGCAGATTTATTTTATAGTTCTGAAAGCCTGCGAACTGCCAAGTAACGCAGCCAGCAGGTAGCTGCAGACAGCCTTAGCCCACGGTTTTCTATAAAAAGCACTGCATGCTCAAAGTAAGCCATGTTTCCCTTCAGATGGGGAGGTGTTAAAAAGGAAAAGATGACAATAACCCCAAATCCTGCTGTCCTAACTGTTCTTCATCCCAAAGCTGCCAAATCTAGGTCAAAGGCATCAGACAGGGTTAAAGTGACTTATAAAGGGTTTTGTTTTTGTTTGTTCGTTTGCTTGCTTTGTGTGTGTGTGTGTGTGTGTGTGTGTGTGTGTTAAGGGCTGGGGAAGATAGTTTAGTATGGAAAGATACTTGCCACCAAGTCTGAGGGATGAGCATAGTTCAATCCCCAGAGCCTACATAGTGGGAAGAAAGAAAAGACTCCCACAGTTATCCTCTGACTTCCACATACATGTCATGGCATGCATGTATCCCCAACGCACACAATGAAATGTAATAAAATTTTTTAATGTATCTAATGCAATAGGGTCATCTGGTAAATGTTTACTCTAAAATTTAGGAAAAATATTGGTTTCCCTATGAAAATCCCAACAGGTATTCAAAAAATAAGAATGTCAATTTTTATCTACCCATAACTTTAAGAAAACATTATTTTTGCAAAAATAACAAACATTTTAAAGAGCTTACATAAAGTTCTCAAAGTCTTTACAATGGCAAGATTTAAAAACAAACAAATTTATTTGGTATAATATGGAATCAAAAGCTCTTTATCTACTTACATAACTATTTTTCTAAGATATATTTGACTAGTTATTTAGGTGTCTATGTATCTGGGTGTCTGAGCATGTGAGTGCAGTGCTCAGAGGGGCCAGAAGAGGGCACTGGAAGCCTTAGATTGGAGTTACTGTTGACCACTGCCTGAGACAGGTGCTAGGCAGGTCTTCTGCACTGAGCCATCTCTTCAGTAGCCATGCAACTTTAAAAGATACATTATTTTAGCATTTCAAACTTTGTTCATATCAGAAATAAAGGTTTTGCTACATTGACTGCCAACAATAAGGTGACACTATCTTAAAATGTGGTACTTAGTCTATGAAAGGAGGAAGAAGGAATGTTCTAGAAAAGCCTAGAGAAACTACCATCTGGGAACTTGGCTTTCAGTGTAAGACAGTTGTATATCCATTACTCACAGTGGTGGTTATCGTCTCTTCGGTCACGACCTTCAGTGTGTCAACCACTGAGATGTAGCCGAGGCGCCGGGCGATGGCCAGGGCTGTGTTCCCATTCTGGAAACCGGAAAATGTGGACAAGGTTACTCAGCCTGCTATGGAATATTCCTTTACACTGTGTGGATATCTGTCGCTGTGATTGGTTTAATAAAAAAAAGATGATTGGCCAATAGTCAGAGAGGATGAGGTTAGGCAGGAGAATCAGACTAAGGAGACTAGGAAGAAGAAGGGTGGAATCTGAGAACTTGTGAGAGGCAGAAAGAAGCAAGATGAAGGTGTCATGTTGAAAGAAGGTACTCCAACGTGGCAGAGGGTAGATAAGAAATATGGGCTAATTAAACTGTAGGAGTTAGCTAGTAACATGTCTGGGCTATTGGCTGAGCTTTTATGATTAATAATAAGTCTCTGAGTGGTTATTTGGGAGTGGCTGTTGGGACACAGAGAAACTCTGCTTACAGCCTGCAACCAATGCAAGGCCAGTGTCTCATCACACCAATACAACTGCCATATTTGAAAAAATGGAAAAGTTACATTAGAGACATAATTTTATAGCTTGGATCCTAAATGTCATAAAGGCCATGTATTTGAAGATGTTGGTGCTACTGGCACATTGGAACTAATGGAGGGAAATTAGGTCACCTTGGGTGTGTCCTTAGAGGGTGTATTGGGACACCAGACTCTTCCTTTCTCTCTTTGCTGCTTGGTGGTCATGGTAAGTACTCCCTGCCATAATGTCCAATCTCACTACAGACTCAACATGATGGAGTCCAGTGATCAGGGATTGACATCTGCGCAACCGCCAGGCAAGGAAAGACTTTCCTTCTATTAAGTCGCTTGCCTCAGGTATTTCGCCATAGCGATGAAAAGATAACTAACTAACATACTTTGTGAAAGTCCATCTCTCCTGTTCCTACCCATGCTTCAGGATCCAGGCAGCTTCATGTGTGTGGTTCCATGTCAACAGTCAATGGGACATAAGTATCGTTTTTCTTTTACATGTGCTTCTGTAAGTGGCAAGGAAGCGAGTATTTTAGAGCATGAAACCCTGGTCTACTACTGCTGTTTGAAGAGCCCACTGCATGGGACCCTGCTGAAGGCTCTATCCAACCTATCACTGAGATTTAGAGAAGCAGCTGGCGTGTCATCAAAACGCAAGAAGACTCCAGAGCCCCTCTGTCTCCTCCAGCCCTGCAGCGCGGGACCACAGCTTACCACAGTGAGTTCATTGGGGGAGGCGTTGTTCTGAAGCAAGACGTTGATGATATGCGTATGGCCCTGCTGAGCTGCCTGGTGCAAGGGTGTATATCCATTCTGCAGAAGGAAGAACGGAGATATGACAGGCGCTGGCTTCCTTGAATACAAAGCCAAGGATTTTGCTGGAAGGGAAGGGGGAGGCACCCACCTTTGTTTTGGCATTAACTTTTGCGGAATGCTGCAGCAGAAAATTGACTATTTTGATGTTTCCATAGTGACAGCCCACATGGAGTGGTGTGTAGCCCATCTGTAATTACATTTTATAAAAAAAGAAACATTGTAAGTGCACTTTTAGTAACAGTAATCCCAAACGGAAGTAAAAGTATTATTCAACATTCCTTTTGAGTTGGAAACTAGACTTTTTTTTTAGATTTTTTTCCCCATAACAAAAATTGCCCTTTTCAGAGTTAGTCTTAATATATCTGATTGAACATAAAAATAGGCATTTAACTTTCCCTTACGTCAGCTCTTTACTCTCTAGATACTGTTCAGGACAGGAAGGAAAGATGAACCAATCAGCCCCCTAGACAGGTGTACTCTAACTGGTTGATGTCACCAGAGAGTGTTGTACGGACAGACTAGGTTAGGGTTGGTTGAGCGCTCTGTCCTTTAACAAAATGGCTAAGTGACAAGCTTGGGAGACCAGGGCAGGGGTGGTGGAGAGGCACATTTCTTTAATCCCAGGACTTCAGAGGCAGCAGTGGGCAAATCTCTGAGTTCCAGGACAGCCAGGTTTGCATAGAGAGAGGTTGAAGGAGTAAAAAGCAAAAGGCCCACTGTGGGCAGGCGGGAGCATAGAAACAGTTAAGATGTGAGTTCTTGTTGTCTAAGTATGAACTCGATCTTGGTAGAGTTGCTCTTAGTCAGAGGTTCTCAACCTGTGGGTCACGACCCCTTTGTGGGTGGTGGTGAGGTGGTAGAGGTGGTGGTAGTGAGGTGGTGGTGTCAAACTACCCTCTCACAGGGGTCGCCTAAGACCATTAGAAAACACGGCCATTTCCATTACCATTCATAACAGTAGCAAAATTGCAGTGATGAAGTAGGAATAAAAATAATAGTATGGTTGGGGTCACCACAACCTGAAGGACTGTATTAGAGGGTCACAGCATTACGAAAGTCGAGGACCACTGTGTTGGTTAAAGAAAGCCTACCCAGGTCTTCACTGCAGCCCCACAGTTTGAAAACCAATGGCTGACACAAAACAATCAATCCTTCCTTAGATTGACACCCAGTGACTCTCAGGGGCCATTCACTCTTTCTCATTTTGTTTTGTTTTGTTTCTCCCCTGACGATTCTTTTCTTTGAAAATACATATGCATACATAAAAGTTAAATTATTATTTGAAAAGTAATGGCGCCACAGAGATGGGAGATGCCTCTGTCAATAAAATGGGTGCATTGCAAACAGGAGAACTTGTTTAATACCAGAATGCATATCAAACATCCGTACAAACAGGGAGGTGATAGCACAGGTCTTTAATCCCAACACTCAAGAGGCAGAGGCAGGAAGATCTGAGTTCAAGGCCAGCCTGGTCTACAAAGCAAGTTCCAGCCAGAGCTACATAGAGATACTATGTCTTGAAAAGCCAAAAACAACCAACCAAACCAAACCCCATAAACACACACACACACACACACACACACACACATATTCACAAATACAAGTTCACCTGAACACACACAAATATGCAACATACACACAGAATACTGTATACTGCACTGTATAAAGACATGCCTAGAGACACACAACTTGAGACATTCTCTCTAGCGAGCGGCAGGGAATTTTGGAACATGCTTGGTGCATAGCATTTGCTGTTATCATCTCCTGGACCCCACAGGTGCTTGGTAAATAGTCTAAATTCTTGGCAAATAAGGGATTGAAGAAGGAAAACAGGAGAAATGGGAGGGATCTGACTGTCATACTTGCTAAACTGGACAGATGTATTTGTGTAAGAAGTGACAGAAGCCAGGCATGGCCACCTGGGCTTGCCATCCCATTGTTAGGGGGCAGGGAAAGGTGGATCCTGGGAGTTTGCTGGCCAGCCAGCCTAGCTGAACCGGCAAGCTTCAGATTTAGGGAGGACCCCGCCTCAAAAATAAGACAGGGGCAAATAGAGATCCTGACGTTCTCCTTTGGCCTCAGGTACACAAATCGTGCACACCCACACGTGGGCACACACCACATGTGAACACACCTCCCAAATATATGCACAGAAGGAGGTGGTACGGAAAGAGGTGACAGGTTCAGGTGACAGGCTGGCATTTCTGTGGTACTTCACGATTTTACTTAGTATCACCATGGGCTGTCTCTCATGGGCATATCAGCACGACTCACTCACAGAATGAAACCCTCACTTTCTCTTCTACATTAAGGTCAGTGACTCTCCAGGTGTCAGGCCAGGGCTTTCTTTGCACCAAGCACAGTCTTCTTCGGGTGCACCTCCTCTGACAGCTGCAGCCTCTGCCACATTCAAAAACTAAAGTTTGCTGGTAAAGACTATTTGCTAATTTGCTGGGTGTTGAGGCGTCTTTTGACATTGTCACTACCAGCTACTTGATAATACTATTACTCGAGGGGCTAATTCTGTGGTAGTGTGTTTGCCTATCACATTCAAGTCACTGGGTTTAGTGTGTGTGTGTGTCTGTGTGTGTATTTGCCAACCCTGTGTACAGGTCAGTGAGTGATTCTTGCCTCAGATCTCCCCCTGATCCTATTCAGAACTAACCCATGTATGTTTATAAATGCAACATGCAATTTCACAGGCACTCATATCTTTGGAACTCACTACAGAGCACAGGCTGCCCTGGAATTTGTGGCAACCCCCCTGCCTCAGTTTACCAAGTGCTGAGATTACAGGAATGAGCCACCATGTCCAGCTCAGCATTCTTTCCCTGGACATAGGCTGAGGGAGAATGGTAGTAGGGCACGCCTTTAATCCCAGCATTTGGGAAGGAGAGGCAGGTGGATCTCTGTGGGGTTGAGGCCAGCCTAGTCTGCACAGTGAGTTTCAGGCAGCCAGAGCTACACAGAAAGACCCTGCCTCAAATGTTCTGCGGAAAGAGGCACTCATGAAATTGTATCTTTTGTAGTCACACAGAACAACCATTTTCTTATCTGTGCTTGAACGGGCGCATTGTATGACATTAGCCAGCATTTCATCTCTTTTTGAAAGCAGTATTTTACCAAAGCAAAAGGGAGGAAAAGAGGAGAGGAAAATAAAAATAAGAGAAACCACAGGTCAATTGCATAAACAGTAAGCAATTCATGAAGGGAACAATTGAATATTCTTTCATTGTTCTTTCATTAATCACACAGAATTAAAAAAAAACTTCAATTGCCATCAAGGTCTGTCTGTCTGTCTGTCTGTCTTTCTTTCTTTCTATCTCTCTCTTTTTCTTTCTTTCTTTCTTTCTTTCTTTCTTTCTTTCTTTCTTTGTTTGTTTCTTTGTTTGTTTCTTTTTTCTTCCTCCCCCCCTTTTCTTTCCTTCCTTTTTTCTTTTTTTAAAGCCACTTATAAAACCCACGACATCTGCACATTACCCCGGAAGCAGATCTGTGACAGGATTCCTGGTAACAATACAGAATATTACCACTCAGCTAAAGAAGAACTTGGGCCAGTAAAGATGAGAGTGTCTGAAATGCCATGACCAGAGCCTGGCCCTTGAATGGAAGTGCTGTCTATGGCTGGCAAGACCAGGGCAGTTTTCTGTCTCTGCCATGGCAGCAGCTTTTCTACTGAGGTCAATCACTCCAGGGCCACCTGGTAGGGCTCCTTCCTTACTGAGTGGGAAAGGAGATGTACCTTGGTCTGTGCATCCACGTGGGCCCCTTGGTTGACGAGGACTTCAGCCACATTCACTCTGTCTTCTTGAGCAGCCAGATGGAGCGGGGTGAGGCCGCTCTGCAAGAGATTCCAGGGATTCAGTCACAGAGAGGGGTGAGTGCATGCATGTGTCTGGGTTTGAGATTTGGCATGTGAATTCTAATAGAGTTAGCCTTGACCCTTAAAAAGAAAAATCTACGGAGTAAGGACATGGACCACTCTGTATGAACACTATGCCAGCAATGCTGACCACAGGCCCCATAAAAATTCCAGGGTACCCCAGAGTGACAGGGGTGCTCATCACAAACTTGATATTGCTCAGGACTGTGACTTTTGATGCATCTGGGCCCCCCTCCCTTCTCATTCACTTTTTTTGTAGGGATATTTTTAAAGCAAAGATAAGTGAGCATATTGCCTTCCCCCAACATATGTGGGTAACCCCAATGAAACCTCAAAGACTCTAACAACAAAACCACACTGGAGTTTTAATACATGATCAATGGGGTCAATGTCAGCAAAAAGTCAATGGTCATTATTATATGGTGTATAGCATTACACGATGGTAATGTTCTTGCTCTATTAATGAACTTGTGTGAGTCGGTTCTCCCCTTCCACCATGTGGGTTCTGGGATCGAACTCAGGCCATCAAGCTTGTCAACAAATACCTTTGCTTGCTGAGCCATCTTGTCAACCTTGTCTATTCTACCTGACCCCCAAATTTCAATCATTATTTAGACTTTTCTGAGGATTTAATTTCCATTGGATTGTAGGCTTTGCAGAAGAACAAGAAGGAAGTTACCTTATTGCTCAGGTTCACGTTCGCGTTTCTACTGAGGAGCAGCGACACCATGTCCACGTGCCCTTCCTGAGCCGCGAGATGGACGGAAGCAATCCCTTGCCGGGTAACCGCATTCGCATCAGCACCATACTCCAGCAGAGAAGTCGCTATGTCCATCTGGTTCTTCTTGGCCGCAATGTGCAGGGGTGTATAGCCGTTCTGTCAAAACCAACCAATCATGTCTAGTACTGAGAAAAAAATGTATACGGTATATTTCCAAACAGCGTGCTTCCTTTTCTAGTGGATCGCTCTAGCTGGATGAAACACTAGAGACGAAGTAAGAAATGGTGCTCAACCAAATCGTATCATGAGTGCAGTTCCGGGTAGGAAGAACTGCAATCTAAAAATCACAGAGCTGGCGCACTATCGGTTTTCGAAGAGGAAATCTATGATAGTAGAAGCTCAATAAATACTACTGTATTTTTCAACTGGGGTTAGAAGAGCAAGCTGTACGCTCTCCTGGGGGCATGCTCAGAGCCGTTCAAAATTCCAGTCTTCAAATCAGCTTAGTGCCTATCTGTTAGGGTTTGAAAGGTGTCCCTTATCTTCCTGTGCTGGGAACTCTGGACCCAATGCAATGGTGCTGGGAGGCGGAACCTGGGAGAGGTGGTGAGGATGTAGGAGGACCTGCCCTTCAAGGATGCTCTCGAAGCTGAGATAGAGGGGTTGTGTGTGTGGGGGTAGGCTGTGGAGGGGTTGGGCTGTGGAGGGGTGGGCTATGGAGGGGGTGGGTAGTGGAGAGGGTGGTTTGGGAAGGGAATGGGCTGTGGAGGGGCTGGGCTGTGGAGGGGGTGCGCTGTGGAGGGGGTGGGCTATGGAGGAAGTGGTTTGTGGAGGGGGTGGGCTATAGAGAGGTGGTTTGCAAGGGGGTCGGCTATAGAGAATAAGCTTCTGAGAAGATGAGTTTAGCTCCCTGCTACCCTCTCTCTTTGCCCTTCTACTTTCAGTCATGGGCAACAAGCCCCTTGCCCGATGTGAACTCCTCAATCTTGACCTTCCCAGCTCTGGAACAGCGAGAAACCCTCTGCTCCTTATCAATGTGTGGCCAGAGCAGCCCCCAAAGAACAAAGACACCGTGTACTGCCCACAAGTCGTGAGCTCTAATCTTCATGGGAGTTGCTTTTTTCTCATTGGTTCCTGGTGGTCTGTCTGTCTGTACTTGATACCCAGAGTCACCAGTCACCTTGTGGGTGTCCAGAGAGGTCATCATTTCAGGTTTCCCTGGCCTGTCTCACTCTACCAGGAAGGCTTTCCCACAGCCTGTCTATGAAGATGGCGTGTAGCAGTTGAAAAGTCAACCCAAGGGCCACACCCTCAGTGAAGCCGACTGCATCTTTTCCCGGATCAATTTCTAACACCCAGGAACCACTGTGTCTTTAACCTTAGTACTGGATCACTTAGTGGTGCACTCTTATTTGCATATTTATGATTTATTATTGTAGTCTGGAGCTTCTGAGGCACAGGCTGTGGTGTCCTCACGGCATGCGTTTCAAAGTAATAGGCACACGTAGATTACGTGAAGAAAGGAGCCTCCACAGTCAGAATCAGACACACTAACCCTGTCAGAACACTGCCATCCTTCCCTCAGCTGGGCCCTAATGCTCAGCTATAGATGAAGTTCCCTGTTGATCCGTTGGGCCTCAGGAGCCTTGAGTGTCTGACCTAAGAAAGTGCCCTCCATAACAAATGCAAGATGCACTACGATACAGGACATGAACTTGACCATAGCAAGAGGAAGTGCAAAGTGGAGATGTCCTCCAGAGTCCTCGCCTGGCTGAGCCAGGGCAGGAGAAGGCTTTATATTCCTATTTTTAGTCTTGACCTATGCCATGTGGAAACACTAGCTACCCTGAGAAGCTTTTGGCCCTGTGACCAAATGCTCAGACACACCCTTCAGAGACCCGTGCCTCCACGGGCCAGCAGAGCACTGGACTGTGTCCAGGGCTACAGTATAAGACATGGGGGCAGGAGACAGCTAGCTACCTTCTATCCACCCACTAAAGAGAAACTTCACAAGGCAGCACTAACAGAAGAAGGACCAGCCAACATGCCTAACACTAACAGTGTGGGTGGCAAAGGCATTACAAGGTCCTTATCAGCCATCACCTGTGCTTTTACTTTTATAAGGGACAGAACATTCAACAGAGCTGGGTGTGGTGGTGCATGCCTACAATTCCAGCATTTGCCAAGCTGAAGCCTGCCTGGGCTACGCAATGAGACACTGTCTCAAAAACAAACAAGCAACAACATCAATAAAAGAAGAAAGAAAAGATCATGAGTTAGTCAGCTTTCAGCCCCAGCCAGTGCAGGGCAATTTGCTCTCCTTTCAAACATGACAATCTTGCTATCTTTTAACACAACCCACAAATTCTTGGTCCTACGAATCAATTATCTAAAGAGTTCAAACAATTCTGTAATATGTGCCAGGTCTAGACAAGATGCATGTTTGCTTGTTTCTGTTTGTTTTTTGAGACGGGATTTCTCTATGCAGCCCTGGTTGTCCTGGAACTCGCTCTGTAGACCAGGTTGACCTCAACCACACAGAAATGCGTCTGCTTCTATCCCTTTAGTGCTGGAATTAAAGGTGTGAGCCACCACTGCCTGGCTGATACATATTATTCTTTATGGTTCTCAACCTTCCTAATGGTGCAACCTTTTAATACAGTCTTTCATGTTGTGGGGATTCACCCAACTGTACAATTATTTTTGTTGCTACCTCATAACTACAATTTTGCGACTGTTATGAATGGTAATGTAAATATCTGTGTTTTCAGATGGTCTTAGATGACCCCTAAGTAAGGGTCATTCAACATCCACCCCAAAGGGGTCATGATCTACAAATTGAGAACCCCTGCTTTAGAGACTCATCCTGGCTCCTTCTGAGCTATAAAATGACAATCTAAGGTAAGAAAACCAAGATCTCAGAAACTCTCAGGAAACGCTTTGAATAAGAGGCAAGGGATTTATCTGGAAACCCACAATACAGTTCTGAGTTTCCTAAGCTCTGTTTTCAGAAAAACAAAACAATACTTGATTCTTATACTCAAGGAAAATATATTAATTTGATAAACTAACCAGGGAGAGTCAATCATAAAATAATCTTTCAAAGATCTTGTTTTTCCAAAAAAGATTTCCATTATGCATATGTGTGAGTGAAGGTGCCCACAAAGGCCAGAGGATGCCCTAAGATCTCCTGGAGCTTGAGTTCCAAGGGGTTGTGTTCTTCCTGGTGTAGTTCTGGGATCCAAACTCTGGCCTCTGCAAGAGCAGCTTTCGAACCACTGTGGCATCTCTCCAGCCCAATCAGGAGAATTTTACGTCTTCCCTTTCTTACACTTGATTTTGATTCTATTTCTCACGATTTTTTAATTTTATGTGTATCAGCGTTTCCTTGCATGTATGTATGTGTACCAAGTACATGCCCAGAAGAAGGTATCGATCCCTGAAACCAGTTACAGATAGTTGTTGACTGCCATGTGGGTGCTGGGAAGTGAGCTCAGGGCCTCTTGCAAGAGAACAAAGTAACCCTGACTGCTAAGTCATGTCTAGCTCTACTTCCCCATATTCTTGTGGAAGACAAAATATCCGTCATGTGAACCTGTGCTTAGACTCCCAGGCCTGCGCGCACGTGTGCTCACACACACGCGCATACACACACACACACACACGCACACGCGTGCACACACACAAACACACACACATTGATACATATAGTAAGGAGGACGCTGCACACTTTATAGCAGCATGGCCATTTAGTCCAGACTCCCTATTGTTTTCTAATTAGTCTCTCAATTTTGCCAGTAACCAAGCCAAGATCCTTTCTAGAAGACCATCCTGTCTCTGGGAACAAATCTGGTAAAAATGGATGTTAGTATTCCATGATCCCTTAGCATGTACTAAGTATATATATACTTTAGCAACTCAGTCACGTAAAGTCAAACATCATTATTGTAGGATGTGTATAAAGTTCTGGAAATGGGGCAAAGAGGAAGGACATGCATCGAGGTTAGTGCAGCTGTGGCACTAATTGGCATCCTATGACGCTCTGTCTACCGGAATTTAGGAACTGAACTTCCAGGAGTAAAATCTGTAGTGGCTGTATGCATTCTTTTCATTGAAAGAGAACTGTGTCCCGTTGAAAACTACATTTTCCAGCATCTCTTGCACTTAAAAGTGCCCACTGAGGTGTCAAGAGTAGAGGTTGTGGCGCGTCTCGGGTGAGTTCTGCAGTCTGTGACCTTGCTACTTTAAAGAGGCACAACCAAGCTCTGTGTTTGCTGCCTGGGGGGTTGGAGAAAGAAGCCCAGCTCTTTAAACCATTGTAGGGAGGATTGTTACCCTAGCCGATAAAGCCAGTCTGTAACGAAGATAACTGATCTGCTTAGGATCAAAGCGTACAAAGTCCCTGTCTTGGCCCTGAAGATGGTATTATGGGGATGTCAAGACACAGCACAGGCCTAGACAATGTGCCATGATACGGAGGAACAACATCCCATTAGAAAAGTTGGTGCTTAATTGACCTTGGCTTCAGGCTAATGGGACATAACAGAGTTATTACATGCAGGGCCTGCTCTTTAACTTCTGCCCAACGATACTTTGTAAACTTGGAAACACTCATCCTAAATTTTGTTTGATAGATGCAAGGCTGGATGCTGCCTGCCTGTTGGTTTGTTTGTTGAAATAGGATCTCAGGTATTCCAGGCTTACCTTCTACTCCACTGTGTACCTAAGAGAGGGAAGCCTTGAACTCATCCTCCCGCCTCCATCTCCAGAGTGATGGGATTGCAGATGTACACCACTACATTTGGTTTATGTGGCGCTTGACACTGAACCCAGGGCTGTGTGCATGCTAGGCAAGAACTCTACCACTCAGTCACACCCCAAGACTCTGACCTGTTTATTTATGAACATAAAAATGGACCAGACTCATTTTTTCCACATATATCATTCCATAACCACCGCTACTTCTAGCCTGATTGGCCCTTGTGTGCCAGAATTCTTGCCCCCATGTGGGAGCAGCTAGATTGCCAATTCACTGTGTATTCATTGGGGCTCCTTAGAAACACAGGCTTACAAGCACAAGAACAGTGTCTTCGTTACTTTCCGATTGCTGTGAAGAGACACCATGACCAAGGCAACTTATAAAAGAAAGCATTTAATTGGGGCCTTGCTTACAGTTTCAGAGGGTTAAAGACCATGGTAATCACGGGTGGGGGGATGGCATCGGCAGACAGGCGGTCTTGGCACTGGAGCGGTAGCTAAGAGCTTCCATCTCTTAGCAGCAAGTTGAAGGCAGAGAGAGAGAAGAAAGAGACTGGTCCTACATGGGATTTTGAAACCTCTAAGCCCTACCTCCAGTGACACAGCTCCTCCAACAAGGCCACACCTCCTAATTCTTCCCAAACAGTTCCACTAGTCAGGAACCAAGCATGCAAATATATGAGCTCATGAAGCCATTCTTGTTCATGCTACTGCAGATATTAACATACAACACAATGAAAATGGATGAACATTAAATTCCACTACCTCTTTGGTGCTTTGAAAGAAAATGGCTCCAAAAGGGAGTGCCTATTAGGAGGTGTGGCCTTGTTGGAGTAGGCGTGATCTTGATGAGGGAAGTGTGTCTGTGGGGGTGGGCTTTGAGGTTTCTTATGTTCAAGTTATACCCAGTGATAGAGTTCTGTTGCCCACGGATCAAGACGTAGAACTCTCAGCTCCCTCTCCAGCACCATGTCTGCCTGCACGCTACCATGCTTTTCACCATGACGATAATGGACTCAACCTTGGAAATGGTAAGCCACTCAAATGAAATGTTTTCCTTTATAAAAGTTGCTGTGGTCATGGTTTCTCTTCATGGCAATAGACACTAAGACAAACATTTAGTACAAATATACACAATAAACTTTTCCACTTACAGTGTGTTTAAGGGGTGGTGGTCAGCAGCATGGTGTGAGTCACACACTACCCAGCTGTCACCATCTCTGCAAACTCCTCATCTCCCTTAGTTGGACTCTGTGCCCTTTAACCCAGCTCTGCACTCCTCTCCACCGCTAACCACTTTCCTACCCACCGCTGGAGGTGATAATGTGGTTCTGAGTGGGGAGCGCATGCTCACTTGTGATTGGCTGATCACAGTCAGCAGACAGCCTTAAGCGGCTTCCATGTAGGTGTGCACCAGGTCTCTATTCTTACAGTGCAATGGGATGGACTCAGGCATCACTCTTTCTCTCTCACACACTCAATCTACCAGGGGATAAGATGGGAAGAGGAAAGTGATCAATACAAAGGGGACAGAGGACAGAACAGAGTCATGGGCCAGTGACTATGGCCGAAGTTCTCACATACACACAGCCTGCGTTTGCTTTAATCATGCCTACACTGATGAAGACTAGATGGCTTTACTCTTTGGGTTGTCCTGACTAACGATTCTTTCTATTCCTTAAATTTTTTTCCTTCTAAAGTCTTTTCTTTTCTTCTCAAGGTTTTGTTTATTGTGTTTTTTGGTTTTTTGTTTTGTTTTGGTCAGAACACAGGTTCAAGAAAGGAGTCATGCAAGGGAAATTCTGAGTGCTTCTGAGAAAACGCCAAGAAAACAAGAGCCTTGTGGCCAGTTTCTCCAAAAACGCGCAATTGTTCTCGGAAAGTGCTTCCGTGCCTTTCCCAGGTGCAGCAAACAGAAGCGAGTTTGCTTTAGATTATCCTTACAGCTGGCTGCTGTTACTTCTTTATGTGCCTCCATGGAAAAAAATGTGGTTTCTGTGATATGAGGCTTGTCCACAACGTGAGGTTTTTCCTTGTGGCTGGATACTACTCATGTGACTCTCAACCCTCAAACTCTAACTTGTCTGACGCTCTGCACAGAGTTGGCTCTTGCATGCAAGGTTCGTCTGCCTCACTTTTAGGGGCAACTCTCCCAGGTTCACATGCAGACTAAAGTGGTAAACAGGATTGTCGTTGTTGTTGTTATTGTTTGTTTGTTTTTCAAAGGCATAGGTGGGAAAGCTTTCTTCAGAATGGGGCCAATGCTAAGGTTGACAGCCTGGGCTAAAGTACTCAGAATTTGACTTTTGAGCATATTTCACTGAGTAGAATGAATGACTGAAGAATACAGAAAGGAAATTGTGAGGACAAACCTGCACCCTGGCGTGAGGAGAGAGAATGTCAGGTAGAGGCAGTGGGGGCCAAACCTATATAACTCTGGAACCTTCATGGTAGGAAGAGAGAACCAACTCCTGTAAGTGTTCCTCTAACCCCCACATGTGTATGCATGCACGCACGCACACACTCATGCGCGCACACACACACACACACAAATCAACAATAATAACAAAAGCCCACTACAACAACAGCAACAACATCCTCTCTCATGGAGGAAGTGTCCAGAACATTTCTCAGGGTACTGCCACCTAGGACAGGCCAGGCTCATTGGTCTGTGACGTAGACCAACGTGACCTAACAGTGAAGGACTCTCAAGGCACGGCTCAAGAATATTACAGATGCCACAGGGTCCTTCGAACAATAAACACAATAAAAGAATAAAATAAAATTAAGAATCAGGTTTGTACCGGTTCAATATTGTGTCACAGCAACCCAGTTTGCAACCAAACACATGCTCAGCCTGCAGTGCGTCAGGTCAGAATACCAGGGCAACACAAGAGCTGGTACACTGCGCTTGGTGTTCCCTTCTCAGAAATCTAAGATGTCTACTGGCCCAAAATTCCCTAACCAGATGACTCGCGGCCCCCTCAGCAGTAACAATCCCCCTCTGCCCTCCACAGGGAACTCTAGGCTCTTCTGTGAAGCGCATGCAGGCAGTGTTTTTCTGGCCAAGAAAATGCAATGTGTGTTTTTATAAATTTTGATAAATCAGGACTTTTGTGTGCCTGTGTGTGTGAGTGTATGTGTGTGCATGCATGCGTACATGCGTGTGTGTGAGTATTTAGGCCAGAGACTGAAGTTGAATAACTTCAGTTGCTTTTCCACCTGATCCTTTTGAGACAGGGTCTCTCACTGACCCTGCAGCTTGGCCATTAGACTAGATATGTTGCCAGCAATCCCCACCGACCCTTCTGTCTGTCTCCATAGCTCTGGGACTGCAGGTGCGTGCCTCCACGCCTGGTTCTTTACATGGGTGCCGGGGATCTGCACTCAGGGACCTAAGCTCTTGTAGCAAGCACGTTACCAAGCTCAGACATCTCCTCGCTCTCACAAGTCAGAGTCTCCTATTTCCTTAAGCTTGCTTATGTTTTCAAACTGGCCGAGGAGGATTCCAGCTCCCTTCCCTCCTCATGGTCCAGGAATTGACTGACAAGCATGTATTTATTGAGCATCTACCACATGAGGTGACTACGTAGCACAAGGCATACATCTTCCTGGCAATTCTGTCTGCAGTTTTTCTGAGCTGGATCTGAACAATGAGGATATTACAGAATTAGCAAGAGGGGATGCTTGTAGAGGGACAGATAGACGATGCACACTCGGTTCTTAGGCTGTGAGTTACAAGTACCTTTGCGGCTGCGTGAGGTGAGGCTCCCTGGTCCAAAAGCAGAAGGGCCACTTTCTGGTTATCGTAATGCGCTGCTACGTGCAGTGGAGTTAGCCCGCTCTGAAAACACGTGCAGAGACAACAACCAGGGTCAAAGGTGTCTTAGCAGGAGACTGACAGAGTCATGAAATGGGGTTAGACCACATACAACAGACAACGGCATTCCCATTCAGGTTCCAGTGGATCTGGACCCAGCACTGTTCACGTGATCCCAAGTATTCTTCCACCTAGTGAGACTTCACTAGGCTTAGTTACCATCAAAGTGGCTGGGCGGTAGGTGGGGTTATGATATTAGCCAGTGCTGGTCTGTTATTGTGGAAGTGGCCTGCCACAGGGTGGCTGATGACGTCATACCTTCCCAGCAGCATCCGGAGAGGCACTCTTCTGCAGCAGGAGATTCGCTACTTCGAGCTTTCCATATTTCGCGGCCACGTGGAGAGGAGTGAATCCCTTCTGAGGAAGGAAGCGGGAGAGCATCACGAATGGAGGTGACACAGGGCGGGGCTTCTTGGGGCTGATGGCTTATTCTAGCGACGAAGATGGGTTACACAAATGTGTTAAGAGCCGGGTAGCAGGCAGCAATTGAAGACTCCTCAATTCACAGTGACAAGAAGACTATGCCTAACAGGTGTGTCTAACCTGCAGCCTGCGGGGCCAGAGGTGTCTCGAGATAGCTGGGATTGTGGCCTAACACAGTTGTAGACCACAGGGTTGTGTAACAGCATCAGAAGGTTGGACACCTCGGAAAACAAAGGAAATATTTTTCCCTCTGCTGGCTGAATCACACTGTTCACTTATTTAGGAATTAGTTAGGTGTATTTGATAAGCCAGATCTGGTAATTATTACAGGGCTATTTGGGGGTGTCATGCTGTGGGAAGAAAGGCCTGCACAGGCCCCACTTTAGGCCCATGTTGGTGTGCTTGGGTGTTGTGGAATAATCATTTTGTACACTGTGAAGATGTGTCTTTGTCAAGGTGCCTTCTGATTGGTTTAATAAAGAGCTGAATGGCCAATAGCTTGGCAGGAAGAGGTTAGGCGGGACTTCCAGGCAGAGCGAGGAAAGGAGATGAATCCAGGAGCGGGAGAGATGCCAGAGGACAGAGAGAGGAAGCAGGAGGTGCAGGATGGAAGAGAGGAAAAAAGCCCTGAGGCAAAACATAAATTAATATGTCACTTTAAGTTATAAGAGCCAGTGAGACAAACCTAAGCTATAGGCTGAGCTTTCATAATTAATAATAAGTCTCTATCATTTTTTTGTGAGCTGGCGGCCAAAAGAAAAATTTGCCTACACTTGGGAAACCCCATATTAACTCTGGATGCTCTGTGGGCTCGCATCAGTAGAGAGCATGTGCCTTCCCCTGCTCCCTGTTTCCCCACAAAAACACACAATTTCTTTGTGCACGCTCTCGATGCACACAATTTCATTGCATGTGTTCCTGCCTCCAGGAGCAGTCTGAAGTCCTTTAGTCTTTGCTCCCTGGGGTGAACTGAGCAATGACATCAACAAGAGTTGGATGCTTGCAGTCCCTGACTGTTCTCCCGGGAGTCCAGACCCTGCAAGAATCTAGACATCAACTAGTCAGTCAGCACCCAACATTAGAGAGGATTTCATCAGAGATCGGAACATGACCAACATACACTATCTCACAAAACTACTGCTAATTACATCCAGGGGGTAGCTGGGATGGAGGGTGGCTGGGTGCCCTGTGACCTCCAACACCCATTAATCTGTTTCGCCTTCCAAATGATATCCAGTATCTTGTGATGTGTGACTTGACTCTACTAAAAAGCCCAAGAAATCATGGGAGATGAAGTTTGGGACTGCCACTATTTATTCAGGTGATTTTCCTCTGTAAGTATTTATAATCGTTGCTGTATTAATTATACACTAGTCTTTCTTATCCACAGACAGCAAAGAGATTCCAGCATCTGTCACTCTTCTCAGGATACGTCTTAGGCCAGTTGTCTAGCTGTTACACTTTGCTATGCCCACGCAGTTCTCATAAAAATCAAATAAAGAAACAAGCAAAGCATTTTGCATTCTCTGTGCAACTCTAGCCACAGGAGAGTATTACTTGAAGACACCAGGATGTCAAACCATAAATCAAGCAGCTATAACAAAGAGAGAGGCAACAACAAACAACAAACAAAAACAAGGGAAATCTCTCCCTATTTGAAGGTTGTATAGAAGCCTGGCCATGGAGGCACATGCCTTTAATCCCAGCACTTGGGAGGCAGAGGCAGGCGGATCTCTGAGTTTAAAGCCAACTTGGTCTATAGAGCAAGTTCCAGGACAGCCAGGGCTACACAGAGAAATCCTGTCTCAAAAACAAAACAAAATGAAAGAAAAGGTAGCTGTATAAAAGCACCAATAGAATAAGTGTATAGTGTTTTTGATCTCAGCAAAGGAAATCAACAGATGTGTTTCTAAATGCTATTGAAACCTCTCAAGTAATTTGCAAAACAAAACAAAACAAAAAAATGCCCCCTCTGATTCTATACGTCATTAAGGTATCCTTAGAAGATAATATATTGAGAAACGTAAGAACAACAACAACAAAAAATTCCTCAAACCTGAAAAACTACTTCCTGCTGAGCAAGGTTCCTCTGGCCACATCCACGACTAGCCTAGGAGTCCCAGTGTAGACCCAGAACCACAGCTTCTTAACCCATCACGGGGCGGGAGACTCCAAGAAGGGTGTGCTTCGGGAGCCAAGCCTTCATACCTTTGTTGTGATGGATAAGGATGCTCCGTGGTCCAGGAGGAACGCAGCGACGTCTTCATGCCCCTCTCGGGCCGAAAGGTGAAGCGGGGTGTACCCAGAGGTGGTTGCAGCGTTGGGCGACGCTCCTTGCTGCAACAGTTGCTGCACTATATCCGCCTTCCCCAGCCGGGCCGAGATGTGGAGCGGGGTCTGGTCATCCTAAACGCCAGGCGGAAACGCAAGGTCAGTGAGCCCGCGAGGCAATGGCGCCATATGACAAATGCAGGGGACATTAGCTGCCCTGTGTCCAAGGGACACACAACTCTAATTCAGTGCTAAAGGGAACCTCGTTTCTCTTTTTCTATGAGGTTTGGAAATGTGAGGCCCTTGACCTTTGTGTATGAGAGCATGAAAGACAGTTCTACCTGTGTATTACCTCTTTACCCTGCCGTAGAGCATTGGTTTCAATGTACAAGGACTCTTTTTGGGTGGAGGAGCTAAGAGGGGATGAGAACAAATCTGAAAAAAACTCACACGCCTGTGAGTTATAGTTACTTGTGCAACCACATATTTTAGCGCTCTATTACCTTATTGGTGCCACCCTTTCCCCACGGTCCAGAGCTAAGAAAGGCAAAATTGGCATGCAGGGGTGCTACTTTGAGGCTTTGTAAAAATGGGCATTCTGGCAGCAAGGGCAGCATCTGCCTACAACAAACTTATTGTAGTTCATCCAAAGGCACAAAGTATGCATGGACTAAGTCCTGCACCCAAGGGACTTAAGACAAGTGGGAGAGCCACCTAGTCCTAACCTGTCCAGATAGGTACCCCCAAATGGCCCATGTCATTCCCCTGAGTGAAATGCCCACTGAAACGTTAGCGTTTCTTCAGACCCCTCCGGCAGGAGAGGCAGAGAGAAGGGTAGAACCAAATAGGGGTACTTCCTTGCATGAAGAGCAATGGCAGAGAGACTACACAGCCAGTAGGAAGCATAGGGGGATCGCTGTGGATTGGTCATGAAGTGTGCTCTACAGGATCATGGGTTTGAGCACTTGCTCCTTGGCTGGTACTGTCTGGGAGGCCTGTGGGACCTTCAGGAGTTAAAACCTCACTGGAGGGGGGGGGGGGTAGTGGGTCTCTGAGTTTGGGCCCTGAAGTTTGATAGCCCAGCCCCATCCCCTCTTCCTGGCTGCAGATGCTTGACCAGTTGGCCTCCAGCTGCGGCGTTGTGTCTTTCCCATCAATAAGAAACGACCCTCTTTGAACCGTAAGTCACAATAAACTACGGCTCCCTTCAAATGCTTCTTTTCAAATATTTAAATACAGCAATGAGGAAAGTAACTAACATAAACAATAAGAGGGGACACCAGGATGCCACAACAAGCAGGAGAAATCCTGAGGACAGAAAAACCAAAGGAAAAGTTCCCACCTCTCTGCCATGGCTATCTCAACCCCAGAACCTTGCTGTCATCCATTTCTCAGGCTCTGTTTGGAGCATCCCACCTGTATGATCTCAGACACCTTTACAGAAGTCGCTATCCTATGGTTTGTTTAGAACTCTTGACTGTGGGTCACATCCCCATATGGGGTTATTAACTCAACCAGGGGCCACGGACCCATGGTAACCAAAAATCAATTCAAGAACCACACACACATATGAAGGGTTTCTGTCAGAACTCGCCCAGGTCCCTTATAGAGCTTCATTGTTTTTTTGGTTCTAAAGATGAAACACAAGCCCTTTGCACTGTGCATGTGGCCCTGCCACGCAACACCAGCAAACCCTGCTTACGTATCCTGGTTCAGTTTCCACACTATTGCGCAATATGAACCGCAGTGTTTTAAACTGCACGTGCTCTAACAGAAATGACATAGTTCAATCACTGCACACAAAGACGTTTACCATTTTTCCCATTGACATTCCCAAGCATGTACGTATCATATAATGTCTACAGATTGGAATGGGACAGCATGCTGATTTTAAAATTACTGTTTCAGCAGCTGACTTGAGTTTCACAGACAATCGTTCAATGAATTTTTGGCTCAACTGGGACAAGATTTCTAACAATTTCTAAAATGACCCTCAGCATTTTATAGCATGTATTTATACAAGGCAGTGGTCTCAAGCATTGACAATTATGAATCAAAGCTTGAATGAACTCTGAGAAACATTGAAGATATTCTACATCCTGGAGTTCCAACGATACAGTCAAGATTTAATTCTTTATGAAAAAATAAACTAGCACATCCATTGTTAAGCATGCAGAATCTCTGTCAACTCTAATAAATGCTGATGGAGGAGGGTTAGCTGTCTATGTGTTACTTTCATTGGTTAATAAAGAAACTGCCTTGGCTTTTGATAGGACAGCAGCTTAGATAGGCGGAGTAGACAGAACAGAATGCTGGGAGGAAGAAGGCAATGAGGCAGTCGCCATGACTCTCCTCTCCGAGACAGCCGCAGGTTAGAATCCTCCCGGTAAACCACCACCTCGTGGTGCTACACAGATCATTAGAGATGGGTTAATCAAGATGTGAGAGTTAGCCAATAAGAGGCTAAAACTAATGGGCCAAGCAGTGTTTCCATGTAATTATTTCAGGGGTAAAGCTAGCTGGGAGGCGGGCGGCGGGAAGCGGCCCACCGCGCCTTCTACAAAATGCGGAGGCTCTGTGGGTGTCACAGAGTTGATATAAAGTACATTGATGATCTATCACTAATAAAGACTGGATTTGTGCTGTGTCCTGATTTATATACCATATATCTGGGATGACAAGACTCAACATTTTAAAAGTTCTATTATAGATAAGGAGATGACAGCACAGAGACATCAATTAACTCGCCCAGTGGAACTCAGCGGCTCAATGGTGGAACAAGATTCAACTTCAGGCAGTCAGCTGAGATCAGTCTTAGCCATCATAGCCCCTTGATAAAATTTAAAGTATAAATGTCGTCTGCAATAACAACTAGATGTGCTGTTTTTAACCAACATGCATGAAGACAAGGGCTCTTACTATCAGTGATAAGACACTGCCTCTCTGGTCATTTCATTTTACTAAGTTGGAAGCATCTTCTAGACCAGGGTCTGTAAGCTATATGTCAGGAAACCCCACACAGCTGCCACTGATGGAAAATCAAAAAGTTAAGAGATTATTCAGCCGAGTGTGGTAGTTCAGCCTCCCAAATGTTTGGATTTCTGGTGTGAGCCTGGCTTTCAGAGCCTTCATCTACATCTGGGGCATGATGCTCTTATATTTTATAGAAGGGAAAGAAAACCACATTCTTTTTCCTTTTGAGGCTGTGCCAGCCAACACAGAAGTCGACCTGAAAGGTGGGTTCACGTTTACAGACCGTGATTGTTCTAGAAACTTCCTCCCTGAGGTCATCTCAGCATGAAGAGCTCTGGACCTGCCTAGATCCGGTTCCTAACCTGTTAGGGGCTTGCAATGCACCCAGGGCAGTTCCTTATTTTACATAGCTGTTCTACATAGGTGACTGGCTATGCCGGTAGATTATTTTTATATGATTATTGGGTGGAGCCCTTTCTCACTGGAAGTTCGTATTATTAAGACCTGTTTCTGAGAGACAGTAAACATTCAGCTAAAAAGGTTTACTGAGCCCTAGGCTTCCGCCTCAGTTTCAGTTTTAAAGTCCCTCGTCTTGCCCTTACCTTAGCTTTTGCTTCTACCTGAGCTCCGTCTTGAACCAGATACCGCACCACTTCCGCTTGGCCTGACCGAGCCGCCATGTGCAACGCTGTTTCTCCTCTCTGGGGAACACAAGCCAAAGTCAATTAATGGCGACTCTCAAAATCAATGCTTTGTTGGCATGAAGGTATAGTGACTTTGTTTATTAAACAAAGAATTGCCCGGAGCACTTCCTTGCTGGAAATAGAGGGAAACACACACGTAAATACTTTCCCAGGAAGCTGTGCCAGGGTGTCAAGCATGTGGATGCAACCTCGAGGGGACCAGGTGCTGAAGCTCTCAGAAGCACAGCTCAGAGGTCTACAGCGAGGCATCCTCAGGGCTGACAAGGTACCAATGCTCCCAGGGTGGAGAGGAGGCCCGGATGATGAAGCAGGGCAGGTGAGCAAATTGAAGGGGAAAGATGCCTGCCTACCTAACCTGCCCTCACAGTCTAATTGTGCTGGACGCCAGTCTTACCATGACACACCTATTTTCGAAGAACTGACAGTCTGGATATCACTGTCAATGTATCAGTTCTTAAATACTGTCTATCAGGATTAAACATAAACACTACACAGGAGCACCCAAACCGCACTGAGGGTCAGATGTGGCCTGCCCCCAGTGACCTAAATACATAGAAATCACATTTGTCAGTACCATCACGAGGGGCATTGTTCCACCCCTATCCTACCCTCTTGTTCAATAATCTCTGATTTCGATTGAATAATTCATTCAACAAAAATGACAGCACGACAGAGAGCATACCCTGGCATAGAAATAATAATAAAAACCAACTACAGTAGCTTGTACGAGCAAAACCCACACTGAAGTGATTTGATAAAATAAGCTTTGCCCCAAAGGCTATCTACCGGAATGGACAGACAGGGGAGACAAGACTTGGGCTGAGGATGTCAATTGCTTTGTTACATGTTGTTCTTTACAGAGGACAATACCATCTGAATTTAACCCTATACAGGTGTGTGTGCAAAGCTTCGGGGCAGTCTTATGCTTGTGGTCCATTGTGCTAAGAGGATGATGGTAAATTTGAGAGTCTGTAAAACAACGTCGGATGATACAGCATGCTCAGGGTGAGCAGCTGCTGCCCAGGGAATTACTCTAAATCATCTCATGGGTTTAATGGTGATGGTTGGTGTGGGGAAACATTGCCTGGTACTCGGTTAAGGCAGACTTCCACGGGCTTGCGACGACATGGGAGAGCCCTCTTAAAGCAGATGACTCTGAAGTTGTGTGAAATGACTTCTTCACATGTATGGCGACACTGTGTGAGCACACACCCTCACCGTGCAATGCTTTGATGGATTCTCTCAGAGAATCCGACAGCACTGTTTCCACTCTAGGATCCAGCAGTAACGTCCTTGCAACGTTAATGAACACATTTCTTAAATCTTAACAGTTTTTAGCCAAATGGATACTGACAGGATTTTGCCTTCAAAGCAAAGATAACCAAAGGTGTTCTCAAACTCTGTATCTGAAGTAGTAAAATTAAATGTTAATGAACTTACTTATAGTGAATACGTATGGCCACCAAAGCCACTCTTTTCAGTATTTTAAAAACTCAACTGCACTTCGTTGTTAAGGGTACTTACCACATTGGTGGTGTTGGGGGAGGCTCCATGATGCATTAGCTGTGACACGATGTTTACGTGTCCCATGAAGGCAGCAACATGGATTGGGGTAAGGCCCGACTAAAGGGGAAGGAAGAAAATGCTGATTGTTGACTTATTATGGGGCTTCATTATGCACTTGCCTGCCCGTCTGCCTGCTTCCCTCCCTCTACCTATACATCCATCCATCCACCTGTCTGTTGTGGGAATTCCATTTTTGTGGCCTGAGGTACTATAAGGGCAGATGAAAAGCATGCATGGCCCTTTTCTGTTGGATTCAGTTTCCAGTTTCCACCAGATCGTTACCCTTACTGTGAGTTCTGTCCCCAAATAAATAAACCTTTGTTATACTTCACTCAGGACTACTGAGGAACTCTTTAATGCCTACACCTGCCCCTTCATCCATCTATCCATCCACCCATCCACATGTTCATTCATCCATCCATCCATCCACCCATTCATCCATCCACCCACCCACATGTCCATTCATCCATCCATCCATCCATCCATCCATCCATCCATCCATCCATCCATTCATTCATCCATCCACCCACCCACATGTCCATCCATCCATCCATCCAACCATCCATCCATCCACCCACCCACATATCCATCCATCCATCCATCCATCCATCCATCCATCCATCCATCCATTCATTCATCCATCCACCCACCCACATGTCCATCCATCCATCCATCCAACCATCCATCCATCCACCCACCCACCCACATATCCATCCATCCATCCACCCATCCACCTATCCATCCACCCACAAACCCGTCCGTCTGTCCATTCGTCTGTCCATTCATCCATCCACTCACCATCCATCCACCCACATATCCATCCATCCATCCATCCATCCATCCACCCATCCACCTATCCGTCCACTCACAAACCCGTCCGTCTGTCCGTCCGTCTGTCCATTCATCCATCCACTCACCATCCATCCACCCACATATCCATCCATCCATCCATCCATCCATCCATCCATCCATCCAATCATTCACTCACTCCAACCATCCATCCACCCACACATCCATTTGTCCATCTGTCCATTCAACCATCCACTCTATCCATCCATCCATCCATCCATCCATCCATCCATCCATCCATCCATCCACGTATTCACTCCATCTATCCACTCATTTATTCATCCTCTTACCCATAATCCACACATCTATCTTAACCAGCTCAGGGGTCAAATGAGAAAAAAATCAAGATATTCACCATTATGCTACAGATGCTATGAGGTGAACTCAGCATAATTGCCCCTAAAGTAAGATCTATGATTATGAAAGACTTACCATCATCTCTATTAAAGAAAGAAACATTTATTTTATCTTTTGATAGAAATTTAAGAAAAAGTTGGGAGAAAGATAAAATTTATTCTTCCCTTACTATGGAAACTTTCTTGGCCATATGTGTGTTTGCCATGTGGGGCATGGCAATAACATACACATTAGTAAAATGTTGGCTACTAATTCAAATAGTATTCTGGACTTGGAGTTCCCATAAACTCTGAATAAATGAAACCTATGATGCAAACCATCTCTCTAACAAAGAGAAAATCAACATTAGGCATGCCAGTCATTCAATAAATAAGCATTGTAAAGGAATAAAATGTTTTAAGGCACATGGAGAATAATAGTATGTTTGCTTCAAACCCTATGTACATACATATACCTCCTTCCCCGACACTATGTCAGTGGAAACCAGAACTGATTGGTTCTAGGGTATTTTATATTGAATATATCCATGGATGAGAGTTATAAATCGAGAAGTCAAAAAAGAGAATTAAAATCTCAAGACGAGAATCGTGTGAAGGAGTTCAGTTTCCATGTACTACTCATATAACTTTGCTCCATTTCTAACTTTCACAATTTGATTAGCTTAGAACATGAACCTGATAAAAATAATATGAATAGAAGACTTAGCCTTTATTTTTAAAGAGAGAGAAAGTATAGTTAATCTCTACAGATATTTGAGATATGTCAAAAACATTTGACAGCACTGGTTCTGAAGCTCAGTGGTAGAGTATTGCCTAGCATGTTGAAGGCTGTGTGTTCAACGTTCTCTCTCCACACACACACATACACTATACATACAACAATACACTAGTATATATGCATACAATATGCATATATATACATATGCATACATCTACATACAAAAGTAAATGATGAAAGAAGATAAAGTCTGTCTGCTTAGCCTCCAATAGTGAAGACTGAAGAAGAGCAGAACATGAGAGTTTCTGTTATCCAGGGGCACAGGGGTTAGATGTCAGGGAAATACCCTCTCAAGTTCCCAGGGAGCTGGAGTCCAGTAGGGGCTTCTCATCCCCGGCCAGTATCTCCAGACACTAACACAACTTCAATCTAACATTTGTCTCGGGGTCAATCCTGACCTCTAAAGGGCTTCCCCTCACTGAGATGCACTGTTCTGTACAAAAACCACCAGGGTACTTAACACGCAGACACAAGTCTCATAAAAGGGCAGATTTGCACCGTTTTTCCTTAACCATTGTGTGTTGATAATTTAAAAGTGTCTTGAGGCAAGGCAAAAATGCCACATACAAGCAGTAGATACAGGAGGTTTGTGTCCAGTATCAAGCATGCAACAAGACTTCTGCACTGTGGGCTTGTGAGAACAGAAGGTTTGGGCTGAAGGCTCTGGAGCCATGGGAGCCATGGGGGTCATAGATATGACAGCTGGATAAGAGCATTTATAGAAACATGTATGTAACCATCCCATGGAAACACCCAGGACTAGGTTGGCAGCAAGGGCAGATTTCTGGGGGAAGGTGACCCAGATATTCAGGGTCAGCCTGACAGATCACACACCTACTCCAGGAGAAGAGTCACCCATTGGAATTGGGAGGACAGAGAGGTGGAATGAGGTGGGGCAGCTCTGGAGAGGGAGCACAGGCCTGTTTTCTATGTGGAGAGCCAGGGCTGACTCTCAAGGATGGATTCTTGGTGGATTCGGAGGACAGACACAGGGCTTCTCTACCCCTAACTACAGCAGCCCCACACTTCATGCACTGTAAACCTCCACACACCACGGTCCTTCTTACTCTCTCATGGCATAGGAAGAGAAGACAACGAAACGTCCCTTGTGAGACAAACTGGCCTCCACAAGAGAAATAGTGCATGCAAGATTTCTCTCAGGTCAGCTTTGCACAATGGAGTCTGCACTTTGATGCTATGTTCTGAACTACATTTCTGTCCTGGGGTTCACTTATATCAACTTACCCACTCACTCACACCCACGTCTGCTCCCTCCTAAATCTTGAGAGCCCTTTAGTGAGGAGCAGCAAAACAAGCTGCTCCCCTGGAGGGAAACCCCCACTGTTGAAGCTTACTCTCTTCTTCCCTGGACCCCGAAAGCACCCTCTTCTCACCTCGGTTACGGCTTGTATGGATGCACCGTGCTTCAAAAGGAGTTCCATGACTCTGATGCGGTTCTTTTTGCAGGCGATATGGAGAGGGGTGAAGCCGTTCTGTAAAGGGACAAACACATATATCTGCTTAACCTCGTTCCATAGGAGTCAGTTCCGTTGTGGGCAACAAGAGGTATCTAAGAGAATGAGATGCCCTGCAGACTTCCAAACCACAAGAGGTTAGACACGTGGTGGCTCTTCTTTCCTGGAAGGAACAAAGAGTCTGAACTGGTTCCTTGTAAGGTTCCCAGGTGGTCATAAGCAGGATGTATAAGTTGGTTATAAGTTCCAGGTAAGGAAAGGCAAAATGCTCGTACACTTTCTTATTTCGAAGTTCATTGTTTCAAATAATATTTTTTTTTAAAAAAAAATCTAATTTTGATTTTTGACTCCGAGTCTCACGATGTAGGCCAGGTTGGACTCAGACATGCATCTTCCGATTGTTTCCTTTTTTTAGTCATTATTTTATATATGGTGCTACACGTAAATCTGTGTATCAGGTGCATGCAATGCCTTGTGGAGGGCAGATTCCCCTAGAAATGGAGCTACTAACAATTCTAAGCTGCCACGCAGGTGCTAGGAATCGAACCTGAGTCCTATGGAAGAGCAGCTGAAGTTTTTAACCACTTGAACCATCTCTCCAGCCCTCTTACTTTCCCCTTCAAATTGTTGGGACTACAGCCACGTGCCATCACACTAGCTAATGTACTTTTCCTTTGTCTTTACTATTGTTTTTTTTTTTTTTTTGGTGGTAGTGGGGGGGGGTCTTTAAATGCCTGTGCCAGCATTGACCTGCCTGACCTCACTCTAGCCAGTGATTTCTTCATCTTAAACTTGCCTGGTCTATAATGTCTCAGGTGCCTACCCTCTTCCTGCCTCTGGGCAACTCTGTACAGGGATCACAAGCCTTACAAAACCGCTGCTGTCCAGATCTGTAAACTTAGACCATCAAAATCACATATTCCGGTGGGATGGATCTGCCTTCTAGGGAGACATTAGTGTCCTGCCTCTTACCTGGATCCCCAAACATTACATCTCGAGTTGAGCCTCCTCAGACTCGGTGGCTAGGGACCAGGGTAGTTCACTGAGCACTTCCCATTCCTCTATGCATTGAGTTATGGAGCCAATGTTCCCTTCTGCCTCACTACAAACATAAAAGCAGCTGGGAAAAACACGGGCACAAGGATCACAAAAGGTTGTTTGCACAGCCAACCTTCGCCAGTGCCTGTTCCGACTTGTCCCCGACTTGTGTGGCGGGACATTGTTCTTTTCGAGCGCTAGAGAGTTTTCATTTCTTCCGCAGTTTTAAGACTCAAGCACAAGGCTGGTCTGTGGTGGTCCAGGCCTTTAATCCCAGCACTCAGGAGTCTGAGGCAGGGGGACATCTCTGAGTTGGAAACCAGCCTGGTCTCCAGAGTAAGCTGCAGGACATGCAGGACAGCCAGGGCTACATAGAGAGACCCTGTCTTGAAAAGCCAAAACCTAAACCAAGCCAGACAAAAAAAAAAAACAAAAAAAAAAAAAACAAAAAAAAAAAAACAAAAAAACAAAACCAAACCAAAAAAAACCTTGAGCACAAGGTTATTCTAAAGACACTAGAACTTAGATGACTTCAATAACTCATTTGCTCGAATGTTTAAACTTATAAAAGAATTGGCTTTTAAACAAATTACCCACCAGAATGCTCTGCCCAAAAGCTGAGACTGGGCAGTCCACTTTAGCTGTTAGTAGGGAAGTGTACAATCCTAAAGGCTGAGGGCAAAGTCAAGGGGCTGAGGGCAAAGTCACAGCGGGTACCGGTGCGCCAAGGAGGTTGCTGGGATCGTTTCTTTGGCCATAGTTCATCTCAGGGTACGTGTCTACAATGCCCCTCTGTTGGGAAAACTTTAGTCATAGGAAAAAGAGAGTTAAGCACACGCCCTGCTTTAAGGTCCCTTTTTTTTTTCACTCTTATGGAAAAATGAATGAGTCACGGTCACTCACTGCTCCCCTCCCTTCTCAGAATGCAGAGGCTTTTGACACACTGGGCAGGTCAAACAGCGCCTGAAATACTTTTTGGTGGAAGCTGTTGAGATTACAATGACAAAGGAGGGGCAGGTGGAATTCCAATCCCCGCCCCCAGCCCTCAATAGCTCTGAAGGACAGTGCAGCCATGGAGGGAAGCAGATACCTGCCTTGAAGGGCTGGTTGGATGCAGCCTTTACCGCAAAATCTCTAGGAAATGGATGGTTTCTCTAAAGCTGGGCATGGTCATCCTTTCCCTGAGCCAAGTTTCTAAATGAAATATTTAGAAAACTTACTAAGGATTATGTATTTTAACTCTAACAAACTCGTCTTATCGAGAAAAACCAAAGGTTAACATCATTTCAGCTCACAAATTCTTCGACAAATATTATTATTGTTTTTAAGACAGGGTTTCAGTGTGTAGCTCTGGGCGGCCTGGAACTTGTTTTATAGACCTAGCTGGCCTCGAACTCAGCTCTCTCCTGCTACTATGCTCAACTGCATTTAAAAAATTATATAAACATATATGTATATACATATACATACATGTATAAGCCTATACACACATATGCGTATGTGTGTGTGCGCGTGTGTATATATATTATGTATACATACATATATACATACATATACAAGTACACACACACACACACACACATATATATATATATATATATTTTTTTTTCCTGAAACAAAGACTCACTTTTTAAATTAGGCTGGTTTTTAATTCATGGTAATCCTCCTGCCTCCACCTTACAAGTGCTGGGATAAGAGGTTTAAGTTGCCAAGCCTCGCTGGTTTCACGAGTAAAGGTGCCAGAAAAACAGCAACAGAACCACTCAAATGTCCAACCCAGGGAACAGTAACATTACCACGTGAGGTGAATGAAGCCAGTCACGTGGGTCTTTTTGTAACCGTGTCACGCGAGGCCTTCACTCGTGGAAGAGGAGCACGAGTGAGACCTTGAAGGGCCTTGTCAGCTTTGTTCCCACCAGCACAGGAGGCCTTGTCCACTCCCAAGGACGCTTGCAAAGGCTAACAAAGGACTCAGATTTAATGGACTTTCTGTCTTTATCTCCAGAAGAGCAATCTCCCCACATGCAAGGCACCGTGTGCTGTCATTGAGACACTGGACGGCAGGACGGACGGCAGGACAACTCACCAGGGCTTTGGCATTGGGGTTAGCTTTCTTATCCAAAAGAACCTTGGCAACTTTGTAATGGCCACAGTGGGCCGCCACGTGGAGGGCAGTCAGGTAGTCGTTGGTGACATCGTCCACGGGCACGTTGTGCTGCAAGAGGAGCTGGACGCAGTTTAAGTGGTCTCCTTGTGTGGCCATGTGCAAGGGAGACAGTCCGTTCTGGAACACAGAAGGAAAAGAGGACTCACGGTCTTGCCTTTTTAGCGCAAATGAGCCAGATACAGAGCAAACATGAAGGCATTAAAAACTCTAACTCTTTGTTTGGAAATACCTTATGTTTTTAAAAGGTGTTGACGATTGTTTTGGGTGGCACCTGCTTTGAAAATTTTCCCTTTTTTACATGCACAGAAAAACAAACCGTCAAGGGTGATTTCTTTCCCCACTTTAAAACTCATATGGGTTGCACCAGAGCTCAGAAACCCACTGCATTCTTACCAGGATTTCTTATCTTTTGAAATTATAAATAAATAAATAAATAAAGTATCAATCAAAGGGAGAGCTAATTAGTAGCCATTGGTCTATTGCTGGCTTAATCCTTGTAGATGGCTAGACAAGGCCAGCTCATTACTCTATCTCCTGGGGCAGCAGTGGTGAGCTTCATCCATTTCTAGAAATCTGGTGCCCCCGTGTGTCAACGATGGGTAAAAGGACCAACTGCCCAATTATGTGACCTCATCTTAAATCAACTTAGCCTTCGTCACGTGCTGGGCAAAGCCGCTGAAGATTTATTTCAAGGTCTCAGAGAAGAAATGGATAGAGGAGGTCTTAGGTTCAAGCCACAGAACCAAAGGCGAAATGTCTGGAGTGACATTAACTCTGCAGTGGACGTTTTTCCAAACACAGTGGAGCAAGGCAGGTTGGGTCGATGTCAGTCTTCTCAAACTTCAGTTGAGCAGAAAAGCAAAGTGGGTGAGCCTGGGAGATTTTCAGCAGGCCCATTTCCCACGAGGAGGTCTACAATTACTAGTGGTATGTTTTAGCACACTAAATAAGCCAACCAAACCAAACAAACCCTTTCCTCTCTAATAACAGCAAAGGTTTTTTTTTTCTTTTTGTTTTTGTTTGTTTGTTTTTTTTGGTTTTGTTTTGTTTCGATTTGTTTTTTTAAAGAGGCCATCAGTAGTTTTTAAAGACCTGGTAGGCATGCCTACGGAATAAGGTGCATCTGAATTCTCCGAGGTCGGTTATTAACTCTGTATGCATTGTAGCATGACATGGAAAATTCCAAGACAAAGCAATGTGAAATCACTCAGCCATCCCCACACTACCACTGATGGGCATATATTTTTGGCATTTGTGTTCCTTCAAAGAATGAAATTTTTGACAATATTTTCCCAAACTGCCTAGCAGAGAGTTCTGCAGATGAAAAAAAAGAAGAGAAAAACTCAATAATTATTAACATGAATTTAAAGACTTGGGCCACCACTGGGGAATTAGGATGTTCCAGCCTAAAGTATTCCCCTCCAACGTGACACTGAGGGTGTCACCAAGTGCTGGGACATTTCCCATCTGACACTGCCACCCACAGGCATCTGCGCTCCCTCGCTTCTGCCAAATCCTCCTTTGCTTTATGTTTCCATGTAGCCTTCGAGGGAGGACTGAGTAAACAAATCTGAGAGACCACATGACTTGCTGGAGACTCTTGAGAAGCAGTGTGGAAAACAGAAAGAGGGTTCTAGCCCAGTGAGATTTAACCACTAACCTAATAAACCTAGAGTCGCCTGAGTGGGGATGTCTCAGTGTAGGAATGCCCAAACCAGATCAGCCTGTGGCCATGTCTGTAGGGGCTTGGAAGGTTTGGCAACCGATGTAGGAAGGTCCAGCCCAGGCAGCAAGTACCTGCAGCATCGGACAGGGTCTTTTGGAACAGTGTAAGGAGCGCCAATGGGAAAGGAACCCTGCTCAGGGGACACCACCTTAAAGATATGGTGAGCACAGGTAGGGTGGACAGTCGGAAAGGTCTATTTGGTGGGTCAGGGAGATGGCACAGTTGACAAAAGGCTTGTTGTACAACGTTGAGGACCTTAGTTCAATCCCCTGGAAAACACATAGAAAGCCAGCTATGGCAGAACGTGCTTGTTATCACAGTGCTAGGACTAACAAGCTTGCTGGCTAGCCTAGCCTCAGGGACTAGTGTTGGCTCCTTGAGAGACCTTGAGCAGGGACACACCTGCCTATGATCGAGGCTTAGCCATCAGCTCTCTAAAACAGCAAGGTTAATCCCAGATCCCAAAGCCTAGGGTGTGTGGGTTCCCTGCTATGACCAATTTCAAGTTTCTCTTGTGATTGCAAAACCTAGAAACAATGGCTTTGCGAGCTGATGCGAGGGTTCCGGTGGACTGCTGGGAATGAAAAGGGCAGGGCAGGCTTACCCGTCAAATCCCACACAGTCGGGGGTGGGGGGGGATGGAGAAACAGAATTTTAACGTTTTTAATGTGCACGGAACTGAGGGCCCAGTGCACGACTGGCAAATGCTCTACCATTCAGCTGAACCCCCTGCCTCAGCCTACAAACTCTGAAGAAATCAACTGGGGGTGGGGTGTAGAAAAAGACTCAGAACCCAGCCAGAAAGGAGATCTTTCTGTCTGTTTAAAGCAGCAGTCAGCTGAGCTCTGAAAGTACCATTGTGTAATATTAAGTAGTAAGCGAAACAGGCCAAAAATAACAAACGAGAAAAGGCTCTACTGTAAAACACATTATACAGAAAAGCTTCATAAACCTAACTTATTTTGTATGTATGCATGTATTTGCATGTGTGTAGGCATCTACATGTGTCTAGGTGTGCATGCACTCACTCATGCTTGCATGCAGATGCCTGAGGTCAACAACGGACTGTCTGTCTACCTTGATCACCTTCCACTTTGCTTATTGAGAGAGGGTCTCTTGCTGAACCCACCTCATACCAGTTCCGGCTAGTCTGGCTAACAAGCTTGCAGGGAGATTTTGCTGTCTCTGCCTCCTGAAGGCTGGGATTGCAGGTGGCCACCATACCTGTCTGGTCTCTCTAACTTTTACATGGGTGCTGGTGACCTGAAGCATAGTCCTCATGATGGCAGAGCGAGCCTTTGTCTTCTCAGCCATTTCCCCAGTCCCCAAACTTATTTGGAACTCCTCCAAAGATCTGATGAACTTACGTTCCATTTAAGTGGTTACGGGTTCCTATGTTTCCTCTCATTCCAAAGGCTCAGATAAAAACAGCGAAGGGAAGCAGACCCGAGCCCGGCACCATGTTCAGACACTGAAGACCTTACCTTGGTTTTTGAAAGGATGGGTGCGGCTCTGTCAAGCAACATCTCGACCACCTGCTCATGGCCACTTCTTGCCCCACAGTGCAGCGGTGTCAGACCGTCCTGTGGAACAAAGGCAACACTGTAAGTTGGTGACCTTAAATATGTTTCAGAGACGCAGCGTATTCTCGAAGACCCATTGTGGTATAAGCCTTTAGGACGCTGTGGGCCAGGGGTATCAAAGGTTGGCTCCTGGATTCCATACACTAACTTTCTATTTTAAATCTGAGAACTACATTTTTGTAAATTTAAGCGCCAGAGGTGGGACTGTTCCCACCTCCCCGTGGCAGCGATTACAAGTGTGTGTCTTGTGTTCTCTGTGGATTCTAGGGATCTGAAGTGGGTCCCCGTATTTGCATGGCAGTCATCCTGCCAACTGAGCTATGTCCTCAGACCTAAATGTTTAAAGAAGGTTCATGCGAGAAATGTTATACAGTTTAGCCTTCCTCTTGCATATCTATGCATGTCACTCCATGACACTTTTTCTTAATGTCATTGTGCTGGAATATAGTAATCACTATATCATATCCTCTACTGTGAGCATATATAAATTTAACTTTAAGATAGTTTTATTGATTTTTTTTGAGAACACAGCCTCAGAATATCAAAATAGATCAGTTTAGGATGATCAATCCAACTGTTCAAACATGGCTGAGTGAAATACAAAAAAAAATCAATAATTTTGTGATTACTAAACAATTTGTTAAAAACCTTTTTGACGAGGTGGGCGGGTGGTGGCACACGCCTTTAATCCCAGCACTTGGAGGCAGAGGCAGGCAGATCTCTGAGTTTAAGACCAACCCCATCTATAGAGCAAGTTTCAGGACAGCAGGGATTATACAGAGAAACACTGTCTCAAAAGACCAAAAATGGAAAAAAAAATCCTTTTAATGAACTGTGCATCATCAGGGTCAGTTCACGTGTCTGCTGCCGAGTATGACACCGTTAGAACGAGGCAGGCTTCAGATGAGAGAAATCATCTCTGGTTGTCGCTTCTCCAGATGTTCATGGTGCTAGATTTTGTGTGCAGGGCAGACTGACTTGTAATTGGCTGTCTTACAAGTCCTCTGAATGCTGCAAACTCCACGTCAAAGTACACTCAATATTTGAGCCAAAATCTTTTGTTTCATTGGTTCCTCTTCCTTTCCTTTTTACTTTTCAAGATTTATTTTATTTTTATTTATATCTATGTGTCTTTGTAAGTGTTTGTCATGTGCATATGGGAGCCTTTGGAAGCCAGAAGAGGATGTCGTATTTCCTGGCGCCAGAGTTACAGGAGCCATCCAACATATGTGCTGGGACCCAAAGTTGGGTCCTTTGAAAGAGTAGCAAGCCCTCTTAGCTGCTGAGTCATAACTCTAGTTCAATGGTATTCAACCTGTGAGTCATGACCTTTTGGTGGTCGAACTGCCCTTTCACAGGGGTCACCCAAGACCATCAGAAAACACAAGATATTTATTTACATTACAGTTCATGACAGTAGCAAAATTACAGTTAAGAAGTAGCAATGAAAACAGTCTTATGGCTGGGGTCACCACAGCATGGGGAACTGTATGAAAGGGTCGCAGCATTAGGAAGGGTGAGAGCCACTGCTCTGGCCCCTTGGAACATCATTGTCATTTCCATCAGCGACCGCGGATTTATGACCCATTTTGGCAACTCTTCCGGTAGGCACAGGAATTGATTTCCCATCCGTTTGCAGTTACACAGCTCTCAACAGGACACAGATACTTTATCTTCTTCCTTACGCTCGTCGCCTCCCAGAGTCCTGCACCCTGGACCTGCGGACCTCCCTTCAAGTCTCACAGACAAGGACCAGCTGCTCAGGAATAATTAGGAAAGGAGACTCAGCAGGGAGCTACGTGAGAGTCACTCAGCTGAAGCTGTCTAAGTGTCCCCAACTCCCTGGAGAAGTTTTCACAGACAGGCTGGCTTCTGTGCTCTCCAGTGTCAAGTGTGAAGATCCCTCCAGGTGATAAAACCCACCTAAAAATAATCGTGTCTACCAATATGCTGGCGCTTGGCTCAGTATACCGGATGCACTTTCTACCTGACTGGGCAGCTCTGAGAAGGAAGGCCAAGCACTGGGACGCACAGCAAGCAGGTACGGCCACACCTATAAACTACGACAACTCTAAGTAGCATCAATGTTCTTTTCTTTTGCTTTTGGTTTAGTATGTAAGGCTACTGGAACACTCTCCAGGGACACCTAACTATCCTTTCATGCTGATTTCAAGTGTTTGCTTTATAATTCATAGCAATGCAGTCTTCCAGGAGGAAGCCTCCGAAAAAGCAGAACACAGAAACTTCCAAACAAACAAACAAACAAACAAACCCACCTCTAAGACCCAGCAGTTTCCTAGTAACAAAACACATGAGCAGGTGTTTTGTCTAAGCAGGAACAAAGCAGTGGTGATTCTGCCCTAACCATCACCCCAAGTCAGCGCGCGCGCGCGCGCACACACACACGCTGCCACTCAGTGACTGCTGTCAGTGGGCTAAAAATGTCAAAACTGCGGAGACACTGGACTACATGCAGAAAATGACAAACTGAAGTCCTGCAGACAGAGAAGCATTCCAGCTGCTCTCCTTCATCCTGGGAAGTTATTCTTCTCATGCCAACATGCTAGACACCACATCACTTATGTGGCCATCTCAGTAGAGTATAGTACATACCACATGCAACATATGTGGCTATCTCAACAGAACATGGTTACACATCACATGCAACATATGTGGCCATCTCAGCAGAACATGTTACACACTACAAGTACCATATGTGGCTATCTCAGCAGAACATGGTACATACCACATCACCATATGTGGTTAACTCAGCAGAACATGGTACAGAATACATGCACCATGTATGGCCATCTCAGCATAATCAATTGCAAGCACTGACTTTAAATAGTTTTAGGCATGCTGCTCCAGACAATTTTTTTTGAGTCTACCTTAAAAAATAAGTTTTTATTCTGAAAATTTGAAAGTATTTCAGACTTCAGTAAGCCAGCTTCTTTTTCTGTCTCATGGTCAAGCATGATTCATCTCTATGTAGATTTATCTGAAGACACCTTATAACTTTATTCTCAAAACATTCCTACAAGGAAAATAAAATCCTTGCTAAAAAAAAAAATGAAAACTCTAGGAATGACCAGAGGGTTCACTGTGAGTAAAGGAAGCTGCCATGTAAACCAGAGACCTGAATTCAATCCCAGAACCCAGGCGAAGGTGGGAGGACACAACTGACGTCATAAAATTGTCCTCTGAGGTGTGCACTGTGACAAGAACACCCACACACACATCGTATACACACAAATAACAGTTAATTTAAAAAAATTAAACCCTTAGGGTTTAAAGAGGTTTAAAGATGACTCTTCCCAAGGATGCACAGGCTGAATTCAGAACAAGGCCAGAGGGGATATGGGCACAGCTCAGTGGGCACAGTTAAGGCCCTGAGTCCAGCCAGTGTGAGGCGGCCCTGGGTTTCTTCCCAGAACTACAAGGGCGTGTGCCAGCGGAGGTTCAGGTTATTAGTGATGACTAGGCAAGACAACCAAAGGGTAGTGCGGAGCAAGTTCCCAAGCTTAGCTCTTCGGCCACTGGTCCCCTTCTTTATTCTGCCGTCTAACGCTTGTATCTCTGCGTCTACTGCAAATGGGTGGAACCGACAGACTAAGGATGTGAAGATTTTTCTCATCAGTGACAGAGCCAGGTTCTGAGCCTCTGCTCCCTCAATCACTTTGCTTCAATGGCACAGTCAGCTGTTTCCCAAGGTCAGATTTATCAGTTCCCCCAACCTGCAAAGAGCAACCAACAGGAGAACCCTGGCAATGCTTCTATTGCCGGCTTCTTCGCATCGGCTACAAATGCGATCTGACATTTCTCAAATTGCCCTAGTCTTCAAGGAGAGTCCCAGCAGGAGCGTCACCCCACAAGGAAGCTGGGCAGCCTGTCATGAAGGCCAGCTGTACAGGTGGGGCTGGCTGAGCTGTGGGGACATTTGTAGGTCAATGGAAACAAGCCTTAAGACAGTTAGTGAGCAGTTCAGTTTTTTTTTTTAATATTCAAGGACACTGAAGTTGTCCAGCTAACTCAGTAACACTTAAAAGTCTGTAAATTCAACAAGCCAGACTTGATTCAGTCAAAACGAGTATTGAAAATCAGCAGACAGTCAGTCTACTTTATATCTTTTGGACGAAAATAAGATGAAGAAAACAGCATGAACTTTGAACTTCTTTAGTGTTAAAGCTGCATGGCGGCTTATCTTTCCCAGTACAGATCTCTGCTTAGAAAGGTTCCAATCACTGCCACTCACTTCTCTGTGAAGTATAAATTCTCCAGAGCGGTGTGGGGAAGAAAGCTCAGTGAGCCAGAGTGCTGGTGAGCAAGCATGAGGACCTTAGTTCGAATCCCTGTCACCCATGTAAAACACGGGTCACAGTCGTGCACGCCTATTACCGTGATACTGCTGTTTGTGATGAAGGAGTGCTGGGAGGTGGGTCAGGAAGATGCTGGGGATTTACCAGTTGCCAGCAGACTAGTGTAAAATTAGCAAACACTGAGTTCGGGGAGAGACCCCATCTTAAGGGAACATGGAGAGAATAAAGGAGGACCACCCTTGACAGGGCTCCCCCGAAATCATCCACTGGCCTCCACATGGGAGCACACACCCACACATGCCAACACATTCATGAGCAAAATAATTCCTCATGGTGGCATTCCAGGTCTTTTAAGATCTATCCTAGATTCACCCTAGCTTTCTCTGTTCCCTTCCCTTGTCCAAGTGAATATATTTGTGGCCACCCCTGCCACAAGTATTTGTTTGAGAGATACTTATTCTAGGATCCAAATTTTTGTTATTCAACACTACAGCATATCTCTCTCTCTCTCTCTCTCTCTCTCTCTCTCTCTCTCTCTCTCTCTCTCTCTGTTTTTCCTATCTCCCCCCCCCCACTCTTTCTTCCTTGAGATAGCATTTTAGGTAGATCAGGCCGTCCTCAAACTCACTGTGTAGCCCTAGAATGATCCTGAACCCTCTATGTTTTGCCTCTACCTCCTGAGTGCTGGGATCACGGGTCAGGTGTGCGCCACCATAACTAGCTTACCCACTGCTAATGATGGAACCAGTTTCCTGCTACATTGTCAGTACTCACCCAGGCATGCTTTCATTGCTACTTCACAACTAATCCTGCTACTGTTACAAATCATAGAGGAAAGATCTAAAATGCAAACCGGAAGGGGCGCGACCGCACACTGAGAACCGTCCCACTGTAGCAGTACGTCTTTGAAGGTTCTCTAAAAACCACACATGAGTTTCTTACCTCCCACAGGTTTTGTCTTCTTTTCTGCACTTGCTCTGGGGGACGGGTACCTTGTATTTGCCCCTACAGCTGACTCCTAACAGTGTCCCAACTCTGGGGCTTCTGCTCTTTATCTCTGCCTCCTCTGGTATGGGAACCTTGCACGGTCAGCTTAGAGAGACTCCCCAACCCTTGATCGATCTACTCCCTCATTCCCACCGCCATCTTAGCACCCAAGTCTACCCCCAGAAATGATTCTGTCACGTTGGTTTGGCCGCCATCCCTCTAACCCATGACTTTTCCTCTTAGTAATTTCCCAAGTCCTGCTTCACAATTATATCCTCTGTTTCCTTGTTGTCTTTAGAGGTGAGCTGGGTTCCCTGTTCCCTCGGGTCTGCACAGTGAGGCCTTGTAGCAGAAAACTCTGCCTACCTTATCTGCTTTTTAAGGACTTATTTTCTTTATTGTTACATGTGTGAGCATGTGTGTGCAAGTATTCATGGAGGCCGGAAGACAATGTCAGGTCCCTGTGCCTGTAGTTATAAGTGGTTATGGGTACTGAGACTCAAACATGGGTCCTCTGGAAGAGCAGCAAGTACTCTTGGCTACTGAGCCGGCTCTCTAGTTCCTGCCTTATCATTCTTCGGTGAGTATCAAGAATAATTTTTTCATCAACAATGGTCTAGCCTCCTCTCATCCCAAAGATAAGGTAAATAAATGATGAAGGGGTATCTGAATCTAACAAGGCATGACGGGACCCTCTGCTTGTTATGCCAGGGAGATTGAAGCAGGGAGGGATAGCCTGAACTACAATTCCAGTTTGAGGCTATCCTAAACTTCACAGTAAGGCCCTATGTCAAAAATCCAAAAGGAAAAACAATGACCAAGTTAATGAACAGAGTTAGGGAATATCTTTTCAAGGTTGTTTGCTTTTGAGACAGTGTATTAGGTAGCCCAGCTTCCAACTTGGGATGAGGTTAGGGAATAACCTTGAATTTGTAATCTTCCTGTCTTCCCTGCCTCAGTACTGGGATTATCATGCCAAGCATTCTACCAGCTAAGCTAGATCCCCAAACCTTAAGATAATCTTAAAACAGGGATTATCTAGTTTAATGATAAAAATTACTGTTGTACTGTTTTTAGTAAAATTTTTTAAAAAAATTTAACTTTATTTAAATGCATTGGCATGAAGATGTCAGGTCCCCTGGAACTGAAGTTACAGATGTGAACTGTCATGTGGGTGCTGGGAATTGAGTCCAGGTCCTGTGGAAGAGCAGCCAGTGCCCTTAACCACCGAGCCATCTCTCTAGCCCTGTATTTTTTTTTTACATTCTTCATTCATCCATTTATTTTGTGTGCATGCATGTTTGTGTCATGGCATATGTGGAGGTCATGAGACAACTTCAGGAGTCGATTTTCTCCTTCGACTTTGTGGGTGCTGGGGACCAAGCACAGGTTGCTAGGCTTGGCTGCAAGCTCCTCTACCTGCTGAGCCATCCTGCAGGTTCTGTTGTCCTTTTGTTTTGGACTCCCTTTATCTATTGCCAGAACACTATTGAAATATCTCATCTTAAAAAAAAATACAACAGTCAAACAAACAACAACAAAACCAAAAAACGCAACAAAAGCTAAAGCCAAAATTCTCACTAGAGTAAGCTGTTTATTAACGGAGATTAGATTGACGAGCATGACTCAATCTCTTGACTCAGAATTTGCTCTAATAAGATTTTTCTTTCTTGCAAATCAGGATATTGCAAGCTTATAAAAGGGCTTTTATGGATATTGTACTTGGCAACATAACACTGACAGGCATATTACTGTTTCCAACAAAGGTTGGAAATATTGACTTATTTCTTTTTAAATTTAGCAAGAATTTTTTTTTGTTACCAACTCCATGCAAACTTACAATGTACGTACAGTGTCATTTATAATGGGTACTGAACCAAAAAGAGCTGTTCTTCAGCCTTATATAATATTAACTCCAGGCTGAAAAATTCTTGGCAAAGGCAATTTTGGGGGAGGCGAGGGAGCCTGCTTCAATACCACAATGTATGTAGTTGACTTGAGAGGACGGGGATGGGATGCTGGGTTGCCATGACGACATTATGGGAGGGAAATGGAATTACAAGAGGTTGGCAATTTTCTTTCCAGTCCCCTCGATTTTTACAGCTCTGACATAATGAATGGGTTTCCCTTGGGCAGACTTTTGAATTGCCCATGCTGACTGGTCTAGGGCTTGTATTTCATTTCCATGACAGTAATCTTATTAGGGAGGTGGGAACTGCGTGCTGCTGGCTGAACAGAACGCTCTCTTCTGTTAACCAGCGAGCCAAACCCTATACACACAAAGGCTAAAAAGACCTTCCTCCAGTCTTGGGAGGCGCACAGAGCAGGACCTGGACCAGAAAGCTGGGGACAGTAGGGTGTCACGCTGCAGAATGTCACACAGGACAGAGCTTTACCATCTGGAAGCTGCTCAAAGCCAAGACTAGTGGGACACACATGATATGGCTGGGAGAGGGTTTTCCAGAAGGAACATGTTTATTTTAGTTTGTGTCCGCTAGGCTCCTCTCTTTCTTGCCTTCCTAAGCAAAAACCCCTCATTCTAGTGATGGAAAAGGAAGCCAGGATAGGAGAACTCTATGGGATACTGTGAAGGTCAAGGAGAACGTGGTATTGAAATGACTGACGGCAATAAAATCATATGCAATAGTGCACACAGGGGTCAGGGAGGCAGTCAGGACAAACCAATGAAAGGCGAAGGGAGTTTAACAGAAAGCCCACTCTCATGCCGGGATTCCCACCCATTCAGAATTTGATTGACCTGTATTTGAAATGTCAGGCAGTCGTAGAGTTAATCCAAGAGAAATGGAGTGTCATTTTTAATGTCCTCTGTTACAGGAACTTTATACTTAGGGTCTTATTTTGACAACTGCTCCATGGGAAAGGCATTAGGGGTTCTATTTATAGATCAGAAAGCTGCTCCAGGGCCTTGATGCAACGATCCAAGGTCACACAAGAAGCCAAGGGTTGTAATGAGAGTTCACGCACAGACTGGCTTCTGAAACATCGGGTTTCTCCTGCTATGCCAAATATTAATACAAGCGTCCAGTATTCTCTTCCAGTCAAGAATTCATGCCTGCCATTCATATAGGAACATAGAACCTCTGAATTCTCTTCCTCATTGAAATGCTATTCATTCAATAGGCTTAACATGATAGTTGGGCTGGTGAGATGTCTCAACATGTAAAGGGGCAGTTGTTCTCTGGCCTCACACACATGCTGAAGCACACACATGCAAGCATATATAAATGTAAAAGAAAAATACGTATAATTGAAGAAGAAGAATATGAAACCCTTCGGCTTTCTCTCTTACAAACTACTGCTTTTATGGAGAGCACAACACCTGTTTGTATTTGTGTTTCTATTGTGTTTTTGTGGGTGTTGGGTTTCTTGTCTTGATACAGGTTGAGTGTTATTTAGAATGCTAAGCCATAAACATGTCCATCAGTCCATCTGTCCATCTGTTATCTATCTATCAATCATCTCTATATTCTTTCTCTCTCTCTTTAGCCTTCTCCCATGACTTTTTAGTTAAATCTTTTCATGCTTTACCTGCATGCACATATATATGACATGCGTGGGCTAGTGCCCACATTGACTAGAGGAGGGTGTTCGTTTCTCTGGAACGGGGGTTGTAGGTAGAGACTGCTCTAGAGACTATAATAAATATTCTATATGATCATAATCCAAGTGTCATTGTGTTTTATATATACAGAAAAATTAATTTTATGAATGCTATGTGTTTCTGAAGTAGTGTCTACCTAATGTTACCTGTATATGAGAATTCTGTATGAAATTCCATTTATACTATTTGGTTTTATTTGGTTGTAAATATGACATGATTTTCATATAATATAAATTTCACAATGAATTGATTTGTCAAGTGCTGACTTTTCTAAAGCTTGAGAAAAGGAGAATGCTATATATGACTATAAATTTCAAAAAATTAGACATTTGATACATACAAATACTCCTCAAGAGGACGCTATATGTTTAAAATTCACATTAAGGCTCAGAATGAAACCCAACAGTGGGTAATTTATTTGCTGTAACTTTGTTTTAAGAAAGTGGCACCATCAAGACGATTATAGTAGATCACCGTGGAGTGCTTCAGTGTCTGACTGGTTGAGTTATTTCCAAGAGGTCGTACATCAGTGTTGACAAGATACGTTGGGGCAAAACAGAAGGTAAAGTTGCGTGAATGATCAGCAACGAACCAAAACAGTAACTGTCCTGAGCTTGCTATTTAGATTCTTCTGGAGAACCAGGCATGTGATATGCATCCATGATGTTGCATTCCCTCTGGAGTAAAGGAAATGGCCTTTCTAGCATGGCATCCAAATCTCAGGAGAAAGAGAAAGAGTCCCCTGTGCTGCAGCTTGGAATGAATTTTTTTCTTCCAAGTGAAGGAAGGCCTGAGGCCTCTCATCATCACATCTTTGAATGTAAAAAAAGGCTCCATGCTTTTAAAGATGCGTTTTATGCATATGAGTGTTTTGTCTGCATGCACATGCATACAACATGTGTGGGCTAGTGCCCACATTGTGTTCATTTCCCTGGGAACTGGAGTTGTAGGTAGTTGAGAGCTGCCAGTTGGTGCTGGGAACTGCACCAGGGTGCTCTGGAAGAAAAGATTGCATTCTTAACCCCTGAGCCATCTGTCTAGCTCCCATCAATACTGGGTTCCTGTGGCGGTTGCTTGTTTTTGGGAATGGGGTGGGTGAGGTTTCACGTAGCCTAGTCTGGCCTGAGCACACTGACCTTGAACTCCTGACCTTCCGGTCTCTCCTTCCCAAGTGCTGAGATTAGAGGCAGGCATCACTGCACTGGGTAAGTTCCCAGTATTTGTTCCAGAAAGTAAAAGCCACCAGCACATTTTGTATGACATGAAGGAATACTTTCAGTAAGTCTTGGTTTATGTGGAAAGCTGGGGCCTTCTTCCTGTTGATGCTTGTGTCAACAATCTGAACTCTGTAGAGGAAGTTGTAATTTAAAATCTCCTCTCTGTGAGAGGCCGGTCTATGACTTTGCTTTTGGCAAGAATTTGTTTTTAATGAGGACAATCACACTCCCAAGAATGTAAAGGAACATAGAAGTTTGGTTTTCTTTTTTTAGTTTTAAACTGAGAAATACAATTGGTTCCACTCTGAGGGTGGGGGCGGAGTAAAGGGTAGATATATAAGATATGACTGTGTTCTCTGCCAGACATCTCAGGGCAGTAGGTTAGGAATGACGAAGACAACCCTCCCCCTTTTATAAATGTCTTCTCATCTTTACTTGAGAGTCGATCCATCGCTGAAGGACCAGCCCCCGATCAAGCCCATTAAGGCCTTTTGACAATAGAACATTAAGGAGTGTATCTTTTTTCAGTTCTGGTGAATATTTTTTGAGTATGTGATGTATGCAAAGTGCTGTGGTTACTGAGATAGACATGTGTGACTCTGTGTGCAACATTGGGTAACGGGGTGTGTGAGGATTGGGTGCTGGGCACCTTGCTAAGGAGGTTGAAAGGGCAGGGCAGGCTTAGAGATTTGGAGCCAATGTTCCAGGAATCAGCACTCTTCCCCCACATATATCATCAGGAAATGAAAGCCTGCAGGCTTACTATTTTTCCTCCCTCCCTCCCTCCCTCCCTCCCTCCCTCCCTCCCTCCCTCCCTCCTTTCTTTCTTTCTTTCTTTCTTTCTTTCTTTCTTTCTTTCTCTTTTTGAAACAGGTTTCTCTGTGTAGCCCTGGCAGTCCTGGAACTCACCATGAAGATCAGGCTGGCCGCGAACTCAGAGATTCGCCTGTTTTTGCCTCCCGAGTGCTGGGATTAAAGGTGTGCACTACCATGGTTCAGCTCAGCCTTCTTATGAAAGGGTAAGGAGTTAGTAAAGAGGGGGAACTTGACATTTAGAACTGTTCTAGAATAAGGACTATATTGAGTCTCTGACTGGGCTGGGAACTGACGCAAAAGAAATAAAAATGGTATAGGACCATCTGCCAGAGTCTTCTCAAACACTCAGGCTAGCCTAGAAGGGAGTGAGCCTTCAGCACAGAGCACAGCAGGCAGCCCCCAGTACAGCATCTTAGGCTCGAAAGAAACAAAGCCATTAAGATCTTGTTGGAAAACAGCAACTGCCAGGAAGCCCTTGACTCAAGAGCTGCATATAGATGGTCTAAAAGGCTGCCTTGGTGAGTGTGTACACCCCACACACTCCCGCCACCATCACAGAAGGACTCAGCACACATGACGCCATGTTGGCAAGAGCTAGAATGAGCCAATTAGGCCAGGCGATATCACTTTAGCCTGGCCTAATTGGCTCGTTCTAGATCTGGGAAAAGCTTTCCTGCGATCGAATGAACAGAGACCTAAAAGCTCTGGAATACCAGGCCCTCCTAAGCTCTGGGAAGATCGATGTATAAGCATTCTGAATCTTCTAGTAAGCCTTTTCTTTTCTTAACCCCTTCAGGGCTGGGGATTGAATCCAGAACCTTCCATAGGCTGGGCAACAGTTCTACCGTTGAGTTATAGTTCAGCCCTAACTACTCTTCATGTGTGTGTGTGGGGGGGAGGGTGGGGACTCGTGTGTGTGGGAACTCATATGTGTGTATGTTGTGGAGGGAGAGGTTGATGCTGAGGAAATCCTTAGGTCTCTTTTCATCTTCTATATTGAGGCAGGGTTTCTCAGTGGAACCCAGAGTTCACCAGTTCTGAGAGTACGGAGTTAGCTAGCATGCTCTAAATTTCCCTGCCTCTGCCTTCCTGTTCTGGGATTGCAGACGAACTGCTATGCCCATCAGGAATTTACATGGGGACTGGGGATCTGAACTCTGGTCCCCACACTTGTGTGACAAGCACTCGCTACCCACTGAGTCAGCATCCTGGTCCTAATTATTGAAGTGAGGAGATCCAGAGCTCTTCTGGCTGAGAAGTGTATACGATGAGGAGAACTTGCTGTCTGCACTGGGAAGGAGAGCAGGGTGTTCTAACACTTGGTCGCCAGTGAGTTCTGCTGTTTGGGAAGGTCAAGGAACCTTAGCAGGAGGAGCCTCACTTAAGGAAGTGGGTTACTGGGAGAGGCCTTGAAGTTCCGGTACGTTACCGCTTCCTGCCCACACTCAGTTTCCTGTGCTTTCAAGACGGGAGGCAATGTGAAGTCCTGGGCTCATACACCTCCTTACACAATGGAGCTACCGGTCATACTTTCCCTGCCGTGATAGGGAAGTTGAGATTGAATCCCCTCAAACCTAAATGAACTCTTCCCCGAGGTAGCTGCTTCCTGTCAGGTGTTTGGTCACAGCGATGAGAAAACGGATTGCCTCTCTGTCTGAACTCACTACGGGTTTGTATATGATGCAGAATGAAAAATAATTGATTTGTTTTTCGAGCAAAGACTGCATCAAAAGAAGGAGAAATAATGTCATCTTCAGTCAGCTAAAGTACCAGAGGACAATCAGGCACCTTCACGATCCTCTTCTATGCGGCGCCTACATTCTTCATTCCCCCCTCACACAGATTCCTGGTACTCATAAATGATCCTGCACCTCCTTGGGACAAGATGCCCCTCCATTGTCCCCTGCAGCGCCTTTCCACAGCCCACGCTTAGCAGAGGAACTGCGGCTGACAGTGATGGCTCTAGCATACTTTACACTCTGATAATTCCTTATGGAAATAGAGAAAATCAGAAGATCCAACTCAATTGTTCTCTACCGGGATGGCCCTTCAGGGGGCGCTCTTTATCATTCTTCATTCCTCTAGTAAGAGTGTTTCTCGTAGGGTACAGCTGTTCCTTTGAGGTTCAACAGTCAGTCTACCAAACACCCAGGCTGGTCTGGCCTAGAGACGGAGAAGAGGAAACAAACGAGCCTATGGCCTTGGGTTTTAGGAAAAATGGCTATTTTGTTGCCTCACCCCTTCTCTGAGCTGAGCAGACGGTCCATGGTCACTTATTCTTTGAGTGAATAAATGTCACTAATAGTGAGTACATCAGTAGATCAAAGACCGGCATGAATACAATTAGTTTGCCAGGCTGGGTTTAGCTACATGGAGATAAGGATTCT